>NW_004443999.1:13866784-13873198 GCF_000243295.1 Trichechus manatus latirostris
GCTGAGGTTTATAACTCACTTTTGTGGCTTTACTTTTTTTTTTCCATTGCTACTATGATATCATTTAATTCATGGCCTCTGTTGTCTGCCACAGTTAAACAATAAGATTGTTAATACCACAGCAAGCTTGACATAAAATTGACAATTCTCTTCGATCTCTAATTGTTGAATATTCTTCTAGTCTCTATCATCTCTGACTCCTGCAGTCACCTCCTACTGGTTTCCTTGTTCCCGGCTTTGCGTCCCCCAATCCCTTGACCTCAAAGCATTCAGAATGATTTTGAAATGCAAATCAGTTCACATCAAATTTCTGCTCAAAGCCCTTCAATTGTTTCCATTGCACTTTAAAATACATACTTTTTTTGTAAATAACAGAAATACATACTTTCTTTTCAAGGCCTCCAAAGCCCTTTGTAACCTAGTTCCTGATGGGTCCCACTACCATCACCTGGTTCCTCTCCTCCACTCCCTACTGCAGCCTTGTATTAGCTTCCTTCAGGTGAAAGCCAAGCGTAGAGTAACAGCAAAATGCACTAGGTTATAGTGAAAGGTTGCTTTTATCCTGCCTTAGTTATTATATCAGGAAGCCCAAGTAGGCATTTAAAAATTTTGTATTATTAATAAAATCATTGCAGCTGTTTGAATGTTATGCTTTTTTTAGCACTCCAAGCTTTATTTTGTAATAGGAACATTATTAGAATTTTTAAATTCATTGCTCATTTTTATCATCTCCTCCATGCCTACCCCCCAAAAACTTTGGGTTAGCTTTTGGAAATCGAGTCTATTAGAAACTCAGGAAATGTGCTAAATATAGAGCCTTCATCTTTTCTTACATCAGCAGCTGTGTGTCTGTAGTTATGCTACCATGACGTGTTAATGACCACCATGTACAGGCCAGGATTGAAATTCTTGGTTTGCTACCTCTTTATCCATCCAGACATCCACTTATCCATCTCTGTCTCCATCTGGCTATCTACCTATCACTTTTAGAATCAAATAAATAACAATAATTCATAGTCAAGTGTCCAGAACATCAAGTACACAGTCAGGAGAAAAAAATATTTTGGACTATATCCCCACTGATGAAATTGAGTCAGTCACTATGTATGCTTTAGCTTTCCTCAGTCATCTGAAGGAAGCTGATGTTTGCCCAGCACCAGTCCCTGAGGATTGAAGGTCAGGCAATTCATTTGATAGCCTCTGTGAAATGTTCTGAACATCTCGGAAAAGGATGTCCTACAAATACAATGTATTATAATCATCGTCTTTATCTCTTTTGCACCGAGTAGAGCATACTATTTACCATCCATCTCACACTGATGCTGTAGGGATTAATGAGGTAATATCTATAAAGTACTTAAAGCTCCTTGGAATCAGGGGCTTATGTAAGTACAAGGGAACTTGATTATTGTTAACCCAACGCGTTATGTTGTCATCACACTTTCCCTGTTCATCAAGAGTAGAAGTAAATGACCGATCAAATTTACACTGAGTGAAAACAGCAATGTAACATTAAGTTGCTTTGGAAAGAGGAGTGTGTGTATGTGTGTGTGTGTGTGTGCTGTACACACAAGTATATATATTTGAAATGTCACTTGAATCCATTCTTTTAAGCAAATGCATTTCTATTTTGAACTATTTTGGTTACTCTTAATACTAAGGGATGTGATGAAAAATTCTCACATCCTGGTCTATGAAACTAAATATTTTGAACCATATACTCTATTAGGAAGAAAATATAATAAAGGGAAATATAATGTCATTTTAGTAGCTTTGTGACAAGACTAGATTTAACTGTTTTCAGTCAGGATTTTGTTAAAGCTAAAGACAGTTTAGCAACAAAAGCCTGGATTGACATTTCGTGAAACCTTATAAATATTTCTCTTTCCCCTTAAATATATGATACCACTATATTACATTGCTTTGCTAAGTGACAGATTTTGAATATTTTTCAGTTATTAAATAGTGTAGTATGTTGAATGGCAGAGATAAAATATTAAATTTATTTTCTACTCGTCCCTATTATTGCTTAGCATAATAAGTTGCACCCTCTCTCTCGCCTTTGAAGGATTGTGTTCTCTATTCTCTTCTCTGGATTCCCTTTCGCCTTCCACCCTCACCCTACCATATATGCTAGTTATCCTTAAGCCTATATCTTCAGTCAAGATCTCTCTTCTGAATTTCTAATACTGCCTACTGTATACCTCATCCTGGATGTTTTAGAAGCCTTATAGACTGAGCAAGTCTGAAAATGAACTTGTGCCTTCCCAGCCACAGTTGGCCGCTCTGTGCCCAGGCCAGAACTGGCTCTCCCTTATGATTCTAAACTAGTTGCAGTGAGTGGATTCTGACTCATGGTAACCCCAAGTGTGTCAGAGTAGCAGTGTGCTCCACAGGGTTTTCAATGGCTGATTTTTCAGAAGTTGATGGCCAGGTCTTTTTTCCAAGAAGCTTTGGGTGGACTTGAACCTCTAGCATTTCAGTTAGTGGTGGAGTGTGTTAACCAGTTGCACCACCAAGGGACTCCCCTCTATGGTTCTACTTACCAGTAAATGCCTTTGATTGCTCCTGATCTAAACCATTATCCTTCACTCTCACCTCCATTTCCAGTTATTGACTGTGTCCTATTGTGTTGTCGTCGTTGTTGTTAGGTGCCGTCGAATTGGTTCTGACTCCTAGCAACCTGTGTACAACAGAAGGAAACACTACCTGAACCTGCAGCATCCTCACAATCCTTGCTATGTTTGAGCCCATTGTTACAGATATTGTGTCAATCCATCTTGTAGACGGCCTTCCTCTTTTTTGCTGACTCTCTACTTCATCAAGCATGATGTTTTTCTCCAGGGACTGGTCCCTCCTGATAACATGTCCAAAGTAAGTGAGACAAAGTCTTGCCATCCTCACTTCTAAGGAACATTCTGGCTGTACTTCTTCCAAGACAGATTTGTTCTTCCTGCAGTCTATGGTATATTTAATATTCTTCACCAGCATCATAATAATATTCTTCACCAACACCATGTCCTATTTTATATATATATATATAAATTTCCCCCAATAACTGCTATTACTCAAAGAATGAAATGACTTCTCTTTTAGTTCTCAAACTTGCAACTAAAATCTTAACTCTTACATTGCTTAGTTTTCCTCGTCTTTAGGGAGTCATGAAAGACTTAGAATCAGGTGAGCATTTATCTCATAGACGTATGGGTGTTGGCAATAGATTTGCTCTATTTTGTGGTTATAATTACATCAATGGCCTACCAAAGCCACATAAATAAACGTACATGTAAATTATCTTTTTTCAGGTAGTCAGTTTGTTACTCGTGTATAGTAACATTGAAAAATTAAAAGTTTTGGCTAACATTTGATATAGTAAATTATATTCTTTTCTATGTTCTTAAAAAAGCTGTTTGGGAATTATGAAATATTTTCTTGTGCAGTAGGAATTGACATTTCAAATATCAACTATGTTATTACAGTGTAATAAGTTGATGATTTCTATTGAGGTATGTAGACCTGTTGCCTGTTCACTAAGTGGCCCCAGGCACCTGTGCTTTTAAAGTTCATGCTTCGACTACTGTCATGTTCAGATTTGATCCAGTCTGTGTGTCTGTGTTAAATTACACGTTCTCATAGGCAAGGGGGTGGATCTATGAAGTTATCTTACCTCAGCTCTTAGCACAGAGCTTGCCCAAGTAAGTTGTAGATTGCTTTGAGTACTTTTTTTTTTTTTTTTAAAGTGAGGTTATCTTTTAATTCCATTTTTTTGGAGGGAGGAAGGAAAAGGCTAATAAAACTAATATTGGTTCATAATTTTATATTAGGCTTTCCTTAGAAATAGTTAGGTCTTGGGAGGTATGTTTTAATTGACAGCACATTTGCATGAATGGAATAAAGATCTACATGGAATAATTGTACCAATTATAGATAATTTAAATAATCCTCTGTTGCTGAGAAGAAAACCTATTTTATGGATGCTTAAATGTATTTGAATGCTCATGCTCCCCTCAACATTTCGAGAAGCTGGACTATATGAAGAAGAAGGTACATCAGGATTGGAGGAAGACTCATTAACAGCCTACAATATGCAGATGACACAACCTTGCTTCCTGAAAGCAAACAATGCTTGAAGCACTTACTGATGAAGTTCAAATACTACAGCCTTCAGTATGGATTACCCCTCAACAGAAAGAGGACAAAAATCCTCACAGCTGGATTAATAAGCAACATCACCACAAATGGAGAAAACATTAAAGTTGTCAAGGATTTCATTTTACTTGGATCCACAATCAATGCCCTTGGAAGAAGTAGTTAAGAAATCAAACAACGTATTGCATTGGGAAAGTCTGCTGCAAAAGATCTCTTTAAAGTGTTAAAAAGCAAACATATCACTTGAACCTGACTGAAACCATGGATTTTTCAAGTGCTTCATGTGCATGTGAAAGCTGGACAATGAAAAAGGAAGACTGAAAAGGAATTGATGCATTAGAATTACGGTGTTGGTGAAGAACGTTGAATATACCAGGGACTGCTAGAAGAACAAACAAACCGGTCTTGGAAGAAGTATAGCCAGAATGCTCCTTAGAACTGAGGATGGCGAGACCTCGTCTCACTTGCTTTGAACATGTTATCAGGAGAGACCAGTCCCTGGAGAAGGACATCATGCTTGGTAAAGTAGAGGGTCAGTGAAAAAGAGGAGGACCTTCAATGAGATGGATTGACACAGGGGGTGCAACAATAGACTCAAACAGCAATGATCATGAGGATGGCTGAGGACTGGACAGGATTTCGTTCCATTGTACATAAGGTCATTATGAGTCAGAACCGATTCAGAGGCACCTGACAAAAACAGCTGCAATATTTGCCATGGAGAAATAGTTAGATGTGAAAGAGCACCCTTCAAACGGGATGGCACATATTGTATTCAGCAGAAAATGGAGAGAACAATCACTTACTTTGAATGGAACCAGGATGACTTGCTGGGCATTGCAGGCCCCTTGGTCTACAGTTTCCCTTGATCTCTGTAAAAAGAAAACTGGATCAATGTTCCTTTGCCATGGCTTGATGGCTCCAATGGGAAATTGAAACTCACATGACTCTTCTCCCTCATCTTCTTGTTCATCAAGCTGCAGTGAATTTGGTTGCAGTGGCCCTGGGAACAGTCCATCCCCAAGCTTAATGAGGGCACGTTTCTCAAGGGTGCACTGAATCCAAATATATCAGTTGGGGATGTTACTTAACCCAAGACCATCTTTTTTGGAGCATAAGCAGCCCTGGAGAAAAGGCAGCAGTTTCTCTAAGAAGGTATATAGCATGGAGAACAAATGTCCCTGACTAGTAACAGCAAGACAAGCTGCTACCCACCCTATACTTTCCTTGCTCACAAAGTGTTGATCATCCAGATAGCCAATCTAAGAGACTTAACTTGCAATGACATCGCCACCAGCCCAAGCACTGTAATCCATCCCAGCAGAAGGGGCAAGTTTTGACACACTGGAAAAAAGAAAAAAAAAGAATGTGGCCACCATTTTGTTCAGCTTCTTTAACTCCTGCCATCCTTTCCTTTCTCTGACCTCCTCCAATCCATTTCATCTGCTTAGTTTTCGGTTTTAAAATATGGTTACAACATGAGTAGTTTCAAGCAGAAATAACAGGGATTTCAACAAAGAAAACTGACAAAATTATCCTGGGACAAGTTTGCCGGAAATGTAAATTGTTTTTATGGGCATATACCAGTTTTCTTGCCAGTCTTGAGCTGTCACTTTGGGTTATTTTCACTGTAGTCACTGAGGACATTAGCTGAAAAGCAAACAACCAAGAGTGAATGAGGCAGAGAATGAGAATGGCAGGGTAGGTCCCTGGAAAGCCTGGAACCAGTCACACACACAAGGAAATATTTCCCTAGCCTTGCCTCTGCGCGCGCGCACGCGCGCACACACACACACACACACACACACACACACACTCCACATCCATATAAAGTACACAGGCTCTAAATTCTCATTTTTCTTTTTTTTTTTTTTACTGTGCTTTAAGTGAAAGTTTGCAGTTCAAGTCAGTTTCTCATACAAAATTTTATACACACATTCCTATGTGACCCTAGCTGCTCTCGCTATAATGTGACAGCACACTCCTCCTTTCTACCCCGGATTTCCAGTGTCCAATCAACCAGCTTCTGTCCCTTTTTGCCTTCTCAACTCGCCTCTGGACAGGAGCTACCAATTTATTCTCCTGTATCTACCTAAGCTAAGAAGCACTCTCTTCCCGAGTATCATTTTATGTCCCATAGTCCAGTCTAATCTTTGTCTGAAGAGTTGGCTTCAGAAATGGTTGCAGTTCTGGGCTAACAGAGAGTGTGGGGGCCATGTCTTCTGGGGTTCCTCCAGTCTCAGCCAGACCATTAAGTCTGGTCTT
>NW_004443999.1:13875581-13876464 GCF_000243295.1 Trichechus manatus latirostris
CTTGTGTGGTTCCCATTCTCTAGGGGAATGCATTCAGACTCTCTCCATTTAGGATGATGTTGGCTGTTGGCTTTGTATAAATGCCCTTAATTATGTTGAGGAATTTCCCCTCTATTCGTATTTTGCTGAGGGTTTTTATCATGAATGGGTGTTGGACTTTATCAAATGCCTTTTCTGCATTGATTGATAAAATCACGTAGTTCTTGTCTTTTGTTTTATGTATGTGATGAATTAAATTGATTGTTTTTCTAATGTTGAACCATCCCTGCATACCTAGTATGAATCCCACTGGGTCGTGGTGAATTATTTTTTTGATATTTTGTTGAATTCTATTGGCTAGAATTTTGTTGAGGATTTTTGAGTCAATGTTCATGAGGGATATTGGCCTGTAATTTTCTTTTTCTGCAGTGTCTTCACCTGGTTTTGGTATCAGGGTTATGCTGGCTTCATAGAATGAGTTTGGGCCAACTGCATCCTTTTCTATGCTCTGAAATACCTTTAGTAGTAGCGGTGTTAACTCTCCTCTGAAAATTTGATGGAATTCTCCAGTGAAACCATCTAGGCCAGGGATTTTTTTTGTTGGGAGTTTTTAAATTACCTTTTCAATCTCTTCTTTTGTTATAGGTTTATTTAATTGTTCTATCTTTGTGTTAGTTTAGGTGGGTAGTGTGTTTGTAGAAATTCATCCATTTCCTTTAGATTTTCAATTTTATTAGAGTACAATTTTTCATAGTATTCTGTTTTGATTCTTTTAATTTTATTTGGTTCTGTTGTGATATCGCTCATCTCATTTCTTATTCAGGTTATTTACTTCCTCTCCTGTTTTTGTTTTGTCAGTTTGGCCAATGATTTATGGATTTTGTTGATCTTTTCAAAGAACCAG
>NW_004443999.1:13879620-13882666 GCF_000243295.1 Trichechus manatus latirostris
ACCAGTCCTTAGGCCCCTGATGTGGGTAGGTGAGGACCCTGCTTAATGGACAGAGCAGTGTCAAATATCATGAACCTGCCACTCCACCATATAGCTAATACAGTGAATTTAGGCTTCAGTTATATATCCTGTTGTACTGTGGTAATGAGGGCCTACGCTGTTGAAATGGGCCCACACAGGCTTATGCACAGATGAAAGGCTTTCAAAGTCTTATGCCTGTGCCTAGTCAAAGGAATTCCGCCTGCCCTGAGCTCCTGGCTTAGGGGAGCTGGCAGATTATTGTTTCCTCTTTGTTAATTTGTTCCATCTCCAAAGCCAGGGAATGGCTCAGGGCACATGACAGGCCCTATTTCTGGCCCAGGGGAAGTGGCAGTCACTGAAGCCTGCCAGGGAACTGGTGCAGAACTGGGAGGGACCAGATAAATGGGAGAGAGGTCTTCCCAAACGGGGTGTTTTTGATCCACGCAGTAGGTTAAATGCACAGACGTTTCTTTTGCCAACTGAATGCCACTTTTCACTGGCTCTGGAGGCCTGAGAAGACTCGCCACCAGTCAGTCTCTCCCAGTGTGGAAAACACGTCCCAAATGTCACTGCCCGCCTCATCACACATGCCAGCCTATCTGGTGGATGCTGGCTCCTGCCGGGTCAGGTCTGGCAACTCCTTACTCCTTCTGAACCATCTCTCCCTCACGCTACCACTCAGTCTGATTCTTCAACTTTGCCTTTGATGCTCAGGGCTCCTAGGTTGTTATATATACTCGATTCACTTGTTTGTTGAGTCTTTGTTGTAAGAGGGACCACTGGAAGCATCTGACTACTTTGCCATCTTGGCCCCGCCTCCTCTCATTTGTCTTTCCTTATATATACAAAATGAAAGACCAGAGCCAGAGAATTCCATGAGTTCTCAGCTATGAGAAAAGAGAGGAATCAAAATCTTTCCCTCCCCAGTTTTAGTGAGTTGAGTTAAAAGAGATGGATGGTTTTCAGTTCTTCACTTAAGTATCATGAACTCTCCTTTCCTGCATTTTCTTTCTCAACCTATTGGTCATCATTAGTGTGCTTTACCTTTGACTGTCAGGCAGAGTGGTGCCAAGCCCACTCCATTAATCAAGCAACAGATGGGGAATTAAGGCCACATATAAGGCCAGTATCCTTTCTTTCTATCCCCAGAAATTTATGTTCATTAGCCAGAGGCAAGAATTACTGAGAGATGATCATGTGTTAATAAGCTTTACAAATGGTGGCTTTTTTGATGTGTGTGTGTGTGTGTGTGTGTGTGTGTGTGGCTTGGTGCATTTAAACAGTCAAGCAGAGTATTAACTCTGTATTTTCCAAAGAACTTTTTAAAAAAGATGTCTTAAATATAAGCTTTGTTTAACACACCAATGGTATTCTAATAACAGTGGTCAGTGAACACTCTTCATTCCCTAGAGTACTTTTGAAACTAACTTAGTGCCTGATCTGGTGGTACCTTATTAATATTTATGGGGACTCAAAATGTGATAAGTACCAAACGGGGCTGATAAGAGAAAGGGTTTCAGGATGGCTTCATTGTGTTTAATGCCTAGAAAGCAAGAGTGAAATGAGAGCCTTGCAGGTTAAGAACAGACCTAAAGCAGGCATTTTTCTGTCAGGACAGTTGACCTAGTCTGCCCAAAGGCTATCCATCAATTTCTTTTTAAATGCATGGACCTTAGGGGTACAACTCAATTGTTTTTACACAAACTCTCTTACTATATATATATATATATATATATATATATATATACCGTATTTTACACAAATAATGCACACCTTCTACCTCTGCTTCCAACCGCACCCTCCCACTGCAAGGTGTTTTCATAAGTACCTCTATGACATTTTTTTTACATGTTACTGTTATATATATATATGTACATACACACACACACACACACACTTTCATGTATTGCTTAACATCCATGATATTTTCTATGAAATGGGATGCTATGTGATTTGGGAGTTGTACAAACACTATATTATATACCATATAAAGTTCACCTCGAGGTGAGGCATGGTTGGTGGAAGTGATCTTCCATCTGAGTGGAGAGCACATTCCGCACATTGTGGAGTGTGTGTCACAGACCATTCTCCATGTGACTTGGTTGAACCCCAAAGATGAGGCCCAGATCTTGATATTTAGGTGGCCTTATTACCAGAAGGATGTAACCAAGATGATCATGATCTTGGCTGAGTATTACTGCCAGCACCAGGTGCAAAGTTCTGAGAAGGGCCCTTCTCCTGAAGACTGGCACTCAGCAGGCTCCAAACACTGTACAGGTCTGGGTTACCAAGCTTTGAAAGTATTTTGTGCCCCAGGGTGGGAGCCATACAGAGGTTAATGTGAAAGCTCTGTCTTGAACCCTGTTCTTACAGGTTCTGCTTCTATCTCCTAGGTTAAGAATGATGAGGTGGGATTTTTCTTCCTTTTCCAGTGTTAAATGTTTGCTAGCATGAATTTAAACAGTTCTAATAAAGGATCAAATTAAAAAACAAAAATAAAACCACAGACGTATATGTGGTCAGACATTGCCTGAATGGACATTATGCGGCACATGACTATATATACATACATATATATACATACATACATCATACATATACATATATTGTTGTTGTTATTAGGTGCTGTCGAGTAGGTTCTGACTCATAGCGACCCTATGTACAACAGAACAAAACACTGCCCTGTCCTGTATCATGCTCACAATCATTACTGTTTTAGCCCATTGCAATCACTGTGTCAATCCATCTCACTGAGGGTCTTCCTCTTTTTTGCTGACCCTCTACCTTATCAAGAATGATGTCCTTCTCCAGGGACTGGTCCCTCCTGATACAGATGTGTATATATATATATATGTATATATATATATACACACACACACACACATATATGATATATATACGTATATATATTGTTGTTATTAGGTGCTGTTGAGTTGCTTCCAACTCATAGTGACCCTATGTGCAACAGAAGGAAACACTGCTCGGTGCTGTGCCATCCTCACAATCGTTGTTATGTCTGAGCCCA
>NW_004443999.1:13883094-13890194 GCF_000243295.1 Trichechus manatus latirostris
ATACATATATAAAATCTGTGTAGGAGGCAGTGGTGATTTAGTGGTAGATTCTCACCTTCCAAGAGACCCAGGTTTGATTCCCAAGCAATACACTTCATGTGCAGCTAGTACCCACCTGTCAGTGGATGCTTTTGTGTTGCTATGATGCTAAACAGGTTTCAATAGAGCTTTCAAGCTAAGATGGACTAGGAAGAAAGGCCTGGTGATCTACTTCCAAAAATGAGTCAATGAAACCCCTGTGAATCACAATGGTCCAATCTGCAGTGAATCATGGGGATGGATGGCACAGGACTGGGCAGTGTTTTCTTCTGCTGTGCATGGGGTTGCCATGAGTCGGGGGCCAACTCAATGGCAGCTAACCACAACAACCCATGTAACCACACCCAGGTCAAGACGTGTGTATCACCTCTTACAGCTCCCTTGTGCCCCTTAGCAGATCTAACCACTTTCTGGCTTTTATCATGATAGAATTGTTTTGTCTATTTATGAGCCTCATAGAAATGGAATTGTTCAGTATATACTTACATGTGTCTGATTTCTTTGACTCAACATGTTTTGGATTCATCCAAGGAGCTCTCATAACTGAGATCTTAATTACAACAACAAAAACAATAATATGGACATTTCTTTGTCCTGGTTCCTTTGAGTTCCACTTCTGTTTCTTATTCTGTTTCTGCATGAGCCACTGATTCTTTTCTTGGCCTGTTCCTGTACCCTTCCTTATTCTATGCCTTACTTCTTTACTGCTAATTGCAGAAAAATCTTCAATTCCATTATCTGCAATTGTTCCAAGTCACACTTTAAGTACGAATCGTCATCAGTTGTTTTACTATGTTGAAATGTGGAAGTATTCCCCATCAGCTTTCCATTACCAGCTCTCAGATAACCTTCAGATGTCCTCTTTCTTGGTGCTCTCTTGTCCTGAGGTCTCTCTGTTTTATGGAACAAGAGTGAGTAGAATTATAAAGGTCACCACTGCGTTTGCCTGGAGGAAAAACTTCTAGGTTGAGTGCTACCTAAAAACCACTTCTACTCCTGAGCTGAATTCATTTTTTAAAGTTAAATTTTCTCAGCGCACTAAAATCCAACACCCTTCCTATTGGTTTTAACCTGTGACTTCACTGTCAGGCCCATTTGGGGAGTAACATATGCTTGGATGATTTGTAATTGTTTAAGTAAGCTATGACTATGCTAGAGTTGTGTCTAAGTCTCTGGTTACTGAGCTGACACTTTGATATTCATCAAGGTTGATCAAATTCTGTGCTTGCCAGCCTTTCTCTGTGTAGAGCACAATTGTGCAATGACTCTGAAAAGTCATACCAACTGATGCTTTGAGGGGGATCTCCTGATCTGCTTTATGGATCTCATGCAAACTTGTTCTCAGACTTCTGGAATCCTGGATTCTAAAACCATGACTTACCTACTAGATTGAAGAAGGCTCATGAACACATAACTCGCTGTGTTATCACTACTTTGGTGGCCAGTCAAGTAGCAAAATCTCAAGTAGTTCCTGCAGAAATCTCCAAATGGTAGTCAAGGCTCATGTTTATTCAGGTGCTCAGCCCCTGCACGGGCAATTTTATCTAATGTTTCCTTGAGTTCGTAAGTATTTCCACTCCTTCCTTGTTTTTTGGAATTTACCGTGTGCTGAACTGTCAAAAGCATTTCAACAGAAAGACCAGCATTCTATCTTTAGCATCAAGAAGGAACAACTTTTAAGCTTTAAAGATAAAGAATGTAATGTGCAAAGGTGATGACGTTTGCAATACAAACTCTGTGTAAACACAGCTTTCCATTCCCACCTCTTAGAATAAAGTGGCATATACGCCACAGAAGCTGGCAACATACTTGTAGTGTAAACATCGTAACCTGTTCAAAAGCCTTTCAAGAAACGTACAGTGTGATTCCCAACTGTGGGAAACTCTGATCTCTAAATATAGTCTCTGATTCTGCTTCCTTTCCGCCGCCGCCCTCCCCCGCTCCCTCCTTCCCTTTTTCTCCACCCCTCTCTATCTCTTTCTTCTTCTCTCTCTTCCTTTCCTCTTCACTTTCTTTCTTTCAGTAAGTGTTTGGTGTGTACCTAGTACAGACCAAGCATCTTTCTAGGCTTTGGCAATAATTACAGTAAATAGAGACCTAGCCCTCATGAAAACTGATTTTTCCCCTTTTCCTTTTTCTCTTCCTTCTTTTTCTGACTGATTTCATGACAGGCCACTGGGCTAAGACTGGAGTAGCCTCATAACAACAAACCATGACACTAAATTTCAGCTGGTCACCTGTGGCAAACCTTTCAACAGAAACAACCTTGCTGTCCTAGGCCTCTGCGAGCCTGGGCCGAGGCAGAGGACAAGAAGAGTTCCTTGCATACGGCTGTATTTATTAGAGACAAGGAATGATGCTACCAGTTCTGCATCTCTGCCAGAGCCCCATCTATCATCAAGACCCCTGTTAGCTGTTGATTAAACTTCCTGGATATCAGTGATTATGTTGCTAAAGCACTAGCAATGCCTCATCCCAGTGCTGGCAATTACTGTTTCTGGGCATGTCAACTTCGAAGAGTAATCAAATAGCAGATGAGAGACCAAGGCTGCCTGGCTCACTCTGAGATACTTTCATAGCTTTTAATTATTTTATATTCTCATTTGCTTCCTGGGGATTTTCAAACCCTTAGTCAATCTCACTGCCTGTTAGTCTGGGCAGCAGACGATTCAGCCCCAGCCCTCGCTGCTCAGCTGAGCTGAAGGCGCAGCTGAGATGAACTTCCCCATTACGCCTCAGCAGAAGAGAATTTGAGAACCACTGTGTAGGTTGGAATATTCCTTTCACTGTGAACATGTCAATTTCTAAAATGGTGAAAAACGACTTGGTTTGTATTTCTTTTATATATTATGTACTCTGAATCTCACTCCTTATGTTCTGTAATACTTGGCTCAGGGTCTTGTGTGCAGTAGGTACTTAACTAATAATTGTTGGATTAAATAAAATTGGAATATGGTCACACACTCCACATCTGATCCTTCTGTATGGCCTTCCTTCCTTATTCAACTTAGTATTAAATCTACAAAGAAAGCTCTTTTTAAAAAAAGGAAACTAGTGAAGCCATTTAAAAAACCTTATTACATAAGAATTTATATGCTTAATGCATACACAAGTTCAGGGCACACTTACACAAGTCCCCTAGGCAATTTATATAAGAAACTATTGATATATTTGTCAAGATCCCACTTTCTTATCACTTCTGGGTGTACTTAAAATACACAATACTTTTGAGTTATATTGATAAATTATATTGAATAAAAAGCACAAACAAATCAATCTCAGAAGAAATAAAACCAGAATATTCCTTAGAAGCCAGAATGGTGAAACTTTGACTCACATCATCAGAAAAGACCAATCATTAGAAAAGACCAATTGCTGGAAAAGCACATCCTGTTTGTTAAAGTACAAGGCCAACGAAAACAAAGGAGACCCTCAATGAGATGGATTGACAAAATAGCCACAATGAACTCAAACATAGCAATGGTCGTGAAGGTGGCACACGGCTGGGCAACGTTTAGTTCTGTTGTAAATAAAGTCATCATGAGTTGGAGCTGACTCTAAGGTAACTAACAACAATCACAGAGGAGGCTGATAAAATGTCCCACCTCCACCCCTCTGCCTCTAGATTTCTGATCCTGGGGGTATCAAGGTCACATTCATGATTGCAGAGGATATGGGAAAGTTTCCATTTGGGAATCGTCCAACACATAATATTTTTCTGATGCCCACACTCTAACCATTATGAAGAAAATATAACTGAGAGTTGATTTTCTGCCATTCCTGGGTCCCAAGGTGACTCAATAGCAGCTGGTCATCCATAGGTTGGGCCTACATACTCATCCACTTACTTGGAGTACTTAGTCTCCTCCCTAAATGCATGCTGATCTTGCAAGGAAGGACTATAACTGTAATATCTCCTTTCCTTCAGAGAGGTCACTTTTCCTCTGCTCACACTTTCTGCCCCTTCTTGTCTGGTGGCTTCTCGGTCATGTATGGGAGAGCACCTTCAGTCTCTCTTGGGGACCTTCTTCACACCCTCCCAGTCCTCTCTCTAACGTGCATATACCCCTGAGCTCATACCTCACTTTCTTTCTGATAGAATGTAAAGAGTCTCAGTGTAATTACATCTGGTCTTTATAGTCTGAATTTAACTCCTGGGTTCCTAGAGGACAAAGACCAGGCCATGACCGAGTCCTAAGTTATGCACATGAATGGGTCAGCAAGCACAGTTTGCCCTCAGCAAAGAAGCAGCGGTTCAGTGATGCACAACCAGACAGCTGACACTGAACATGGAAAGGAAATGTGCAGTCTGTGTCTGTCTACACAAAATAGAGGGCAGAGATGTCTGTTCTTCGGCGGTGCTCTTTGAAGTCAGAATATTCAGTGTGTTCATATGTTAAGTGTCAAGTAAAATTCACTCTAAAATTTCATCTCCCAAGAAAGCAAGAAAGTATCAGTATGTACAAGACACAAAGAGGAGATGGCCAGCAAAAGTGCAGGAACACTGGATGATTTGACGTTCAAAGAAGGGTAAAGTGTCAAATGTGTAGACAAAGACAAAGCGAGTTCAAAATAAACACAAAACAAACTGAGAAGCGTGTGTAAAGAACCTGCTGGAAAAGAATCTGGAAAGGGTTATGGATGGAAGACTGAGCAGAAATAAATCCCATCCCATAAGCCACGACCCAAAGCACCCTGTGACTCTCACCAAGGGGAAGCTGGAGTCTGTATGGTTTTGCAGTTCTAAGAAGGAATCTCTTGTTTAATTTTGAGGAGAAAAGAGGAAAAAATTGATGGATGCTCATGGAGAAAGTCTACTCATAAAAGATTTAGGTAGCACTCAGGAAGGAAGGAGAGCAGAAAATGTGCTTGCAGCATGAAGCTCTGTCGACCTTACTTAGAAGGAGCCCTGAGTCCCTGAGTAGGAGAAAATGGCTGGTCTAATCGGAGGAGCAACATGTTGATTTATAGCACTGGTGCTTTTTGGAAACAGAAAAAATAACTGTTGAACTCTTAAAGTAAACACAATGGACTGACCTACTGAATTAAGTATACAACTGGTGGCCAGAGATCAGAATAGACTTATCTTACTCTTAGGAGTAAGTAATATTAGATACAAAGCTGTTGTGGTCTATTGGATTCTGACTCATGATGACCCCTTGTGTGTCAGAGTAGAACTGTGCTCCATAGAGTTTTCAATGGCTGGCTGATTTTTCAGAAGTAGATCACTAGACCTTTCTTCCAAGGTGCCTCTGGGTGAACTTGAACCTCCAAACTTTTGGTTAGCAGCTGAGCACATTAACTATTTGCACCACCCAAGGACTCCAATAATAGATAAAAAAACAAACCAAACCCATGGCCATCAAGTCTATTCCAACTCATAGTGACCCTATAGGACAGAGTAGAACTGCCCCACAGGGTTTCCAAGGCTGTAAATCTTATGGAAGCAGACTGACACATCTTTCTCCTGTGGAGCAGCTGGTGGGTTCAAACCATCAACCTTTCGGTTAGCCGCTGAACACTTAACCACTGTGCAACCAGGGCTACTTCAATAATAGATATAGTTACTTTTTAATGGATTCTTCCTTTTTGTTCATTATGGGCAGGGACAGGGTTGGGGCTGCTCAGTTCAGCTTATCAAATCTGCTGAGACATATACGAATCATAGAGCTGGAAGACCCAAATCTTCAATGGTATCCCATAACTAGATTCCCATCCAACCATCTCCTTTTATAAATGATGGAATAGGGTCCAGGGAAGGTTAAAAGACTCTCCTAAAGTTAATCAGTATGTGGCAGAGTTGAATCAGAATGCAGAACTTCTGATGCTGATTCCCAATCCAATGGGCTTGTTTGTTTTTCTTGAAGTTTGGAATCTGCCACCTACCAGAATTTACCTCTAGTCAATTTATTTGGAACATTCAAAGAATCAGTAGATTGTTCACTTTCGCTGCAACTCTGGGTCCCTGGATCATTTGTTCTCTGTTTAACTTTCCCTATGATGAATCAACCTATACCAGTATCATTAATCAATGGTTTAGGGGAGAATCTACTCTAAAACTGTGTTGAACTTGGGGTTATATCTATATGTAGAATTGTGTAAATCCAATTTAGTTCCAGATCTGCTTACAAATTTAACAGCTTTGTCTGAAGTAGAGACAGAAGTAAAAAGTGATGTGGAGATAGTAGTAGATATTCAGAAAGCCCAAGTTTATTACAATCACCCAATGTTAAAAGGAGCAGAAAAAAATGTGCTTGCAGCTCTAAACTCTGCTGAAGTTACTTAGCCAGTGTCTTAGTCATCTAGTGCCGCCATGACAGAAATACCTCAAGTGGATGGCTTAAACAAAGAGAAATTTATTCTCTCACAGTCTAGTAGACTGGAAGTCCAAATTCAAGGAGTCAGCTCCCGGGGAAGGCACTGTCTCTGTCAGCTCTGGAGGAAGGTCTTTCTCATCAATCTTCCCTTGGGATAGGAGCTTCTTCACTCAGGAACCCCGGGTCCGAAGGACACACTCTGCTCCCAGTGTTTCTTTTTCAGTGGTATGAGGTCCCCCTGTCTCTCTGCTCATTTCTATCTTTTATATCTCAAAAGAGATTGGCTTAAGACACAATCTAATCTTGTAGATCTAATCAATATAACTGCCACTAATTCATCTCATTAACATCATAGTGATATAGGAGTTACAACACATACGGAAATCACATCAGATGACAAAATGGTGGACAATCACATAATACTGGGAATCACGACCTAACCAAGCTGACACATATTTTTCAGGGACACAATTCAATCCATGACAGCCAGGTACATGTGTTTGTTGGAAACATTGAACATAATCTTCTCAACAGTCCTTCCTGGCAGCTATTATCATCCCCACTTTATGATAAGGACATTGAAGCTCAGAGAGATACCATGGCCAAAGTCCTTAGACTGCTCCAAGTTGTGAACCCAACAGTCATCCTATGGGGACTCTCTCTCTCTTTTTTTAAAATTTATACATATATTGTTTTGTGACATTGGTTGCAATCGCCACAATGTGACAGCACACTCCCCCTTTC
>NW_004443999.1:13908058-13909703 GCF_000243295.1 Trichechus manatus latirostris
ACAAGGGGCTGCCATGAGTCAAGTCAACTCAATGGCAACTAGTTGGTTGGTTGGTAGGGGCAACGTATATTTAATGCTTGGCTGAAGGAGGACAAAAGAAGGATCCAGAGAGGCAAGAAGGGTGAGATCCCATGGATCTTGTAGTGGAGGAGCAAGCTAAGCGCGTGAAGGGGCATGTATGAATTGAATTTTTCAAGTAGGAGTCTGAAGGAGAGCATCTTTGATATGGGATCATGAATGAAGTAAATTTTTAAACTTACAGATCTACATTTTTTTTGGTGGCCTTGACTATTTTTTGAGAATTTTCAAAAGGGTCATTGATGTTCTTATATTAAGTTAATAGAATCTTTTTTTTATTGTGCTTTAGGTAAAAGTTTACAGAACAAATTAGTTTCTCATTCAACAATTTATTTACAAATTGTTTTGTGACAGTGGTTGCAGTCGCTGCAATGTGTCAGCACTCTCTCTTTCTCCGTCCTGGGTTCCCTGTCTCTATTTGTCCCATTTTCCCATCTCTTCCCGCCTTCTCATCTTTGCTTTTGGGCAGGTGTTGACCATTTGGTCTTGTATATATGATTGAACTAAGAAGCAGGGTCTTCACGTGTAATAGAAACTTCTAATGTTATACTTTTAATATTTTAATATGGTGGCCTACTTTTTTTTTTTTTCTTGAAAGCTAGTAAGTATTCATATCAGCCCAACATGGAAGTGTGATTACCTTTGCTTTTCAAATATTCTCATTTTCTTTTCTTTCTTTTCTGCGTGTGTTTGGGGTAGAGGGGAGAGGCTTTCATTCTGCCATTATTTACTCGATAGAAGGGAGCCCAAGTATTAAGAATGAATGACCATTTCTTCAGCATTTAATAGTTTAGAATCATCTATACCTAATGAAAGAACTAATCCGGATTACTCTCTCCAAAGTTATAATTTTTATACCCAATGAAGTCCTTTTTTTGTAATAAAGGTAAAAGAGGCCAGAGTAAGAAACCCCTAGTGTGTTAAAGTTTTATTATTTCCAGATAAGGCAAAATTATAACTCCTATTTCAATGGCAGTAGAGAGAATTTAAGACCTCTATACCTACATTTTTAAAAAGGTTAAGAAGAGCTGTACACAGCTGACATTTCGGTGTATGATCAAAGTGTACCTCAATCTTAAATATATACCTTAAATGTGTCAGACACACCATCACCTGCTCACCGTAGCATAGAAACTTTCCCACACACCCCCTGACATTTCCTGACTGAGTGACTTCATTCTTCAGTGTGTCCTACTTTCTGCTTGACAAGCTACTCCATTTAGTATCATGTCTGCTAAGGAGAATCAATTTCATACTGGTAGCCGATTGTGTCTATGCTTTTCTTTCAAATGCCCCTATCATTTTTAGACATTTTAAGTGATTCTAGTTACCCTTTCTTCAATGGTAAAAGGAGAGCAAGAATTCAAATTTTGCCACATAGCAAGTTTAGCACAACAAATGGCGATATTTTGTGCCACATTGTGCCTGTTCTAATGTTATCTTTGAAAACTCTGAGAAATAACTGTAATGTTCAAATTGATTAACAATGGACTTTGTTGTCAAAATCATCAAGAAATTTTGTAAAGACAGGAAAGCACGCTACTAGGAAAGAGATCACAAGGCCATG
>NW_004443999.1:13910928-13914528 GCF_000243295.1 Trichechus manatus latirostris
CCCTCATTCGAAGTCCTCTTCTGAATCTGGCTTGAATTTCTGGCAGTTCCCTGTCGATGTACTGCTGCAACTGTTTTTGAATGATCTTCAGCAAAATTTTCCTTGTGTGTGATATTAATGATATTGCTCGATAATTTCCACATTCTATTGGGTCATCTTTCTTTGGAATGGACGCAAATATGGAACTTTTCCAGTAGGTTGGCAAGGTAGCTGTCTTCCAAATTTCTTGGTGTAGACTAATGATAGCTTCCAGTGTTGCATCTGTTGGTTGAAAGATCTCAGTTGGTATTCCATCAATTCCTGGAGCCTTGTTTTTTGCCAGTGTCTTCAGTGCAGCTTGGATCTCTTCCTTAAGTACCATTGGTTCTTGATCATATGCTATCTCCTGAAATGATTTAACATCAACCAATTCTTTTTGGGACAGTGACTCTGTGTATTTCTTCCACCTTCTTTTGATGCTTCTTTCGTCGTTCAAAATTTTGCCCGTAGAGTCCTTCAGTATTGCAACTGAAGGCTTAAATTTTCCCTTCAACTCTTTCAGCTTGAGAAATGCCAAGTGTGTTTTTCATTTTGGTTTTCTAACTGCGGGTCTTTGCACATTTCTTTTTTAATTGTACTTTAAGTGAAAGTTAACAATTCAAGTTAGTTTCTCATACAAAAATTCATATGCACATTGTTATGTGACCCTAGTTGCTCTCCTTATACTGAGACAGCACACTCCTGCACATTTCTTTATACCACTTTACTTTGTCTTCTCAAGCTGCCCTTTGAAATATTCTGTTCGACTCTTTTACGTGATCATGTCTTCTGTTCGTTTTAGTTACCCTACATTCAAGAGCAAGTTTCAGGGTCTCTTCTGACATCCATTGTGGACTTTTCTTTCTTTCCTGTCTTTTTAATGAGCTTTTACTTTCTTCATGTATGATGTCCTTGATATCATCCCACAACTCGTCTTGTCTTCAGTCATTAGTATTCAATGCATCAAATTTATTCTTGAGATGTCCCTATATTCAAGTAGGATATACTCAAGGTCGCACTTTGGCTCTCATGGACTCGTTTTAATTTTCTTCAGCCTATTTACTTAGCCCTGTCCATTTTGGGTAAATGTGCCCTCTTTGAATTTAAGATATCAAAAATAATAGGTAGGCTGAAATTGCTCAAGATTTAGATAAACAGCAAGACAACAACACATACTGAGCATCGCTTTATATACATACTTCTTTCCTTTAGTAAAATGATGTTTTTCACAAATATTTGTTGTGAGAAAATTTAGACTCAAATGTCTTGGGTATTGTTTTCTTTTCAGACTTGGGGTTATTTTGCTTAAATTGCATATTAACTGTTGCACACAATTTCAATGGTTTATTTTCTATTTTATTATAAGCCAAAAATGATACTTTTCTCTGCAGATGACAGGTGGGCAGCACAGTTGAGGAAGGCATCATCATTACGGAAAGCACGCTCTTTGTTGGTGTGCTTTCCTTCACAGAACGAAGGAGTGGAAATTCAAGAACCCTATAGAGGCACATCTGGTGACGTAGTGGTTAAGTGCTACGGCTGCTAACTAAAAGGTTGGCAGTTCGAATCCACCAGGCACTCCTTGGGAACTCTATGGGGCAGTTCTACTCTCTCCTATAGGGTTGCTATGAGTTGGAATTGACTCAATGGCAACAGGTTTTAGGTTAGAGAGGTGCATCAGAGCAGCTGGGTAGATCTGTGAGTTACAGTGCAGGCATTACTGAGTTGTAAAAGGCCTGGCTTCTCTCAGCCTTCTTGCTTCACCCTCACATAGAAGGCCAATGTTTAACTAGAGAGATCTTCAGTTTAGAAAAAAAAGGAAATTCAATTCCATAGACATGTACTAAGAAGCTGCCCTGTAAAAGCACAGTTAAAGTCAGTATGGGGCAAAGAAAAAGTTTGCTGAGCTGTAGACATTGTCTGCAGAGATTGAAATGTAGGGTACTCACTGTATTTTACATGTGTATGTGCAAACATATGCTCATGAGATGCACACACAAATTGTTATGGGTTGAATTGTGTCTCCCCAAAATGTGTGTCAAAATGGTTAGGCCATGATTCCTAGTGTTGTGTAATTGTCCTCCATTTTGTGATCTGATATAATTTTCCTATATGTTGTAAATCCTAACTGCTATGATGTTAATAAGGCAGGCTTAGAGGCAGTTATGTTAATAAGGCAGGACACAAACTACAGGATTAGGTTGTATTTTGAGTCAATCTCTTTTGAGATATAAAAGAGAGAAGCGAGCAGAGAGGAGGGGAACTTCCTACCTCCAAGAAGGAAGAACCAAGAGTGCAGTGCATACTTTGGACCCAGGGTCCCTGCACTGAGAAGCTCCTAAACCAGGGGAAGACTGATGACAAGGACCTTTGTCTAGAGCCGACACAGAGAGAAAGTCTTCCCTTGAAGCTAGTGCCCTGAATTCGGACTTCTAGCCTCCTGGACTGTGAGAGAATAAATTTCTGTCTCTTAAAGACAGCCACTTGTGGTATTTCTGCTATAGCAGCACTAGATGACTGTAAAAATGGCACGTGGGCAGCGTCTGACCTCCTCTAACTTCACAAAGGGAAAGAAGAATCAAAATCAACAGCCCAAAGCTAATTCCTATGAGGCAGGGGTCAGACATGCCTCCTCTCTCCACCATCTTTACCAATTTTGACACCAACCGTCCCTCCCATGACACTCTTTATTTCTCTGCTAGGTTCATTTGATAATTCATTGCAATAGCCACACTGAACTCACAGACCATACTCATTATTATGGGGTTTATTAGGGAAGTAACACGTACAATCCAGGCTCAGGAATGCTCAAGGATACAATTCTTCCATCAGGACAACCTCTTCCCAGCCGTGCCTGCAGGCATGCCTCCCCCTGGCCCTAGGCTTCTGCCCAAAGGCACTCAGCTTTCTCTCTCTGTGCGCTAGGAAACCCAACATGCCATCGCCTGCTGCCAGGTTTCTGCTTCCAGTTTCTCCTTCCTTGGTGGTGGTGGGCTCTTCTCTCTTTCCCATCTCTGGAGTTGCTCATTTCAAGCCCAACGGTATGGCAAACCTGACCAATCCCTTTTGTAGGCCACAATTACCCTACCACACAATCCCACCCAATCTCTTGGGTGGGAGTTACAAGACCATGGCTAGAAAGGCTACATACAAGTCATCAATCGTACCGCAGGCCAACCCCTGGCTTTTCTAGCCATGGTTCTTTTGTATTTGAAGATAACTTCTCCTTCCCAATCATTTTAGCAGTCTAAAACAGTCATTAACAATTAGTCCTTCAGTAGGGCAAAGAGTCCACAGGGTGAGGTTTCTCAGGTACCAGCCATTCAGGCCTGCTTCTGGTGTCCATTGGAATCTGGCCATGTTCTCCAAAAGTCATCTTGGCTTCACCCTTTCTACCCTCTGATAGAATTTAACTGAGAGAAGATTATTCCCTTGTTCTGATCCTCAGGAGATATCAGCATAGCAAAATCTTTAAGGGGCTTTAGGTTTGGCCACTGTACTCCAGTCTAGCAGCGTCTCCCCCTTAGTCCACTCTTTCAAACTTACAGCTTCTACAATTACAGTGTTTACAATCACAATTAA
>NW_004443999.1:13916239-13967284 GCF_000243295.1 Trichechus manatus latirostris
TTTTGTTCTTTCTCTTACAAAGTTCCATGCTTTCATGAGTCTGGAGCCATTGCAAAGGATCCCACTTCTGACACCAACTGTAAATACAGCATGGGGGTGGCATCTGACCTCCTCTAACTTCACAAAGGTAAAGGAGAATCAAGATAAACAGCCCAAGGCTGATTCCTATGAAGCAGTGGTCAGACATGTCTCCTCTCTATGCCATCTTTACCAATTCTGACAAAAACTGCCCCTCGCATGACACTCTCTACTTCTCTGCTGGGTTTGATAATTCACTGCAATGGATGCTCAGAACTCACAGGCAATACTCATGATTATAGGGTTTATTACAGAAGTAACAGGTTACAATTCAGGCTCAGGAACACTCAAGGATACAGTTCTTCCATCAGGACAGCCTATTCCCAGTCATGCCCGCAGGCACACTTCTCCCTGGCCCTAGGCCTCTGCCCAGAAACACTCAGCTTTCTCTCTCTTTGGGCTGGGAAACTCACCATGCTGTCTCCTGCTGCTGGGTCTCTGCTGCCAGTCTCTCCTTCATTGGTGGTGGTGGGCTTTTCTATCTTTCCTGCCTCTGGAGTTGCTCATTTCAAGCCCAGTGGGATGGCAAAACTGACCAATCTCTTTTGTAGGCCACAATTACCTTACCATACAATCCTGCCCAATCACTTGGGTGGGAATTACAAGACCATGGCTAGAAAGGCCACACACAAGTAATCAATCGCACTGCAATAACTAAGACACAAACACTCACACAAATATACTAAAGCCGCTAGTAAGGTTAAAAGAGAGAGAGCACATTCATTTATCCACTCCTAATTCTTCCCTTTGTTTCTTACTCCTCTATATTCTAGCTTTTAAGGGATCCACACACAAAAATTCCAATCCCATTGCCATCAAGTCGACCCTGACTCATGGGACCCCAAGTCATGACAACCTCAAATGTGTCAGAGTAAAACTGTGCTCCATAGGGCTTTCAATGGCTAATTTTTCAGAAGTATATGGTCAAGCCTTTCTTCTGAGGTGCCTCTCGGTGAACTTGAACCTCCAGCCTTTCAGTTAGCAGCCAGTCATGTTAACTGTTTGCACCACCCAGGGACTCTGGTCTTCACTTAGCAGAGGTAAAAGAGGCAAATTATAGAAATAAGGTCTTCAATCACTAGCCATTCTCAGACTGAGTCTTCAACACGCCTGATATTTGGGCTTATGATTGCAAACCCACTATATGCTACACCCTATCTTCAGAGCTCTTGTATGCACTTATTGCCTTCAGAGCTACCACAGTTAGAAGGAGAATAAAATAAATAAAATAATAAAGTAAGGTAAGCAGAAGACTTTCAATAAGAAGAGTGTTCAACAATTTCAAAAGCTAAAGAGAGCTATAAATGGATGTGTTAAGTGAGTAAAAACATAATTTCTAAACTGAAATATTTGTTTCCAGTTAGAGTAGAGAGAACAATTTATCATTATCAAGGTTGTAAGATATTTTCGGTGTATTATTAGTTGACAGTTTCTCAAAGAAAAACGAAAATAACTTTTTAAACAGATATAGTCTGCACAGGAAATAAGTAAGCTGTTTGGAGAAGGAATCAGAGAAATTCTAATGGGGAGTCAAAATAAAACATACTGCTCATCAGTGCGGATAAAAATGTAAAATAGCACGTAAGTACCGTTGGAAAATGAATGGCTCCAGTTTGCTTCTATTTAACCATTCTGAGACTTCTTATAGACATTACTTTCTTATATGGTGTTTTGTTTCCTGTTCTTTGTTTGATTTATTGTTAATTTTCAAATTATTTTTACAAATATCTTAATTAAAACATCTTTTATTCACTCCCCCCTCCCCCGCCCTGGATCAAGGCAAACTGTAATTTGAAGAAACAAATAGTTAAGAAAGTGTATCACCATGAAGACTAGGATCAGAGTGAGAAGCAGAGATGGATTCTATTGATGTGGAAAGGAGCCTGGGAGGGAGGAGCCATAGTGGGCACGGGGCCTCCAGGAATCCTCTCTCTGAAGAAGGCTCTTTCCGGTTGCCATTGAATTAACTCTGATTCATAGCAGCCCTGTGTGTGTGAGAGTAAAGCTGTCCTCCATAGGGTTTTCAGTGTCTGATTTTTTGGAAGTAGATCACCAGACCTTTCTTCCGAGGAGCCTCTGGGTGGACTCAAATCTCCAAACTTTTGGTTAGCAGCTGAGCACAATGAGGCTCTAGAGACTGACTTTTACTGCAGTTGATTAGAAAACTTCTACTCTTGGGCCTAAACTAGAAGGGAGCCTCTGTGCAGTGACCACGTTATTAGCCATGCTGGTGGTAGTATCAGAAGGCATGAGGTGTCTTCCCAGAGAAAATGGTCTTCATAGAAATGAGATATTTAAATATTAGCCTTCTCAGACTGACTCTTTAATGCTGATGCTATTGGGGACTCTCCACTGTTGATTTGGATGTAATTGATAACCTGTCAAAACACATATTGAAGAGTAGACTTGGGATCATTCATGTCCTCAAATATTATCTACCAGTATGTATCTGATTTGCACTAGACAGTAACCAGAATAATTATGTATCACTTTGTATCTGATTTGCACTCGACAGTAAGAAGAATAAATATGTACCATTGGGTATCTGATTTGCACTAGACAGTAAGCAGAATAAGACAATGAAACTTGTGGTGCTTTATCTTGGGGGGGGGGTAATGTAAAGTTTTCTTATTTCCTTATGTTGATTTGAAAACTAGACATTTTCTTCAAAAATTGCATTCTTTTTTAAAGTTGTTAAAAGAAACGGGAAATTCAACGTCACATAGTAATGAATTCCTTACTTATAGTGATAGCTTATAATAGGAATCATGTACCAAGGTATAAAACCTTTTATGTTGGCATGTATTCTAATAGCAGTAGATAATTGTTTTCAGACCATTAAAGAATGGATATGGGGAATGCTAATTTATTTTGTAGTAGTTGTAAAGATGGGGAGTTATAAAAGTGGATTTCATGAAAAGGGATATTTTTACTGCTAGCTTCAATCATGACATGTAAGTGTAGGAAAACGTAGGGGACAAAACACATACAAGCCAAACCTTTGAGGAATCACTATTCTCTCCTTCACTAAATACAAAAACTAACACTTTCAGCCTAGAATTTTAGACAAGACTTCAAGCCTTAAGCTTATCCATTAATTTACACAATGTGAAACTGTGATCCTGTTAGTTAACTTTCCGGAAAAATCATTGTTTCCTGAAATCCCACTTGCCCTTGCACCATCCCATCTCCCCTTCCACAGGCCCCCAGGACTATGACTTCAGGAGCCTTCCTCCTCTCCATCTTTGGAGAGCTATATAAAGTTGAATGAGATTCCAGTCCCTGATTGTGACAGACCTGAGTCACCCCTATAATTTCTCAAATTCTCAAAGAGCTTCTTACTTATGATCTTCTCTGTTGCTACATCCTGACCCTTCATATGCTATCTATGTTCCTTCCATGTCCCCAGGAGGTGACACTAACCTCATCACTGGTTTCCACACTTGTATGAAAACCTGTGGATCACAAATTCCAACCCACAACCACTGATGAAGATTGTGCAGGACCGGGCAACGTTTCCTTCCCTTGTACAATACTAACAACTCTCTCACTCCAAGTGTTTAAGAGGTTTCATACTTTTCCTGAAGATTAGTGGTGTCATGCAGGGATTTGTGTCTTGTCTCTCCCTCCCATTTTCACTTTCCTTTTTTCTAGCTCCTTCTGCCACTTTCCAAATGGAAGAAAACTCGTTTTGTGCAGGGTCACCTGAGTCCCTCTTTGAAGCCCTATGGTCTGTAAAACTTCCATTCCCAGAAGTCTTACCAAGGCCTTCTTCCAAATCATACTTGCTACTGAGGGAGCACAATTCTCTCCATTTCTTTACATCTCAAGTTTTTCCAAATACTATTTCTTTAATCTTCATAGTGCTACCTGAGATGATGAGAAGTGCCGTGAATTTTTATGTTTCAGATGAGAATAACTGGTCCAGAGAGGGAAGGCTCAAGATTCCCGATCTGCAAGAGAGTAGGAAAACCAGGGAGAGTAAAACTCATACCATTTCTTTCAGTTGCATCTAGGAATGTTTAGACAACAAACTCGTGACCTTAGTGGAGAAGTCTCTCACGTCACAGCATGGATAGACAGATTTAGATACACACGTTTCTGTTAAACCAGGTTCTGCCCCAACAAGAAAGAAAGTACCATCCTATTAGCAGATACACATTTGAGTGGCTTTACAATCAATGCAAAATATGTACCCCTCCTCCTCTTTGAAGCACACCAAAAGTGGTGGGTGGGAGGGAGAAGGGGGCACCTACTCTTAGCCAGCTGCTTTGTTAGCAGTACATTTTGGACCAGGCATGACATGGAAGTGTCTCAGTGGAATTGAGCCTACGATGAAAAATATTATTACATGCCGCTGTGGTGTAATTTTGTATCTCTTACTCCTCTTCTCATCACTAGCGATAACTCTGGAGAAAGTCTTTTTCTTCCCTTCCATTGAAACACTTCCTTGCCATTCCCTCTGCTATATTTGGACAATGGCTGTCTGAAATGTATTAGTTGCTCAGTGTTTATGTACTTCTTAGCTCTGTCTTAAGATGGAGAAGAACTTTCCATCTAACCAAGATTTCCAGAGTCTACACTGTCCATTGCTAAATTACCCTAGAAAATCTCTAAATGAAGCATTCACCCCTTCAGCCTATTATTGCAAAATAATAAACTGTCACCACCAACAAATGATGCTGTGCCTTCCTGCGTCCTTAATTTGGAGGAGCTCAGAGTCAGATCTTTTACTCATTTCATGACAATGAGAAACTCTCATAATATGTATATTCAAGGAAAATTTAGTTAAAATGATTTCTTCAAACAAGATCAGAAGGCATGACCAATGTAAAATGTGACCACAGGAAAGACTTGTTAAAAAAAGGAATATCAATTTATTCAATATAGGCTATGATTCAGAGCAACTGTAATCCCTAGTTGAAGAAACACATGATTACTCTTTGATAAAACTATTGTACAATGGAAACTTTATTAACTCAGCCCATTTTTCCAGACCTTTGAGTTGTGGACACTTTTTTTTTGGTAAAATTATCTATTTTTGGTTGCTTTATAAAAGAAACAACTCATATAAAGAAATCTATTTCACTGTAAAATTTTAGATATTTTATATAAGAAAATTTAGGGTCCCTGCAAAAAGATTTATTAAAAGCTTATTATGTGATAGACACTAGGGAATTGGGAATAAAAAGGCAAAGCTTCTGATAACTAATGAATAGACAAACAGATATCCAACCATTCATATAGTGTGTTATAATAAAGCAATGCTATAATAATAGATAGCATTCCACGAGCCCTTATAATGTCCTAGAAATTGTTTCTAAATCTTTTATTTATTTAAACTCATTTAAGCCTCATAAGAATCTCATGAGCTACATCCTATTATTGTCCCTATTTTATGGATAAAGAAACTGAGGAACTAAAATTATCCCAAATCACACAGCCAGTAAGTGGCAGAACCAGTATTTGAACTCACAGAGTCTTAAGTTACATCATTACTGTGTAGGAAAATTAGGAAATGCTTGCTTCTGAGTGGTAGCATGGGAGAGGAAGAATTTCACAAGCGAAGTGTATTTGATATGTTTTGAAGAAAGGGTACAATCTGACCTAATGATAAAGGGAGAAGGAAATCATAGGGATAAATAGACTAGGATGAGCAAAAGCAAAGATGTGCAGAAGTGCTTGATACATTCAAAAGATAGCTTGTAGTTCAGTAGTTGTATGTTCAGAGATAGAGGGAAGAAAGAATCAATTTCTGCAATAATTTTGAGTGTTTTATTTCAGGCCCAAGAGTATTATTATTATTATTTTTTTAAGTTATGGATCCTTCCAACTCTAACACATTTGCTTTTTTATTTTTTCACATTTTCATCACAAATATTCATATTTAGCAGCATCCAATCACAGGCAACATACACAACGTTCCACCTTTTGCCATTCTGTAATGTGAAGTGAGTGGTTGCATGTGTGTGAATAGATACAGACTGGTAGTCTACATGATCAGTTTTGCTAAATAAAATATTATTTTTCTCTAGACGCATATGAGCAGGTTGAAAACACTAGCTCAGATAATGAGCAAACAGGCTAACGTGCAATGAAATCATTTCCATCCCGGATAAGCCCAGCTTCTTCACTTCATTAGTTTTTAATTAAACCTCTGACTGATTAAGTTCTCCATCTCTTTTCCACAACCCTTTGCTGATAAAATTTCCTTCATTTGATCCTTCGTCGTCTCGAAGAAGGGTGAAAAGCAATATTGCTTGATTATCCTCTGGTCTCTTCCTGTTGCACATCATCGATTATTTTAGGCCAAAATATAATGCAAGAAAAAAAATTAGAAAAGCAATTCATCAGGATGAGAATAGAATGCACAGAAAACAGAGAGTACATAGACACGGTGACAGCCCAGGACCTAGTCAGTAGGGGCATGGGTCCTCCCAGAGTACCCCAGGTTTTTTAAGATACGTGCCTGTCTTAGTCATCTAGTGCTGCCATAACAGAAATACCACAAGTGGATGGTTTTAACGAAGAGAAGTTTATTTCCTTACAGTAAGGTAGACTAAAAGTCCAAATTCAGGGTGTCAGCTCCAGGGGAAGGCTTTCTCTCTCTTGGCCTTCTCGGCGCAGGGACCCCAGTCCAAGGGACGCGCTCTGCTCCCGGCACTGCTTTCTTGATGGTATGAGGTCCCCCTGTCTCACTGCTCACTTCTGTCTTATCTTAAGACATTGCCTCAGGACACAATCCAGTCTTGTAGATCAGGTCCTGCCTTACTAACACAAATGCCACCCATCCTCCCTCATTAACATCATGAAGGCAGGTTTACAACATACAGGAAAATCACACAGTACCAGGAATCAGGGCCCAGCCAAACTGATACACACATTTTTGGGGGGACATAATTCAAACCATGACAGTGACTGACAATGGATGAAAAGCTTCCTCAGCTTCTGAACCTGATTCTGATGGTTCTTAAGGACAACCAAAAGGTGGGGGGGTGGGGGGGTGTAGGGGGTGAGGTGGAGCCTAGCTTCCTTAATTGGTAGTGCGGAAAGATGATGGACATTCTCACCCTTGCCCTAGGTTCTGCACATGTTAAGGGTGGGCGCATTATCAAGGTACTGTCCAAAAGGTTTAATAAAAAAACAAACAAAAAAAAACTCAAAAAACTGTGGAGGCCCCACTGTCTTTTCTTTAGAAGTTGAATTCAGTCATTCATTCATTCACTCTTTGTCTTTCATTTGTTATTTATGGGGCAAATATTTATTCAGAATCACTACGTGAGTGGGGAACTAGAATGGGGAGAGAGAATAATCGGATACATAGGAGCAACAACATGAAGTTGTGGGCTCCAGGAAGCCAGGGAAAGACGTGTTTTAAGAAGGAAGATGTGGCCAATGGCGATATTACCGGGAGGTCTCAGAATGTGAAGCCAGAAGCTGCTGTAGGGCTCAGCAGGAGAAGGGTCACTAGGACTTCACCAGGAGAGGTTCCAGTAGGTGGTGGAGGTGGAAACGAGGTTGGAATGGTTTGAAAATAAGTGGGGAATGTGGCACTGGTAATAGTGAGTGTAGGTTACTCTTGATTTTTGTCTGTGAAGGTCAGTGGGAAGATACTGAAGTGGTGGGAGGTGGGAGCTGGGATTAGAGAGCTTTGGGGGACTGCACGGCACAATGCATTGCTTATGATACGTGCCTTTGCACGGGGCTTGAGCGTGTACACGTTTTATTTCAGTACCAAAACGTCTTCAAGTTTAGCAATCAGGCAGTTTTTAGACAGCTAATCAATACGCCAGTTCCACCCCCTCCTCTCTTAATTATGTAATTATCCACCGAGCTATTCCACGAACGACCAGGCTGAGCTCTTTTCTCCCCACATTCAGCTAGGAGAGTTCTATTCCCTAAGTAGACTTATCTTGCTCCCTAAATTTTAATTTATTAAGTGTTTCACCTGAAAGCAATCACCCTTGCAGTCAATTCCCCAAATAAAACATCTGCCTTTTCAATTCAGACAGCTATAAGTGAAGAACTACACCAGGGGAGCAGAATTATGTTCTCTTTTGGAAAGTAGAAATGTTTACAAAGACATGACTCTGACTCCTGTCGCCTGCGCTGCATCAAGGATGAGCTTGGGCTGGGCCTGCGTGAGGCTGAGGGAGATTCCCGCACACCTGGGGAGATCCTCTCAGTCCTCTGGCCTGTAATAATTGACTTTTGACAGCTGCTACTTGAGACCTGCAAGCTCGGAGGTCATTAGTTCCCAAGGTGCTGTATTTTCCGGTAGTATTTGCGTGACGTTTATGGTTCTAACATGCTTTACTATCATTTATCTTATGAGCCCTGGAGGTGCCATTTTAAGAGTCTGTTAGGAAGCAGTTCTACTCTGAAACACATGGGGTCACCATGAGTTGGAATTGACTCTAGGGCAACTGTTTTTTTTTTTTTTTTTTGGTTTAGGAAGATTTGGTGTGGGGGATGGGGGGTGGGATGGTACTTGTGCTGACTTTTTCACAAACATTGTCCTAAGCACAGAACTCTGAGGGAGCAGCTGGTGAACCCCTTATCCCGGGTAATAGATTTAATCTCAGAAGTGTGCATCAGGCGGACACTGAAGAAGATGAACATGTGCTGTGAACGTGCTGCTTTTTATTTTTCCCTGAGTATTTGAACCCTCCAGGAGTTTGGTTTTTAGGTGTTGCTGGCAAACAAAGCTCCTGGAGACCCTGGATAATAGAAACAATGTGGAGTTCCATAGGTCCTGTTTATGCACCTCTTTCTCCTACCTGAGCTCAGCTCAGTCCGTAGGGCTGTTTGCAATCATTCCCACCGCAAGAGCAAAAACCCAGGTCCCGGACTTCCCCGGCCGACCGCTCTCACTGCCGTGCATCTATCTATAGTTCTCTTGTCGGGAGAAGTGAGCAAGACAGGTGGAGCCTCTGAGAGCCTGTCCTCTGCTTTGTGAAGGAAACAAAAAAAAAAAAAAAAAGATTACTATGATGATTTACCACCCAAGCAGCCCACACAGTGGCATGCAAGCAAAGAAATGATGGAACATTTTGTGGAGCAGAGGTGTTTCAGGGAATGTGGGGCAGAAGAGAGTAGAAGAAAAATCTCTAAGATGGTCTAGATGAGGCTCACTTATCCCTCTGTCCCTCACATTAACTAATGCTGCTTTGTAAGTCATCACAGGACTTACCAGTAAAAACCAATTGGGGTGGAGTTGTCTCTGACTCATGGCAACCCCATGTGTGTCAGAGCAGAACTGTGCTCCGTTGAGTTTTCAGAAGTAGATTGCCAGGCCTTTCTTCCAAGGCACTTCTGGGTAGACTCAAGCTTCCAACCTTTTGGTCAGCAGCCAAGCACTGTTAACTGTTTGCCCCACCTAGCGACTCCTCACAGGACTTAGAAGGGTAGAATTCCATTGGTTCACAGGTTGGGCAGAGAATTAAGACACTGGTTTTTGAGCAAAACTTTACCACCCCATTGCAGAGGAAAAACAAATAAGTATGCTTCAATTTTATATACCAGAGGTTACACAGAGCATATATGATACGTGAAACAAAGGAGCTAGTTTTAGGTGGGATAGGGAAAAGAAGGGGAAAAAATGAAAAGATTCTGCATGCTGATTTACTCCTTAACTGATTAACGCTAGGTATAGTTGAACGGTATATACCAAATATTCTTTTAATTGCTTGATATGTATGAACTCATTTAATCATCACAACAACTTTATAGGAAAAGCACTGTTAATACGTGCCATTGAGCCAATTCCTACCCATAGCAACCCTATAGGACAGAGTCAAGCTGCCCCATAGGGTTTCTTAGGCATGCAAATGCTGGACAATGAATAAGGAAGAATAAAGAACTGATGCCTTTGAAGTATGGTGTTGGTGAAAAATATTGAATACACCATGGACTGCCAGAAGAAAAAAACCACGTCTGCCTTAGAAGAAATACACCCAGGATGCTCCTTAGAAGGGGGGATGGCAGGATTTCGTCTCATATATTTTGGACATGTTATCAGGAAGGACCAGTCCCTGGAGAAAGACATCACGCTTGGTAAAGTAGAGGGTCAGCAAAAAAGAGGAAGAGCCTCAACTAGATGGACTGACACAGTGGCTACAACAATGGGCTCAAACAGAGCAACAATTGTGAGATTGGCGCAGAACTGGGCAGTGTTTCGTTCTATTCTACATAGGGTCACTATGAGTTGGCACTGACCTGATAGCACCTAACAACAACGCAACATAGTTGAAAACCATCACCACCTCCTACAACTGATGTGTTTTACGACTATAAATGATCAAATCTCAAAATTTCTTCATGAATGTTTTACTTTAATAAAAAAAAAGTTTGTTTAAGTTTCCTGACATTTTAAGTGTCTTCAAAGATGGTATTTAAAAAGTTATTTTTCAGGTAGAAAGAGTAGTGCCCCTGTCATAGAATTTGACAGTAGGGCTCTCACCTCCTTCCATGGAATTCAGAAAACACTACTGAAAACAGCTGTAACTTCGACTCTGCACCACTGAAATTTACTCTCCTTTTTACCATTACCTTGAATTGATTAGTTGGGATACAGGCAATGTGTTTAGTGCTCCAGGACATGGATATTCTATTTTTCAGTTTTCTCATCTTCTCAGAGAAGGCAATTTACAAAACGTTACCTGAATAAACCAAGGATTTTAGGCCCAAGTATTGCTTCATTGTTTCCTTTTAGTTAAAGATAGTTGTCTTTAATTAAAGGGGAGACTTAAGCTTCTAATTTAATATTTTCTCACTTACAGAGGTGGCTTATACTATTCTTTTTCCAGATTAACCCATGATTACTTCCCTTGCACTCTCTTCAGAGTTTACGGTCTTCTGCAATTGACAAACCTGAATGCCGTTTTGATGTTCTTCTTTCAAATCTCAGGTTAGAAGACATCTGTTCCAGGGAGGATCCCCGATTATTTATTCAAAATTGTAAATAAAATGCTTTGTATAACGCTATGGACTATGGAAAGAGCACAGAATTTAGACACGGAAAATCTAGGTCTTTGGTCCCATGTTCTTCCATTTTCTCACTTAGCATTGTAATATCCTCATTTGTAAGACAGGAATATATATATTTCACCTATTTAATGCTTAGAGCATAGATTGGGTAATATTGTGGTTGTTGTTTTTTTACATATACAATCTCATTTAACTAAATCAACAAGCAAACTGTGACCTAATTATGGGCATTACTACAGATAAGGAAAAACATACAACTACATTGGTGTGTCTCATTTTAAATTCAGGACCACAGCCCTCCAGTGAACCCTTAATTCTGCTCAGAAATCATTCTACACTCCCCCTAGCCCAGGGATTGGCAAAAGTTTTCTGTAAAGGGCCAGGCAGTAAATATTTTCAGCTTTGTGGGCCATATGGTCTGTGCTGAAACGCCTCAATTTTGCCATTTTAGTGCAAAGCCAGCCTTGGACAATGTGTAAACAGGTGAGTGTGACCGTGTGTCAGTGAACACTTTATTTAGGGACACTGATTATTGAATTTTATATAATTTTTACATGCCACAAAGTATTTTTCTTCTTTTGATCTTTTCCCAGCCATTGTATTTGGGCTGAGGGCCTTTGTTGCTGTTCCTTACCGTAGACTATTTCCTCTTCAATACCATATAAGACTATTTCATTCATTTTCTTTGCAAATCTCCAATATCTCTTCGCTCAGCCTCACTCTCAGCTGAGAACTTTGCTCCCTACTTCCGTGGGGAAACGGAAGCAATCAGAGGAGAATGTTCACAGAACCCACCACATCATCGCCCGCCTGCCTTCATTTGCCCCCATATTCCCAGCCCTCCTGCCTCATGCCTTAGAGATCCACCTGGGCTCTTATTTAAAGTCAGTCCCACTACTTGTGCTCTTGAATGGCAAATCCTCTTGTCTACTCAAGGGAATCACGCCAGGACTTCTTGCCTTTCTCCTGGATCATTCCCATAAGCATTCAACTATGCTGCCACTTATCCCATCTTAAAAAACAAATTATCTTCATTGCACCTGCCTCAGCAGTTACCATACCATTTCTCTACTCTTAGACTTTTCTGTACACACTGTCTCCAATACCTCTTCTGTTATTCTCCTTCTTTAAAACTTTTTATTATTCATTGTTTAATTGAGGACGATTTTACATAGAGTAAAAGAAGTAGATACTAAATACACAGTTCAATAGTTTTGACAAATGTGTACTCCCAGTATCTAACACTCAAATCAGGATATAGAAATTTTCCATCATCCCTGAAAGTTACCTTTAACCCCTTTCAACCAAGGTAACCAATATTTTGATTTTTATCACTATAGATTAGTTTTGTATGTTCTTGAACTTCCTATGAATGGAATGTGTCTGGTTTCTTTTGTTTAAAAATGTCTTTGAGATTTGATTCATTCGTCTATCAGTGGTTCATCCTTTTAATTTCTCTGGGTATTACTCCTCTGTATAAACATACTGTAATTTGTTTATCCATTTTCCTGTTGATGGACTTCTTTTTTTTCCCAGTTGTGGGCTATTACAAATAAAGCTGCTATGTATATCCTTATGCAAGTTTTCTTGTGGACTCACACTTTCATTTCTGTTGGTTAAATTCCTAGTGTAGGGTGTGTGTTTAATGAACTACCAGTTTTCCAAAGTGTTTGTGTCATTTTACCCTTTACCACTCAATATATAAGAATTCCAGTTGCTCTGTCTCCTCATCAGCACTTGATATTATCAGCTTTTTTAATTTTAGCCCTTCTGCTAGTGGTGTAGCGGCATCTCATTGCATTTTCCTGATAATGTTATTGAGTACCTTTTCATGTATTTATTGGCTATTTGTTTGTCTTGTTCTTCTCATTAAAAAAAAATGGGTTGTCTGCCTTTCTCACTGATCTACAAGCATTCTTTATATATTTTGAATATAAGTCTTTTGTTTAATATATGTAGTCCAATTATTATCTCTCAGTCTGTGGCTTGTCTTTTCTTTTTTCTAATAATGTCTTTGATGAGCAGAAGATGTTAAATCTGGTGAAGTCTAATTTATCCACATTTTTCTTTTATAGTTAGTGCTTTTGTGACCTATTTAATAAATCCCAAAGTTGTGAAAATATTCTATTTTTTTCCTAAAATCTTTATAGTTTCAGTTTTTTCATGTATTTATTGATTTGATTTGCTAATATTTTGTTAAGGATTTTTGTGTCTATATTTATGAGGGGGTACTGGTCTGTTATTATAAAATTCTTTCAAATTTTGATATTAAGGTATGCTAGTATCATAAAATGAGTTGGGACTGTTTCTTCCTTCTTGTTCTCTGATACAGTTTGTGTAAAACTGGTGCTATTCTTTTGGAAATATTTGATAGAATTCACTAATGAAGCCATTTGGGTCCAAAGGCTTGTTTGTATTTGGTGATTTTGTTTGTCTGTTTTTAAAGTGGAAAGATTTTAAATTATGGTTTCCATTAAAAAAAAAAAAGTTAGAAAGCTATTTCTATTTATTCCTGTGACAGTTTTGGAGAGTTGTATTTTGCAAGAAACATTTCTGTCATCTAAATTGTTGAATTTGTGGACATGAAATTATTCAAAATATTCTATTATCCTTTTAAAATTTGTAGGATATTCTTAATTTCATTTTATCACTGATATTGATAATTTGTGTTTTCTTGATCATTCTTGCTATTTTATTAATCTTTGCAAAGTATCAGGTTTTTGGCTTTGCTAATTTTCTTCACAACTAGTCTTTTTTTTATCCCATTGAATTTTTTATTTGCTCATCTTTATTAAATTGGGAAATATTTTTAAAAATGCAGTTTGCATGATATTTACAGTAAAGTGAAAATTGCTCTGTAAATATTCTGGAGACTTATTTTTTTTTTCATGTAAATATTGTGAATATCCAGCTATAATTCAAGCTCCTTCGGGGAAGGATCAATTTCTAATTGCTTTTTCCTTCTAGAGACACAAACTGTTTAGTATGTTAGAGTATAGTAGCCAACTAATGGAAAGGACTCATTCATAGAAAAATGTCTACGTTTCAGATGAACAGATCCCTTCTTAATATTCTTGTATCACTATTTTATGTTATTCATGGGGAGATTTCATAAAAATTAATTTTTTTTTTTTTTTGCAGTGAGCCTTGTCTCCTGGCTTTTGATCTTAAAGATAAAATTTGTCAAACAGTGGGGTTTACTGACTCAAGAATACATAACTTTTTAACCTCAACAACATCTTTCCAGTAATCTTATTTAGCCCCCTAGATCCATTCAGCATAATTCCACATTTTGTAGTCCCCTTGCCAGCGACTGAGCTTGTTTTCCCCGAAGATCTCAATCATTTTAATGCAAACACTATTACCAATTAGACAAAATTTTTCCAGTCATCTAATTATAACTGGCATAACATATACTGTTCTAGCCAACCTTAGTAGTTTTAATAGAATATTAATGAATTTTATTTATTTACTCACAAATGTCATTGTAAACAAAATTAATCATTTTCTTCCTCTCAGATACACAATTATAAGGACCAGGGTTGAAGTCTTGAGTCTGTGGGGTTCAGTGAGTCTACATCAGTTCAGACATTGGTCAAAAATTCACACATCTCCTACTTCTTGGGGGACTGGGTGAGGTCCTGCTCCTCCAGCTCAGTCACAGCCAAGCTCTGTGTGTGGTGGGCTCAGTCAGGGTCCTGCAGTCCTGGTAGCTGAGCCCCTAACAGATTTCCCTGCACATTATGTCCAGCCTCTTTCTCATAGTGACCCAAAGGCTGGGTGGGAGCAAATGGACTTGGAGGGCCTTGAACAGCCCCAAGCCTGGCCCCCTGCTGGTCTGGTAGTCCCATCTCTCCCTACCCTGCACAGCCGACCTCAGTACCGCTCACCATATGCCACACTGCACAAGGCTATGAGGCCTGGCTACCAGACTCCCAGCCACTTCACACCCGCCTCCCAACTCTGGCATACAGGTGAGGGCTACTGTGGCACAAACCAGTGGGCAGCCTCTGGGGTCAGTCCACCTGCCTGTGAGACCCCTCTCTGACCCTTCCTGGCTCTAGGACCTTGACCTGAGTGTCAGGTTCCTCCCTGGTAAGACACACATGATATTCGTTTCTACTCCAAAGGCCTGTGAGACCCCTCTCTGACCCTTCCTGGCTCTAGGACCTTGACCTGAGTGTCAGGTTCCTCCCTGGTAAGACACACATGATATTCGTTTCTACTCCAAAGGGCCGATCTAAAATTTGGTGAGTCCATATACATAAAGCTTGTAATACAGTGCCTGGTGCAGTCAATGTCCTGAATAAACCATAATGGTTCAGTTTGTTCTCCATGCAGCATTCAGCTGCATCTCTCCATGGTCCAGCTTGGGTGCTGTTCCTGTCATTGCTAGCTGCTTCCACACCCAGCTGGACGTTTGGAAAACAGAAAAAAAAAAAAAATCATGCTAAACCATGGGCAACATATTTAAGTGGTGATAGACATAGGTGCAGACACAGATGAGAGATGGATATGGATGTTAACTTCACTTCAATGAGGCCAGGAATGGACTTTGCCAATTGTGCTCTTTTGGACACCAATGGCATAAGAAGTGATTACCCTCATCAGTTTAGCTATTTTAATTTGGACATTGGGAGCTCTTCCTTTTTGGATGCATTGTCTAGAAATTTCTGTTTGCCTACTGTGTCAAATGTCTTATAAATATTTTCTAGAAGTGAGTTTGTGTTTGGGTTCCTTCACTATTTTTCCTTTTCCTAATTCACTTTCTACCCAAAGACACAGAAATGGAGTCAAGCAGATATTTGATGGGGGAGGCAGTTTGCACAATGAACAAGTTTGCTTCTACATCAAGATTGGATACCAAACTGCCTCTTATCAATGCATATGGTAGTGTTCCTTTACGCCTGCCTCACCTCTTGGTAAAATTATTTTACTACCTTGAACTTTAGTTTCCTTATCTTAATATGAAATTAATAATGCTGTGGTAGACAGAATAATGGCTCCCCCAAAGATGTCCATGTCCTAATCCCTAGAACCCGTGAATATGTTACTTTTCATGTCAAAAGGAACTTTGCAAATGTGGTTAAATTAAGGATATTGAGATGGGAAATTATTCTGGATTATAGAGTCCTTATAAGGGAAAGAGGGCAGTGGGAGAGTCAGACTCAGAGAGGAGATGTAATGACAGAAGCATAGGTCAGAGAGCTGCAAAGAGGTGGCCATGAGCCAAGGAATATGGGCATCCTCTAGAAGCTGGAAAAAGCAAGGAAATAGATTCTCCCCTAAAGCCTCCAGGAAGTGCACAGCCCTTCTTAACTTGACCTCTCTAGCTGTAAAAGAATAAATTTGTGTTGCTTTAAGCCACTATGTTTGTGATAATTTGTTACAGCCAAAAACCAAACCAAACCAGTTGCCATTGAGTTGACTCCAACTCATGATGAGCTCCTGTGTGTCAGAGAAGAACTGTGCACCATAGAGTTTTCCGTGGCTGATTTTTCAGAGGAGGATGGCAAAATCTTTTTCCATGGTGCTCTGTGTGGACTTAACTGCTAACCTTTTGGTTAGCAGCCAATCACTTAACCGTTTTCACCTCCAGTAGCCATAGGAAACTAATACAAATGCATATCTGGAAGTTTATAGAAAAGTGTAGAGACAATGTATGTTAAGCACATAGTAGATGCTCAGTAAATAACATCATCACCTTCCCTGTGCACTTCTTCTGAGTCTGATAATAGAGTCTCCTGGCCTACAAAGTGATAGCCATATTTACAAAAGCAATAGTGGTGTCAAAACTTACATAGTATTTTATAGTTTATAAAGCTACTGCATGGGCATTATTGACTTTGAGCCTCATAAAGGAATCAGTGTAAATTAAAACTGTGAAAGCAATTCCAAAATTCTAAATAAAACTCTCATAAAATTCCCTCGTTTACGTATGAAGAAACCAGGAATTTTTGACGTTTGCCCAAAGTTATAAGGCAAGTAAGTAGTAAAATCTGAAATTGCATCCCAGTGTTGTAAATTCAGTCCCTGGGTAGTGCAAATGGTTAAGCGCTTGTCTACTAACTGAAAGGTTGGTGATTTGAACCCACCAAGAGGCACCTCAGAAGAAAGTCCTGGCAATCTGCTTCCAAATGTCCCAGACATGAAAACCCTATGGAGCAGTTCTATGCCACATGCATGGGGTTTCCATGAGTCAGAATCTGAATTCAGGATGTTTTTTCTACTGTATTTTTGCTGCAATCTTCATATTCTCTGTTGTCCCTCCTTGTGACTCGAGCCTGGTCTATAGTTTCCTTTTCATTTGCATCTCTCTCTCTCTTTTCTTCTCCTTTTTATTTGGTGAAGGTAAAAATTCAAACAAAAATACAATAGCCTCCCTTTCCCTTTCTCCTCTGTACTTCACCCTTGTGTTCTAACCAAAGATGTTTCCTGAAGCAGAGTTTTTTCTTCTTCTTCCAGGGTTCTTGTGGAATCCTTTCTAAAACTTAAAAGTAACCACCATCTTAAGGTTATTCCTTCACTCTTAAGGATCACACAGTGACAGAACACAAAATAGCCAGTACTGGAGAAACCTGGCTTCTGTTCTGTTGCTTCCTTGCCCTACACAATTGTTGAACAATTCACTCAACCTTGCTAAGCGTCAGCCTCCCCCTCTGAAAATGGCGTTGCTATACTGCTCTGAGATATTTTCAGAATGACAGCTTCAAATGGTTAGAAAGCTTTTAAAATATTCCTCTTCCATTTAAATGCATGTTTCAAAGCAGGTTTCCAAATGTCCAGTGATTCAAAAATACCTTTAGGCAATATCCTTAAAGTAAATTCCAGCCATTGATTGGATTGATGGAAATGAACTCCTAGGGTGTTGCAACATACATCTCCCTTTATTACCACATGTACTCAAGCACTCTGCAATGCGGGGTCAAATCTGCTAGAATAGCGCTTTGGATGTGTTTGTCTTGTTGAAATCAGGATGTATTCCTTGCTGGCTGTCAAGGTGTAGTTTACTTCTTTTTAGGTTGCTCAGTTTAAACTGGTATCTGTTATAGGTACTGCCTGGCTAATGAAGCCTTTTGTTTTCTTAAAGTATGTGACTCAGGGCAGCATAGGGATAAAAAAAAAGAAAAAGAAAAACCAAGATTTCAACCCAAAATAAAATTTTTAAGACGCATGATGCATTATTTTCGTTAGAATTTAGGAACTAGGAGAACTGACGCCTAGTTCTGTGAATCTTTGATTGGGATTTTTCTGCAGGTGCCACCTCGTGGAGCCTGGTCAGCAGCTGTGGCCATGACCATGGGCTCTGTCCCCTTTAACAGACAGGATCAGACGCTTGATTCTTTCATAGGTTTCCCCTGAGGGAGAAAGTGACTCATTATGCAGAGTAAATTAAACAACCTGGGAAATAAAAAGGCGATCTCTGTTGTGATGATTTCATTTAGTGTGGCAAATTTGATTTCAGCACAGAGGTGTGAAAACAAAGGTTAATCCTCCACCGACTAAGATTCCCTGACTAAGTACTCAACACGCTGAGCTGATCATTTATAGTCTGAGATGGAAGGAGCAATAGGGAAGCCTGTTGTCGACTGTCTTATCCCTGAACTCTCTTTCTGAGATTCACTTCAAACTATTAGAGTCCAGATAGACCAAGTCATCCCAAACAGAAAAGACTAGTGAGTACCTGTAGGCAGGAAGTTAATCATACTAGTCCTAACTCACAGCTGCAAGCACTGTTCTATTTTTTTAGATTCTATCACATATGTGTTCACATTTCACCCCCATAGAGTACCCTTTGAGGTGATGGACTCTCTGCCATACAGATGAGGAAAACTAAGGACCAGAAACTTGAAGGAGCTTGCCTGAGATTACAAAGGCAATAAGTGGAAGAGGCTTAAAAGTACTTTAACTCTGAATTTTTTGTCCTCTCTGCTACCATATAACATCATCACCAAAAAACACTGAGCTAAAAGTAGCCACCAGTTGCTGTGAAATCGATCCTGACTCATGAGGACCTTGTGTGTGTCAGAGTAGAACTGTGCTCCATAAGGTTTTCAATGGCAGATTTTTCCGAATTAGATTGCCAGGCCGTTCTTCCGAGGTGCCTCTGGGTGGATTCCAACTTCCAACCTTTTGTTTAGTAGCCAAGCATATTAACCATTTGCACCACCAGGGACTCAAAACAAAAAATAAAGACCCCTTCATGACCTCCTGCAACATTTTTCTACTACACAGAAAAATACAATACAATGTCAATTTTATCCTTTTTTTACTCAATGCATTTTTTTTTTCATTGATATACCACAGGTGGAACTGGAAAATATATTAGATATAAGGATATCATCCAGCCACTGATACAATACTTCTTTCATATTAAGATGGTGCCCAAGATATCAATGTAAATCCCCAGAGGCAGGGATGTGCCTTGTTTACACTGTACCCCTGGTGTAGAGCCATTGCTCAATATATAACTGTTGATTTAATAATAAACCAATACGAAAATCACAGGTTTGAACTCTAGACATGACAATAATTCATTTAACCATCCATAAATCTCTAAAATACAATATTTAGTTTTCCAAGGAAACGTCAATGTGGAGTACATGCCAGTTTGAGAAGAAATAAATTAAGGACTATATTTATGCAAATAGACAATGCTTGCAGCTCAAATCCAAAGGGTTCTATCATAGCAACCCCAGTTAAGAGAATGGACTCAACTGGTCACCCAATCAGCCTTTCCTTGGAAGCTCAAGGAGGCAAAGGAAGAGGAAAAGATCAATGCAAAAAGCCTCACCTGGAGATTTCTCAGAGGTCCAAATATCGAGACAGCAAAAAATCTGGGAGCAAGCTCAAAACCCAGAGTGAGGCGGCAAGATCGGGTAACCATTTTGGGTAAGGGCATAGATTCCCGAAAAGTAAAAGGAGCTACAAAGGAAGCTTCTTCACTCAGAACAAAGGTTGACCTGTCTGAACAATCTTTCAGCCACCCAGGCATAGAGAAAAGATTTGCTCTCAGCACCAGCACCTTACCAAAACCAAACCCATTACCACTGAGTCAATTCTGACTCCTAGTTAACCTATAGGGCAGAGTAGAACTGGCCCATGGGGTTTCCAAGGCTGTAATCTTTACGGAAGTTGACTGTCACATCTTTCTCCCTTGGAGCAGCTGGTGGGTTCAAACTGCCAGCCTTTCAGTTAGCAGCCCAGCTCCTAACCATTGCACCACCAGGGCTCATTTGGATACAGATGACTCAAAACTTAAGGCTATGGAGATGTTGGAGTGATAGAGAATCATAAAACTCTGCCTCTGGACTGAGTTTGCTAATGGAGCTAAACACGGAACATCATAGTTATAGTGTAACTTTACTGCTATTTTAATAGAGGCAGAAACAGTGCTGTTTAAGTTCAGAAGAGGAACACAGTACTCTGATGACTGAGTTGAAAATGGTTTTATTAATCGGGTGACCTTTGACCTGGGTTTTGAAGGAAGAGTGTGATTTTGGAATGAAGTCATTCCGAGAGAAAGTGGAGAATGTGCAAATATTAGGGAGAAGGCAGGGAACAGAATGTTTGAGATATGTCCTATTTTGGCACCTGGGCGGCACAAAGGGTTTGTGCTCGACTACTAATTTAAAGGTTGGTGTTTCAAACCCAGCCAATGGTGCTGCAGAAGAAAGGCCTGGTGTCTGCTTCTGTAAAGATTACGGACAAGAAAACCTTAAGGAGGGGTTCTACTTTGTAGCACATGGGGCCACCATGAGTCTGAATTGATACGGCAATGGCTTAGTGTCTCTTTTGAGTGTCTCCTTAAGAAATATAAAACTCACCCCAAGAAAAATGTACCTACCTGCCTGCAAACCAAAATTTAATATATCATTTCTGGGTCATTGTGGTCTGCTTTAAGGAGACTTGGTGGCGAAGTGGTTAAGCATTCTGCTGTTAACTGAAAGATCGGTGGTTTGAACCCACCAGCCGCTCTATAGGAGAAAGATGTGGCTTTCTGCTTCCGTAAAGCTTACAGCCTTGGAAACCAGAAGGGGCAGCTCTACTCTATCCCATGTAGTCGCTAGGAGGCAGACAGCAGGTTTGGTTTGGTTGACGGTCTGTTTTAAAATCAGGTTTTCCATTTTCCATGTTGAACTAACCCTGCGGGCTCTGTCACTGCCTACCATCAGAAGCAGACAAAATTATTTTGCTTTTTAACTGCTCATTTGATCATTCATTGCATTTTTGTTTACTGCATAGTGGGCTGAGTTTGAGATGATACCTCTCTGACCGAGATCAAGTTTCTAATTCAGTACAATATTTCTTTGTTTTCATCAGAGAATTTTATTTCATTGTTTTTTTATTCCTCTCTGTTCACTTTAGGCAAAACTGTTGGCATTTGTAATATGTGCAGGCACTAATTCTGCCTCCAAGTGAACTTCTGTGCTCACTATTCAACGAAGCAATGAAGCATTTGAAATGCAAGAACATTTCTCGAAACGTTGTTGCTAGTTAATAATTCTTCATGCTCTGAATGCTGCATTTCTTGCACCCTGAGTCTATTAATCTTGAAAATAACGCAAGTTACATGGCTCTCATTATGCTTCCTTACAGAATACAACAAAAAACAGGGTGAGGGAAGAAGGGAATTCAGTCAAGGGTTTTCTTATTGGAAACTTTCAGGCAAAATATTTTTTGGAGAGGCTTTTACTTAAACCAAAGAATAAAGAATTTTATTGAAATCATATTTTATTCCTTGTATTAAAAATTTAGACTGCTAAGTTTTAGGCACAGAAGCAATATTTTGAAAAATCAATAAGGTAAGATTTTGATCAAGTAGAAAAATAGAGTTGGGCCATAACCACATATAAGATATTGAAAATAATCGAAAAAATTTAAAGGAATTTTTTTTCCTTATGAGATTCCAAACATGGAAAATGAAGGATACTACTCAGTACTTGTTAGGGAGGGTATACCCAAAGTGATTTGGCAAATTATGTCAAAACTAAGAAAAAGAAATCATACCATTGGCTTAGCAATTCCTCTTCTTAGAATGTATCCTCAGGAAGTGTAGCAAAACCAGTTGCCATCAAGTTAATTCCAACTCATGGCAACTCTATGGAGTTTTCAAATGGATGATTTTCAGAAGGAGATCATCAGATCTTTCTTACAAGTCACCTCTGGGTGAACTCAAACCCCCAACCTTTCAGTTAGCACCACTGGAGGACTCCCAGAAAGTATTAGATACAGTTATAAAGATGTTTGTACAAGGAGGTTCATTGTTAAAATGGACAACATATTAAAAAAAATTGGAAACAAATTAAATTTCCTGCAAAATATGATTGATTGAGTATATTACATGCATCCATACAGTAAAACACCTTGCAATGGTTAAATGTGATCATGTAGATGAATGTTTATTCACATAGAAAGGGATTTACAATATTAAGTGAGCAAAAGTCAGTTAATTTAAAAACAACCACTACAAAAATGATGAGAATTGTCCTTTAAAAAAATTTTGTTTATATATATTGCACAGGGAAAAGTGTAGAAGTATCTGCAGCAGAATGTCAATAGTTGTTATCTTTGGGTGATGGGATTTTAGGTAACTTTCTTTTTCTATTTGCTTATCTGCATTTTCTTGGCTTTTTCAGTGAACATGTATCATTTGTGTAATGGAAAATAGGAGAAGTATATAGCATAGAAACAAAAGATATGCATAGTTCATTTAATAATATTTTATTGCATAACCTGGATGTGGATACAATTTATCTGTGGATATTTTAAAATTCTTTTTCTTTACTCTTCACTCAATATTCACATTCCCCTCCCCTCCCCATAGATAGGGGAAATACTAAACTAGATTAAGCAAACTAAATGCGCAGATGTGGATAAAAGCTCTGTAATAAATTCCGTGTGAGAAAGCTATGGAGCAAATCTGCAACTGGCCAATTCAAGACTCAGTTAACAGAAAATTTGCAATCTGGTCAAAATAAATGTTCAAATCAAACGGCAATATGCCTTACACTGCCTCACACCTAAAAGTGAAATTCCATTAAAGGGATAAATACAAAGAATATTTTAAAATTTCAACTTTCCTTTCAACTCTCAGTGACACCAGAGAGCAATTTTTAATGACACCTGGCAGATGATATTTCATATGTAAATTGCATCTTGCTTCAATTCTGTCATGAAAGGAAGCAGTGCCTCCGTGGCCCTGGGTCTCATGAGCTAACGGAAACCAGGCTTCAATTCACTCACTCATGGTAAGTCATTCAACAAGCCGTATTGGATGGCTGTTATGCACCATACCTGTTTTGGCCCTAAAGGAGCCCTGGTGGCAGTGGTTAAACCCTCGACTGCCAACTGAAAAGTGAGCAGGCTGAACTCACCAGCCACTCTGCAGGAGAAAGATGTGGCAGTCTGCTTCTGTAAAGACTTACAGCCTTGGAAACCCTTTGGGGCAGTTCTACTCTTTGGGGTTGCTGTGAGTCCGAATGAGGGTGGGTTTCGGCCCTAGAGAAAGGAAATTGAGTGATAGTCATTGTCATTAAGGGGTTTGCACATAATTTGGAAGTAAGACTTACACACAAAATGGTTAAGTAGCAGTGAAGAGCGGTACCTTCTTATGTGTCTAGACTGCAGGTAAAACACTTAGCAAATGAGTTCAGAATGGCCAAGAAAGGAGATCAGGAGAATGAGCTCCACTGAATTAGGACTCAGAGGATGAGCTGGATTGAGAGATAGAGAAGGGAGAGGTAAAACCATCCCAAAAAGGGGAACAGTCATATGAGAAGTGCAACATTTTCTTTTTTAGTTTAGTTTTACGGGATACATGTTGTGGTGGGCTCCAAATTGAATGTCGACAAAACTGGTTCTTCTCGTGGACTGTTGAATTGAAAGGTAGGAAAAAGGTACGCAGGGGAACAAAAAGGAATATAAGGAGTTGATTTTAAAACGGAATATTTGCTGTGTGATATTTTATTCATTCATTAAACATGTTTATGGGATGCCTGCGCCGTCCCAGGAACCGCACTACGCGACAGTAAACAGGGCAGACATGGTTCTTCACTTGTGTAACACTGTTAAGAATAGGGCCCTGGTAAAACTTTTTATGACTGCATTCATTATTCCCTCCGTATATGTATAAAATGCAGTTTATTGTTACCACACAGGTCCACTAAAATAAAAAAAAAATGTATTACTATATTGTAATGTCTGTCAAATGAGTCCATTATAGATGTAATAAATACCATCATAGATTTTTCACTTGAGTCCTTTATATTAGATATCTGCTGTGGTACCATGGATTTCAAACTTTCCTTTTTAAACAGGACCTCCCGTAAGAAATATATCAAATCTTAGTCAACACATACACAAATCTACACACACACACACAAATGAAACCAAAGTTTCCTGAGAAAATTCTTTATTACTTCTGACATGTCAAAAAGTTTCTATTTTATTTCACTGAATTCTATTCTTTTTTTAAAAAAAGGAACTTTGTTCACAAGCCAGAAAGTCAATTTCAAAACCCATTAATAAGTCATAATTCATGGGTTGAAGAACACTGCATTTTGTCAGTTCTGAAGTAACAGAACATGTCATCTAATTTATTCTTTTAAGTTAACAATCATTTGTTGATGACCCAGTCTGTGCCAGAAATTGATCTAGAAGCTTCAGAAAGGTTACATGGTTCTCTTAACACCACAGTACAAGCCAGACTATTTCTACAATAAAAACACAAAATTAAATTCATCATGAACATAACAATAATAATCTATTATTATAAGATACTAATAGAGTACCCATCCATTATATTTACATAATCTATTTTTCTTAAAATAATATTAATAAGCATTTGTGAATTCTATCTGAATAAATGATATAATAAATAGTTCATTAAACACCTTACTAGAGATTAATTAAATATGATAAAACCGTAGACTTGGATTGAAAGCATTAAACCCTGTATCTGGTTTCAGCCCTAAGGAATAATTTCAAATTGTATGTAAGAAAGGAAAAAGTAACGTCTAGTCTGTTTAAGAGTTCAAATACATGTATTAAATGATGAGCTCTAAATTATTCACTTTATTTTATTTACCAATAGCTGGTTTATAAGATATTTAGTAGGACTTTGAGAATTATATTAATTGGAGAAGCAAATGTTATGATTATTTGGTTTGGAACAAATTAGAGCACTGGTTTCAAACTGTTCTGAATGTACATGCCAATTTGTTAAACCTTTCTGAATATGCACTAATGTCTATTTATTTATACATGATACCCTGTACTACTGCTTCGATATATAATCCACATTATAAAACATACTTAAACTAGAAATGTAAATAGAGATAAAATAAATACAGTTAACTCTTGTTATTCATGGTAGTTATGTTCTATAAAGTTGTAGCAAACACTGAATTAGGTAATACTGAACGATTGCTCCTAGAGAAATATAGGGTTGGGTACCATTAGCCAAGGCATTCTGAAGAAGAGTAAGGTGGGAAGAGTTTTCTCTTAGGAAATAATACTTCATATAAAGAAATAGTAATTAAAACAGTATATTAAACATATAGACCCAAAGAACGGACTACAGCACCCAGAAATAGATCTCTATGTCTGATATATAAAGAAGTGGAATTATAAAATGTGGGAAGAGATGGACTAGTCAATAAAATGGTGTTGGGACATATGAGTGAAAAAAAAAGTGTGTCCTTACTCCACACCATACATAAAAAACAACTCTAGGAATATCAGAAGCCTAACTCCAAAATGAAAAATCAGCATTCTAAATTAGAGGAAATGGAGGAAAATATTTGCACTAACTTTGCGTTATGGAAGATTTCTTTAAACGAGGCATGACTTTTTTTTAAGCAAAGGCTTTAAAAAACGGCATCTTTAAAATTAAAAAAAAAAAAAAACAAACGAAAAAACTACATAAGCAAACTATAATTGTTGTAAAATAATAAAATTGAAATACAAATGCTTCTACTGCATATAACCAGTAATTGTTAAAATGCAGAATATATAATATCTCTGCAAATAAAAAATAATGCAAAAGAAAAACAGAAAAGGAATGTGAACAGGTGAATCACAGGAAAAAAACACCACCACCATAAGCCAATAAACACATAAAAAGATGCTCAACGTCACTAGTTACTGCTGGGCAAATGCAAATAAGAACAAACAGTCTGAGATGCCATTTCATAACCATCAGTTTGGTGAAACTAGTTTAACACTACAGATATTGGTTACAAACTGAGCTCTCATTGATTGCTGGCTGCTGTGGGTTTTTTAATAGTGTCGCCCATATCCCTGAAGTCCTAACTCCTGGTACCTATGAACGTGACCTTGCTGGAAATAGGCTTGTTGCAGATGCAAGTAGTTAAAGTGAGGTCATTAGGGTGGGCTTTAAACTCTTTATGACTGGTGTCCTTATAAGAAGAGAAAAGACATAGAAAAACACAAATGGAAGTACAGCATGTGAGAACAGAGGCGGATGTTAGGGTTATGCTACTACAAGCTAAGGGGCACCTGGGCTACCAGAAGCTGGAAGAGACAAGGAAGAATGTACCCCTAGAGCCTTCACAGAGAGAGCATGGCCCCGCTGATACCCCAAATGCAGACTTCTAGCCTCCAAATTTGTGAGAGAATTAATTTCTGTTGGTTTAAGGCACCCAGTTTGTGGTAATTTGTTACAGCAGCTGTAGGAAATGAATACATTGGTGGAAAGGTACACTGTACAATCCTTTTAGGGAGCAAGTTGGCGAAATATAATCCTGGCATCTCTCTGGTGACTCTTTCTGCTCCCACAGACTCAGCACAAACACAGCCATCTCTGTGAAGAGTTCTGCCAGCACTACCACAATAATAACCCTAGTGCTTATTAGGAGCCCTGTTGGCACAGCCGTTAAGAGCTCAGGCTGCTAACCAAAAGGCTGGCAGTTCAAATCTACCAGCCACTCCTTGGAAACCCCACGGGGCAGTTCTACTCTGTCCTATAGGGTCGCTATGAGTTGGAATCGACTTGACGGCAGTGGGTTTTTTAAAAAATTATTATCATCTCCACTTTATCAATGAGGAAACTGAGGTACCCAGAGGCAAGGAGGCAAACCAAGCGAGGAGCCCTTGTGGCGCAGTGGTTAAGCGATTGGCTGCTAACCCAAAAGGTCGGCAGTTTGAACCCACCAGCTGCTCCGCACGAGAAAGATGTGGTAGTCTGCTTCAATAAAGTTTACAGCCTTGGAAACCCTACAGGGCAGTTCTACTCTGTTCTATAGGGTTGCTATGAGTTAGATGAAGGAACCTTAGCCAAGGTCAATTAGCAAGCAGAGGATGGAGAATGGGACCGCACTGTATGACTGCAAAGTCTGCAGGTCTGACCACAAAGCTTTGCTGCTGTCCTGGCTCCCTTCTCCTCCAGCATTTCCAGGCTTCTATTGTGCCATATATATAACTTAACTATTACATTGGTCACGTTATGGAATGATTTGTGGCTGTCACCCTCACTAAGCTATCAGTTCCTTGAAGTCCTAGGGAATTATTATTTCCTGGCAAAGTGCCCAGTACATGTGGTTAGCTGCAAGTGAGTTGGCCCAGATGCATGGTGACCCCACACACAATAGATCAAAAGACCTCCTGGTCCTGCTTCATCCTCATGATCAGTTGTAGATCAGACTGTTGTGATCCACTGGATTTTCACTGGCTGATTTTTGGAATAGATTGTCAGGCCTTTCTTCCTAGTATATTTTAGTCTGGAAACTCTGCCAAAACCTGTTCAGCATCATAGCAACACTCAAGCCTCCACTGACAGATGGGTGGTGGCTGCACATGAGGTGCATTGGTTGGCAATGGAAGGTGAGAATTCTACCAGTGAATCACCACTAAGCCGTGCCCAGTACATAGTAGGAATTAAAAACATTTATGTAATAAATCAGTTATGAGGCTATATAATGTAGATTCCACTGGGATGTATAATTAGATCTTAAAAAAATATAAAGTTTGTGTATAGAAAGTTTCAGTACAGAAACACTAAAAGATAAAAAGACTTTAAGTGCCATTGTTCCATTTGTATTTTAATTAAAACTTCAAGTAACTAAGTAAAAAGGTATAAGCTACTCTGGTGTGTTTGAGTATTCATCAGATTATTTTTGTGGAAATGCATTAGTGTTTCAGTATAGAATATGCAGTAATGAATTAAAAATCCAGAGTGGTGTTTTCATTTCATTTTTTTCAACCAAAGGAATTAATATTTAATCATATTTTTATGCTTATAATCTCCCATAATGCATATTAGGTACTCACATACATATATTTATTTCTTTTTCTTTTATAAACACATACATACATACAAACGTGTGTGTCTTCTTTTTTTTTTATTAGCAAAGCCATTTCATATTCTCTAAAAAAGGGGCTTTCCTTTCTTGTTGGACGAAAAGAATATGCCGCTTTTGTCCAGTTAGTTCCACCTCTCAATTACTGAATTGCACTGGTGATAAGAGGAAGATGTACATGAGATGCTTTCCAAGGGAGACCTAGTTACCTTTTTACTTATCACTTTTAAAGAGGTTGCCAAAACGGTGCTGACTTTTGACAAAATAGTCTTCTTCCTTATTTCTTTAACTCAATCTCTACCAAAATTTATTGCCTCAATTTTTGTGCTTGTTTTTCTTTCACTTTAAACATTTTACTGCTTATATTGTTCAGTCTGAGGTTTGACGTCCATGGCTGGGGAAATGACCCTTTCTTACGTTCAGTGCTGGTGATGGCAATCCAAGTTAACACATCCGTTTCCAAGAAGATCAGGAGTGACACATGAATCAAAACAATACACTTTGGACCACTGACTCTTATTTTTCTTGTTTTTAGATTCAACACTGTTAACAGAAAATAAAAGCCCAAGCCCTTGGTATTAAAATTACTATTAGAGCAAATTTATCATAATTGAAGTATCCTTGAGCATAAGTGCACGGGGCTAGTCTAGTACTGTTCAAAAAGGAAATCTGGCTTTGCATTCTAGCAAACACAACCAGGTCTCTACAAAGGAAACAGACATCATCTTAGAGCAGCCCACTCTACATGAAAGAAAGACAGCAAGCTGAAAATTGGGAGAAGAGTTGATTTCACTACATGTTTATGTTAATAGGGTATTTGACTTTTGAATGCTTCATAAACCTTGTTATGCTCTTTGCTATTTGAGGGAATAAAACAGCTGGAATGCTGCCAGAAGCCTTAATTAGAATCAGCTTAGCAGGGGCTGACAAGGTTTCCTAGTGTTTAGTTTCAAAGTTATTATAAAAATGCAAAACTATGTGCTATTTATTTTCTATCCCTCTTTGGTCTATGCCCGTAAAGGTAAGACTTGACTGCATTAGGAAATAAACTCATTTCTCCCTTGTCTGCCCTGGGCCAGTGCTCTGAGTTGAGCAGCATGGGTATTGTCTTTCCTAATTAGCTATGGCCTCACTTCAGATGCAACCCCAATGGGATGGAGATCCCTCCCCCATGCATTTTCATTATTGACGAAATGATCACTCACATGGCCAACCCATGGTCGAGTTACTGAGCTGTGGTCAATCTGTCACCAGTGTGATGAGCAAGGCCACAGAAATATGCCCAAAAGCGGCTCTTGGGGGTTCTTAGTTTTCTCCTACCAAAGGGTTGCATTTGCGCTTGTCAAATATCATAAGCAGGCTCTCAGTTCTATTTCAAGCCATGAAAATTAGATGAGTTTTGTGCTTCTGCTAAATTTTTGGGAATTCATGCTTTATATTTTGGGTTTTAGTTGGAATTTTTGGTGCCCAATTGGCTCCAATATTTCAACTTGTCCATACTGCTTGTTATACTGTTGTCTGCAAATAACGAAAGAATTCAGTTCCTTAAAAAAATATTAAGTCCCTACTATGTGCCAGGCGGAGCCCTGGTAGTATAGTGGTTAAGAGTTCGGCTGCTAACCAAAAGGCTGGCAGTTCAAATCCATCAGCCGCTCCTTGGAAACCCTATAGGGCAGTTCTACTCTGTCCTATAGCATCGGCTCTGAGTCCGAATCCACTTGTCGCAACAGGTTTGGTTTTTTGGGTTTTTATTTGCCAGGCAGTGTGCTGGGTACTAATGACACAAACATATGAATAAAACATATTTTTGTCTTGAGATTGTTACAATCTCTTTGGGATGAATCAGAAATTTGAATAAATAATTTATAATTAGTGATGAGTGAATTCTGATTCAAACTACAGTCTAGTTAGCAGACTCAGAGGCAACCCATCCCAGCTTTTCACTAAAATATCCATGAGAACACAGAAAAGGATGAAAACTCAAACTAAAGCTAAGATTGATGCAAACCTAATACTAAAATCTGGAAGGAATTTTCTATTATTATAAGACAAACGCAGGTGGGTTGAGAAAGTCATATGCATTTTTCAGGTCAAACAATACACTGGCTTTGCTTCATGGGAAAAAAATCTCCAGAAATGAGACAGAGATGCTTTACATATTCTTCAGCATCTATCCCTGGATCATAACATCTCTGCTGGTACTTTACAGAGAATTGGGTGGATAATTTTTTGTAATTTGTGAATACAATTTGCCGTGGTCTCATCTCCCTTCCACCTCATTCTTTTCCAAGACTGAGGGTGTGTTTTGGGAGGTGTCATCCCATGAGTCAAGCAAGGTAGGTAGAGTCAGCAGCAGAGGTAGAAATGGTAGCACATTTAAGAGGAAATAGATAGTTGGAACAGTCCTGTATCTGTTTTAAAAATTGAATTTGTAATAAAATTCCTTCCCACAAAGACAACTCCAGGCACAGGTGGCTTTACTGGTAAAGTCAAACGATCCATTTCTTCTTGAATGTGCTTGTGTCTTTCAAGGAATTTGTCCATTTCATCTAAGTCATTAAATTTATTGGCATTGAACTTTAAAAATATTTCCCTATTAAAATTTTAACATCTGTAGGACTTGTACAGATATCATCTCTCTCATTCCTGCAATTGATAATTTGTATTTTCTTAAAGGTTTATTAATTTTACTGTTTCTTCTAAAAACCAGCCTTTGGTGTCCTTGATTTTTCTCTACTATTTTTCTGGGTTTTGTTTAAATTATTTCTGCTCTGATCTTTTCTTTCTTAGGACTATTTTGGGTTTCTTTTGCTCTTCTTTTTCTGATTCCTTAATTAAGGTGAATGCTGTGGTCATTGATTTGAGATTTTTCTGTTTTTTTTTCCTCTAATATAGTCATTTTATTCCATGCATTTCCCTTTAAGTAGTGCTTTAGATTCATCCCACGCATTTTAATATCCTATGTTTTCATTTTCGTTAAGTTTGAAATACTTTCTAATTTCCCTTTGGATTTCTTCTACGACCCACAGATTACTTACAAGTGTTTTACTTTGTTTCTAAATATTTGGGAATTTACCAGATATCTTTATATTATTGATTTCTAATTTAATTCCAAAATGAATGCTTATTTTGCTGTTGTTGAGTGGAATATTCCGTAAGTATCAATGAGATCATAGCGTCATTTAAGTCTTCTAAATTCTTATTGATTTTTTTGGTATATTTGTTCCATTAATGTTTCAGAAAGGGATGCTAAAATCTCTTATTATAAATGTGTATTTTTCTGTTTCTCTGCAGATATATCAGGTTTTGCTTTGTACATTTTGAAGCTATGTTATTAGGTGCATACATATTTATGAATTGTATTTCTTCTCTAAAGATTGACCCCTTTATAATTTTGAAAAGATCCTCTTTAGCTCAGGTATTAACTTTGCTCTGAAATATACTTTTCTGATTTTATTATAGCCAGTCTAGTTTTTTTTTTTGTTTTTTTTTTGATTAGTGTTTGCATTGTATATTGTTTCCCATTCTCTTACTTGTAAGCTTTTTGAGTCTCTGTATTTCAAGTGGGTATCTTGTAGGCATTACATAATTAATAATATGCTTTTTCTTTTTCTATGTTTTCTATTTTTTTATAATGAACATTTACTGCTTTTGTAGTAAAGAAAAAATTAAATTTGCTTCTATACGTAAAAGCAAATATTTTGAGGGCCAGAGTGTGACAGACCCCTGTGCACTATTAGGGCTTAACACAAGTGACAAAGAAGAGAAGGCCATGGAGGAAATTGAAAATGCATTAGCAGAGAGGGGATTTACCAAAGAGCGAAATGTGGAAGTCATTAGGGAAGTAAGTTTTAAGAAGGAAGGAGCTAATTTGGAGAATTCCTAAGCTCTATGAGAAACAATAAAACAAAACAAAATTGGGAGGTGGATTTGGGAACCTATTTTCAGGCTCAGCCAGATGTGACTTGACTCCAGGGGAGGTCAACAGTGTCAAGTGCAGAGAAGTGGTTCTTGGGAATGAAGAAGCTGAGATAAAAAGAAAATGACAGTCATAAGAATGGGGTGTTGAGATAGAAAGAAAATTCACTGTGAAGAAGACAAAATGTGCCAAGCTCTTATTTTATACTGTGAGGAAAGCCAGGCATGGATGCAATCTCAGTATTGTTAAGGAACACATATATATATTGTTCATGTTGCTGGTCTTGAGAGTGAAACCAGACTAATGGGTCCATGCCCAGTGTGCAAGAAGCCAATCTCTCAGACGCTGTTTTTGAGAGGAAGGAAGAAAGAGTTTATTTCACAGGCTAGCAAGCAGGAACTCAGAGGTATCGACCTCAGACTGAGCTCCTCGATTTGAGGAAGTATTCATATTTTATAATTATACATATTTATATAGGGGTGGAGGAAGACAGTGGGCAGGATCAGGAAGTTCTAACTACTCATAGTTTCTATTGGTTATTCATTACAAGGTGGGGCTAAGACTAGGCACAGAAGTGACCGACGGACTCTTCGCTTTTGAAGTGGGCTCGGCTACTGCAGATGACATACGTCGAGTGATTTTGGTTCCTTGACATAAGTCTTTTCTTCCTTGACATGAGTTCTCTTGTGTTATTGAGCATGTGTGGTGGCCCAGGGTCATCTATCGGTCATCTTTGTCTGTTCTGTGCATGTCTGACCATTCTGAGCCGATTAGATCTGAACCTGTCCAGGGCTCTCCAGAGGGTCTGCAAAACAACTTGGAGAAAGTTGATGACGTAGTGGGGGAGGTGACCAGACGGGCCTCATAACCGATGGAGTACTAATTAATTAGGTGTCTTCAGTATCTAGGGTCTCCTAACAACTTAGAATTTGTAACTGAATTCCTCAGGTTCTTGTCCTGGTCCTATTAACCGATCGAAATAAGATGGACGCCAATTGCAAGGGAGACGCAAAGTGGCCATTTATTACCTGCGCAGACAAGGAGCAATGTGGGGACTAGCGGCCAAAAGACCATGCGCTCCCCGCTGAAAGGACTGGGGAACTTTTATGTCCTTGAGTCCCCAGAAGCCAGGGATTGTCACCTGAAACCCTACACCCCAAGCCCTCCCATGCCCAAATTTGGAGATCCAGGTGCTGAGTCATGCTGAGTTCTCGCTTTGCAAAGGGGCTTGGTTGGTGCTTTGTGACGGAGAATATCTTCCTGTCCGGCAGTGCTCAGGTCCGGCGTCAGTAAGGAGACGATTCTCCAGATCAGCGCATACACCAAGATCCTGGCCCAAAAACAAATGCTCAAAAATCCGGCGCCAAATACAAACCATGGTCAGAGACCGCAGTTTGCCAGGGCAGCGAATGAAGAGGATGGGGAAACTGCAGCAGAGCAGGGTGAAGCCACCACAGAGTGGGGTTTCAAGAGGTGTTATGGATTGAACTGTGTCTCCCAGAAATGTGTGTCTACTTAGCTAGATCATGATTTCCAGTATTGTCCACCATTTTGTCATCTGATGTGATTTTCCTATGTGTTGTAAATCCTATCTCTATGATGTTAATGAGGCAAGATTAGAAGCAGTTATGTTAATGCAGCAGAACTCAATCTACAAGATTGGGTTGTATCTTGAGTCACTCTCTTTTGAGATTTTTAAAAGAGAGAAGCAAGCAGAGAGATAGGGGGAACCTCATACCACCAAGAATGAAGAGCCAGGAGGGGAGCGCATCTTTTGGAACCGGGGTCCCTGTGCTGAGAAGCTCCTAGACCAAGGGAAGATTGATGACAAGGATCTTCCTTCAGAGCCGACAGAGAGAGAAAGCCTTACCCTGGAGCCAGCACCCTGAAATTGGACTTTTAGCCTTCTAGACTGTGAGAGAATAAATTTCTCTTTGTTAAAGCCATCCACTAGTGGTATTTCTGTTATAGCAGCACTAGATAACTAAGACAAGAGGTACGCTGCAGGAACCTATAAAGTACTATATACTTAAGAGAAAAATCTATGTCAGCAGTCAAGCAAGAGGAATTGGTCTTAGGAAGGTGATACTAGTGTATGACAGGGTCAGATGTAAATGCTATTTGAATATATAATGTCAGAATTGAAACGGGTTCTTTTCTTGGTGGAGGAAGAGTGATTGTCCCTGACATATCCAAGGTGAGGTGCTGTATACGAAGATTGATAGCCTGCGGCAGAGGTGGAGGCCATGTCTTGATGCAAAGAAGATGGACTCCATGGTACAACTCAGGGAAAGGCTGATTTGATTCTGAAATGAGCAATAGCGGATTCCTGAATAAACCTATTCACATTGCTTGAGTTTATGTCCTTCTATGAATTCTTTACTAATCTTGTAAACCTCAACCAATTGCTAAGTAGGGCACACCGAGGTCAGAAAAATTTCCTTTGCATTTGGCAATTTAGAGACAATTGTTTCCTGGTTCTAAAGAGCTTCAAAGTATTAATGGGATGGGAGCCACTTGGATGGGTTGGCTGAGGAGTAAGTGGAAGGAAGGGATGTCGGAACAGCTGGTGTACACAGCTCTTTCAAGAAGCTTCACTTCAAAGAGAATATGGAAGACCTGTTTGGAATGTGCAAGCATGTGTTAATGTATACACTCTCAATGGAGAGTTAAAAGACTTCCAAATAAGATACATATTTCTTTCTTTTCCTTTAACTATTCTTTTTAAATTGAACAGTTGTTCAGATTGATCCTTGTTGTAAAAATGTAGATTTTCCACCAATCAATGAAAACTAACATAGGGCTACAAATGTCTTGAAAACTAAAGCCAGACCAAGAGAAACAATGTCAAGCCAATAATTTGGTTCTCTTCCAGTTTATATTCTCTGTGAGGAACACATTCTCCGGATAAGCCAGACGGCCAGGCTTTCTCTGTTCCTCTCCTTGCCGGCATCTTTAGACGGAAGACAAATTACCACCCCCACTGAGGCCTGATGTTTTTTACCAAGGTTAAAAAGATACAATTCTGGGCTAACCACCCCCATCCTGAGGAACTCATGGGGGCATGATGCAGTAGGATGTTTGTTAGCAGGGTGAAAAGATACAATCAGTCACTTAGGCTGGGGTTATAAAATCGCTGGGAGAGGAAGTTTTCTGGATCTTCTCAGCTATGGTGCAGGTGAGGCACATATATCATAAATTTACAGTCCACTCAAGTGGACCTACCTGGCCACTGGCAGTAGGTAGGCCCCACTTAAGCCCCTCACCCATGACCCAAAGTGGGGTGTGCAAGGAAGAGTCATCATATCTGTGCAGACAGCTTTTTGGGGGTGGGGGTGGGGGTTGTTCATTATGGAAGTTTTCCGGTCGTATGCAGTCTGATTCTTATAAGTAATAAAAGCTACCTTCCACGTGCTAACGTGTGTTCAGGCTCTGATTGGAAGGACATGATGTTTATGGAGCAATCCATATCAGTTGTTGGTGCCTTTTTCTGATGGTCTCCTGGCTGTCTAGAAATCGGGTACAACCTGTGAGCGCCACACAGATTTGGAGTGTTGTCCCACGTTCTCTAATTATTTTTCAGCATTTATTTTATGAAGGGATTTAACACAATCGGGGGAAAGCCAGTGGAAGGGGAGCTGCTGATGGCAGTGCTTTCTTCAATTCTACCAGCAGTTTGGTTGTGGCTCAAAATTTTGCAAACCTACTTGGGGCGGGGGGAGCAGCTGCAACTAACTCTTCACACTCTCTCTGGGAACCTAAATTGTTATAACTTGAGCTCCTCCACCTCCAGGCACCTACTAAAGCTTTCCTTCCATCACATAGAAGCCCTCTTCCTCAGAGAGTTCCTGGTAAACACATTTTCCCCAATAGCATTACATTTCCTGTAAATTTTTATACCCATATATGGCTTTCCGGATCTCGGACCAGCTCCTGCCAAAAAAGTGCAGTTTTGCTTCAATAGCCAGCCTTTAGATGATTGGATTTTGGCTGATTACCTCTTTGTTAAGCACATGCTGTCTCATTCATCTCTTCTTGTATTGCATCCTCTAGTTTCATATTTCCAGGATGTTCTAAGATCAGACGATAAGCTGACTGAGCATGATGCATGGCAGGGCAGTAATAAAATACAAGATCTACTGATTTCAGCCACTATGCGATAGTAGTTGCAACCAGGCTATTGATGATGATCAAGCTACAGCAACAGTACGTGGAAAAGTTCTATGGCAAACATGAAGAATAATTCAACCATCAAGAACTGATAGCAAATGGGAAAACAAGTAAACGCCTTCCAAATTATTCTGACTCTGGGACTCAAGAGCAGGAAGCAAAACTGAGAGCAACAAAGGATAGAAATGGGGAGATTATTTTCTCCTGCCTCTGAAAAACTATTTTGTTGTTCTTGCCCTTTTAAAGAGCACAAAGCTAGAGGACTCCTTCCTAAGACCTTTGCCTGACATTGCCATTAAAGAAATGGATTATAAAAGAGCAGAAAACGCCAGCCCTGAAGGTTCCACGAGAATACGAGTCATGGGGAATAGGAATTGGAAAGCAAAGACTATTCGTGCTGAATTTATCTTCTCTGAAGCAAAGGCTTTGTGCTTCCTCTCCCCCTCAAGCCCATGGGCAGAAGCAATGAAATTCACTGACATAACTGGGCCAGTTGCTTTTTATTTCAAGTATGCTGTGAGGAATACTTGAGAGCAATCATCTGTGCTCAGTAATTGGCTGATAAAGCTCAATATCCTGAGCAATTACAGTCACTGTTCATTCAGGAAATCCTCCATACATCATTTGAAAGCGGGGCAAAAGTGTAAATTATTGTAATACTAACCCGTGAAACATGAGTAGAACATACCATTATAGTGTTAGGAACAAAGATTTAGAAACTGAATGGAAATACAAGTCAGAGAAAACACAGGTCACCGCAGTTTCAAGGGGAATGAAGAGGAAGGACAGCTGTGACAACCCTGAGTTATTCCCAAAGCAAGTTTGCTCCCAGGAAAATCACCCCAGAATGAGTCTGCAGGGGTTCGGGAGTCATGATGAGATTGACAAATAGAAAAAAACCACAACAGGTGCCCACGTGAGATTAAGACGGCAGATAAGTGTTGACCCGAATGTGCCTGTACACCACGGACTGGACGGTGAGAGACCCTCAGGTGCTGTTCTCCCCTGTGTGTGACTCTGTTTCCATTTCTGTCCTTCTCCTTTATAAAATGCCACTCTGAAGGGATTAGGATTAGGGCCCACCATACTCCTGTATGACTTGAATAATTTAGCTAATAACATCTGCAAAGAAAAGCCCTATTTCCCCAAACAAGTTACATTCCCTGATGCCGGTGTTAGGACTTCAACATATCTTTTTTAGGGACACAATTCAATAAACGACATGAGAGAAGTTACTCTTAGCCTAACTCCCACTGTCATACCTGGGCTACAGAGGCTAGGCAGCATGGAGCGTTCAGAGGTGCTTGTCTTGCTTCACTAATATATTTCTCAGTGCCTTACTAAAGGGAGCGTCCTCTGGATCCTCTAGAAGTGGTATGTGCGTACATGGAGGTGGGCTAGTGACTGAGTGTGATAAGTCCATTCCAACATGTCTATTTCTCTAAACCTTTGGATTTTTTCCTCTGTCTATATTATAGCAGGGAAGATCTGGTATCTCAACCTCATTGAATTTAATCCAAGGTTAATTCCAAGTTTGAGTCACTCAACCAAGAAAACTGTTATAGTCCCAACCGGCTACATGGGCCAACGCATTAAAAACAGAGCCTCTGATAAGTGCACACATATCAATAAATTTGATCTATAAATATTCTGTCTTAGGTCTAATTTCCTTAGAATGCATTTCCACACATATTTCCTGGGTTTATGCCAATATTAATTAATAAGATAAATTGACAATATAAATTAACAAAACTTGCAATTCTCTTGTCGTTTTAGCTGTTTCTTCCCAGATTAGTCTTTGAACTTCCCACCTTGAAACATGCTTATGTCTAATACTAGTTATGGGGAATAATACTGTGAGGAAATGGGGTGCTTAGGGTGAATTTTGAGAAGAGTGAGCATCCTCCTGCAAGACAGTTACCCCAGGTGAATTTATTACCTGGTCTCCAAGTAAGCGGAAGTTACTGTTTATAGAAGAGTTAGGAGGGCAGACTGCTTCCACTGGCCAGGAAGGCCCAAAGGTACCATACTGTTGTCTTTCTCTTAGTCCATCTGAACATCTCCTTTTCAAATCTCATGGTCAAAGATCATTGTGAAGGTAAAATAAGTATATTTTTAATGTATGCGTGTGTCTTCCCTACCAGACTAGGCTTTTTGGATGCTCAGATTATACATAATTCAGTTGTGATCAGTGCCTGGCAAGTAAAAATCAAACCAAACCAACTGTTGTTGAGTCAGTTCCGACTTATGGCAATTCCATGTGTTATACAGTGGAACTGCTCCATGGAGTTTTCTTGGCTGTAATCTTTATAGAAGCAGTCCTTTCTTCCATGGAGCCACTGAGTGGGTTTGAATAGCCAACCTTTAGGCTTGATTGCAAACTACTTGCACCACCCAGAGACTCTTACCTGGCAAATATAAGGCCTTTAATATATGTTGCTTGAAAAATGAAATTGAAAACGCCTTCTCAACTTCTAAGGAGCCCTGGTGGTGCAATGGTTAAGGGGCCAGTTGCTTACCAAAAGGTCAGTGGTTTGAACCTACCAGTGGCTCCACAGGGAGAAAAGATGTAGCAATCTGCTCCTATAAAGATTTCAGCCTAGGAAACCCTGTCTTATACGGTCATGATGAGTTGGGATTGACTTGACAGCACCCAAAAGCAACAACTCCACTTCTAAGTGCTTTGGCAAATTGCCAGTGTTTATCACTCTGGAGATGTCTTCTTTTCTACAGTTTGATGTTGCTTTCACTAATTTCTGTCTCTCTCTTAGTCTACCCTAATTATGCCTGGGAGGAGATAGCTCTCAGAATGAGTTCAATTTAGGGGGAAAATATATCTTTGAATGGGAATATGTTACTGACTGATATTTCTATCTTGGGGTGTCAGACTATCCCACTGACTTTGGCAACATGGCAACAGACAGCTAGAGTGGACAGTGCCTCCATTTGAATTCCTGATGAGGCGCGAGGTTCTCATTTTTGCAGTCCCATTAGGGATGTTCGTTAGGTGTGTATGTTGCATACTGTGATGAAAGGGAAGTTAATTTTAATGAATGTCTCCAAGCCCCCTGTGAAGTGTCTCTGAGCAACACCTGTGACCACTTGTCCTAGGGGATCTACCCCAGGTGGGCCAGGTGGGATCTCACTGACAGAGAGTTCTGGAGTCTGTCAAATTGGGAAGAATTTTAGCCAATGCAGTCTAAGATAGTGTAGAGAAACAAAATCTTTAATAAGGAGCCAAGATTTCTCTTACAAGGAAATCACTTCAGTCAACTCTAAGGGGCAAGGCAGGGATAAGAAAAGGAAGAATGAATGCCAAAGCCAGATGCCATACTCATATTCCCTCTTCTTTGTCCATCTGCCAACATGAAACTGGAGACAGAAAAAACATTCTGATTTTCACACCTCCCTTGTAGCTGGAGTTGGTCTTGAGATGGTTTTCTGGCCAAAGAGGATGTCTTGGGAAGTTTCTGGGAAATATTTAATTTCTCCCTGACAAAAAGGAGAAATTTCTGATCTTTGCTACCCCTGCCAGCCTCTTTCACCTATCCCCTTTCCACATTTACTGCCATCAAATGTGATCATGATGCCTGGAGCTACAGCAGCCACTGTGAGATCCTGAGGAGGAAAAGTAAATACTAAGATGATGGAGCAGGAGGATGTGAAGAGCCTAGATTCTTAACTTTAGTAACAGCAGCTTGATTTTGGTAACTATTTATCTATACCTATAGGGAGTCTTTTTTTTTTTTTTTCTAACTAAAAAGCAGAAAATATGATATGCTGTATGTTCTTCTTGCAAGATCTTGCAAAACATTTAACTTCCCTAGACCTCAGTCTTTATTGGTATAAATTGGAAAGAATGCCTTCTCCACAGGTAGAAATCAAGTGGGATATGCAGGTAAAAGCTCTAGATGAATATAAGTGATCTTCATAAGAGTATTAAATGTATTCTTCATGAATATACCGATTGTAGAACACAAGGTTTCTGTATTAACATGAGAGAATGACATTCACATTTAGAAAGCTCAAACTCAGGAGGCATTCATTCTTATCCTTGTTCTTTCTACAAACTTACATTATAATTTTTAGTAAGTCATTTAACCTCTTTGACCTTGTTTCCTCATCTGTAAAGTTAGAGATAGCAATGTTTATCCTACCTACATACTGGGGTTGTTCTTAAGTCAAAGGTGGTAAAATATTGGAAAGGCTTTAAAAAATAGACCGTGACATATAAGTATATACTATATGTATATCATTATAGATATTTAGATAGGAGACTAGAATGTCCCACTTATGTCAACATGGAGTTCAAATACTGAACAATCAACAATCGAATACTGAACCATCGCTGGCGCCTTCCGAAGAAACTCTTGTTTAAAAACCAGTGGCTGAGTCGACTCTGATTCATGGCGACCCCATGTGTGTCAGACTAGAGCTGTGCTCCATAGCATTTTCAATGACTATTTTTTCAGAAGTAGATCACCAGTCCTGTTTTCCAAGGTGCCTCTGGGTAGACTTGAGCCTCCAACCTTTAAAAGCCAAGTACTTTAGCTGTTTGTATCATCCAGGGACTCCAATGCTTGTTTACTAGGGATTTATTTTTATTTGTATATTTTCAATTATCTATTCCCGTGCAGAAGAGGGGGTCAGATTATTTGAAATTCCTAGATATTCTATCATTGTTTATTACTACCCTGTGATAGACTGGCACAGGCAGGCCTTAGGAAAATTCGAGAGCCTGCATGAGTACAAGAAACTAGAAAGATTTAACAGAATAAAACACAAGAGCAATTTGAAAAACAGAAATTAGATTTATTTGTCCTGACAAAACCATTACATTTTAACAACTTTATTAACAAACTGTCTAAAATGTTATTTTACATAGAAAAGTTAAGTCATTTCTATTTTCTTGATATAGGAGTCCCTGGGTGGCATAATATCCACCTGTAGGCTGAAGAATTCTGATCTTTGAAAGTGAGGTTCTGTGCCTGAAGGTTGAGGAGGTTGTTAGGAAGTGGACTAAATTTCCAAATGTCTCGTTGGTTTAGAGCATGGGGTGAACTTCTCAAGTTCATTTTGACCATTTCATGGTGAGTGACAGCATGTACGCTATTTGTACAATGTGAATATACATCCTGGATCACATTCTGTAGGGGCTTGCCATCCTTCCACTATAATTAGTGGTATCTGCAGTAGCTTTCACCATAGGCTGAAAATGTTCTGTTAGTGAACTGAAGCTCCCTCTCTTTCTTGTCTTTCCCCCAAGCACCGTCCTTCCCAAAGTCTAGACATCTGTACAGATTCAGATGCCCTTTCTTCTCACAGAGCTGACAGTCCTTGCTCGGACCATAAATGTTATTTTTAAACTTTCCCTTGCTTACTCCTACACGTTTTGATAAGGTCTTGACCACTAGGACAATTATGGGATGCTGCTGCCTGTCTGTATTCTTATCAGACTGTTTCTAGGGAAGTTTCTACTTTTCTTATTACCTTCCTGTCTGCCTTACTCTCAGGAAGCTCTGTCGTTGTTAGGGGCAAGAAGTTACACGAGATAGAAAAACACTTATCCTCTCCCACATCTAATCAAATTCAATCCCTCCAATACAATTATTACCATTGTTACAAAGACTGCCAGAAAACATCTAAAAAATATAAATTAGGATTCACACTTTTCATTTGACACCATATAGCTCATGGTACGAGACCACCGCTTTCCTATGGGGGGAAAAAACAGAGAAAAGCGTCTGACTCCCGTTCCATGTGATCCAGGTCACTAGGTCAAGACACTATCATTCGCTCTTCTTAAATGGTCTTGTGGGCTTTGATGACTATACTCAGCTCCTTGATTTTCCATTCTGCTTGCATTCCAGCCCCAAATAGACCAAGTCTGAGCTTAAACACAGGTGCAGTTCAGCAGTCATCAAGGACTCTTTAAGCTCCATGGGAAGCATTCTTCCTAGTCCTGACCTCCTGGCCTCCCTCCAAAGGCAGAAGTATAGGTCAAGCGGTGCTCAAACAGTACAAAACAACCTGCTGTTGTTTTAAGCCTTATCCTCTTTAAACCAAGAAATGTTGCTTTGAAACTCATCCTCGTACGTTCTTTGAGCGTTCTTACCTTTATTCATCATACCCATCCACTTCACCACAAGATCTCTTGACTAAAAATAGGCAGGAAAACCCAACGAACTAGCATGAGTATTGCGGATTAAAGGCTGATCTAACTGTTTAGAGTCTGGCATGTTTTAAAGTCCACTTCTCCTACTGCCTTGTGGGGGATTATCCTGGACAACTCCTCTAAATGCTAATGGTAATTATGCATGTAAAACCCATCAACATTAATGGGTGAATAAACCTTACAGTTTGTTAAGTAATATAGCATACATTAGGGAAGGGTGAGTTGGTTAACGTAGGTACCAGGTTCTGGATTTACCTGAGTCAAACCTCTTAATGGGCTGCTTATTTCATGCTTTGTTCCAATGAATAATTCAGTCTCAGTGAATGCATCATTAAGCAAAGCAAATTACTTATCAGTGGTGTTTTGGAAGCGATGTAAAATATTCTGGCCAACCTCAAAAGTGTCTTTGTTGTCCTCTTCAAAACAATTCCAAATAGGACTCATAGAATTTTCCTTGTTAGTAGAACTGAGAAGTATACGTGGAAAAAAGCCAAATTCAGATGTGCAGTATTAATTTTACAACTGAAGGCGGTTTGTATAAGAAGCAACATCGAGGCCACATATTAGTGATTATTGATGCTAATTTTGTGGTTTATGGAGCTTAGTTTTAATTTTTATATCCTAGCCAATGAAGCACATTACATATTCATATAAGATACTTCGCACGAGACGTAATACACGGTAGACATAATTTCCTTGGGAATAAACGTCTTGTTAATTGCCATCGAGTTGGTTGTAACTCATAGTGACCCCATGTGTTACAGAGTAGAGCTGTGCTCTATAGGGTTTTCTTGGCTGTAATCTTAATGGAAGCAGATTGTCAGACCTATCTTCCACGGTACTGCTGGGTGGGTTCGAGCTGCCAACCTTTAGGTTAGCAGTCAAACACAAACCGTTCTCGTCACCTAGAGACTGGGAATAAACTACTTGCAAAAAGAAAATTATGACCAAGATTTCTAAACTCTAAGAAAGAAACATTTTTTTCTTTTCTCTTTCAGTGGGAACAATAGGTAAATTTTTATGATGTGCATGCAACTTAATTTCCCAATTCAGCACTATTGTGAAGCAATTATACCATTCATTCTTGGGAGCATTGACCATTTCTTCATGTCCAGTTGTAAAAGAATATAGCATGATTAAGACAACTTTCCTTTGAGGAAATTGGTTTTTGACTAAAATGTGCTGCTATCATTTTTAATACAAGCTTTCTTAAGAGCTTTGGATACTAGCAGCTGAGGTTAAAACCAATTTCTCATAAAAAGGAATAGTTCCAGAGTTGACGTCATTTTTTCAGAGAGTAGAAGAATATTTTAACCAAAACTTGCAGAAAATGAATGTAGCATTTCTTTTTTCATTGATCAATGGATCTCAGTGTAAGCATCATTTCTATGAGCCAGAAGGGCCCCCAAGGTGAGAAGAACAAGCCCCTTTCTTCCCTTCTCTCTTGAAACTCACTCAGGAACAGTGCAGAGAATGAGAAATTGAAAAAAAAAAAAAAAACCTCCATATTCTATGAACCTTGGAGACATCTGTAACACCAATTCACAGTATGTGAAGACAGAAAGCTGAAGATGAAAAAAGTGTAAATGACTCAGTGGGGTGTAGGAAGGTCAACCCCAAATGTCTACAGAGGGAGCTGGTGATGGGCAGCTGGTAGATTTACCTTACAGAATGCTGAAAAGGCTTAGGAATTAGAGGTGCCAGAGACTGGGGAACGCAGGGAAGGCAGGGGTGGAAAGCAAGGCAATTGCTCCTATGTCGTCCTAAGAAGCCTTTGGGGCCCTGTGAGCCCACCTCACCGTGTAGCTGGGCGACTGCTCAGTCACCTCTACAGCAGATGTTCTTATTTGAATAACAGGGGTTCCAGAAGGACAACAGAGAAAAGAAAGGAAGAGAAAATTTTAAACACACTATACCACAAATTTCTTGAAGCTGGAGGGCATCCATTTCCTTATAGAAAGGACTCTCCAAATGCCAGTAAAATAAATGAAAATACAAACCCCTTGATGTCAAGTCGATTCTGACTCATAGCAACCCTATAGGACAGAGAACTGCCCCATGGGGTTTCCAAGGCTGTAACCTTTATGGAAGCAGACTGCCACATCCTTCTCCCGTGAAGTAGCTGCTGAGTTTAAACCACCGACCTTTCAGTTAGCATCAGAGTGCTTTAACCACTGCACCACCAGGGCTCCTTATGAAAATATATACACACTGATATTCATCATCATGAATTTTCAGAATATGTGGACAGAAACAATTGTCCTCACAAAACAATAGCAGTGAAAGCAAACACATACACACGCGCAAACAAAAACCTCTATGTGGTAAAACACTGTCCACCAAGCCAAAAGGTAAAGGACAGACTGGAAAATAGTATCTACAGTTTTTATCATAAAGAACTAATATCCTTACTATATGAAGAATTCCTAGAAATCAAAACGAAAAAGCCCTACCGTTCATCACAAAAATGATCAAAATGTCTAAACAGATCACGGAAAGGGGAATACGAACGGTACTTAAAATATGAAAAGCAGCTCGTTCTCGCTCATAATAAAAGAAAGGCAAATTAAAATTACAATGAGATATAATTTTTTTAATCCAGCAGGTTGGCAAATACAAAAATTTGTCACTTTGATTTGCCAAGACTGTGGGGAAACAGATCTCCTAAATGAATGTGATTTGTGTATAATTAGTACAACCTTTATAGAGAGACAATTGTGTCAAAATTACACATGACTGTAAACTTTGACTCAGTACATTGGTTAAGTGACAATGTATCCTATAGAGACACTTGCATACTGGTAGAAGATTTGGAAGCATAAACGATGACAAGAAATCAAAAATAGGGGATTGGCTAAGTAAACAGTACTCTGCTCAGTGGTTTGTCAATGTTTTCCCACCATAAAGGGTTCAAACCTCTTACCCTGGCAATCTTGTCTCTGACGTATGAACTTGAGCCTGAACTGAACTGGAATCTCCATTGCTCCCTGTATTAGTTTCCTACCGTTGTTGTAACAAAGGCTGCTAATCAAAAGATCGGCGGTTCGAACCCACCAGCCACTCTGCAGGAGAAAGATGTGGCAGTCTGCTTCTGTAAAGATTACAGCCTTGGAAACCCTATGGGGCTGTTCCACTCTGTCTTACAGGGTCACTATGAGTCAGAATCAACTCGACAACAATGGTTTTTTTTTTGGCCATAACAAAGTACCAAGAAGTAGGTGGCTTAAAACAGCAGCAATTTATTTTCTCACAGTTCTGGAGGCTAGAAGTCCAAAATTAAGGTGTCAGCAGGGTCATGTTCTCTGTGAAGGCTCTAGCGGGAGGATCTTCCCTTGCGTCCTCCAGCTTCTGGTGGTTCCTGGTACTCCTTGACCTTCCATGGCTTGTACAGTGTATCTCCAACTTCTGCCTCCGTCATCACATGTCTGTCTTCCCAGCGTGTCTGTGTCTGTGTTCTTCCCCTCTTTTTTATATGGACAGCAGTCATATTGGATTGGGACCCACCCTCCTCCAGTATAACTTTATGTTAACTGAACTGATAGCATTTTAAAAGACCCTGCTTCCAAATATGGTCAAGCTCACAGGTACAGGCTTAGGACTTTAACGTATCTTTTTGGGTGACACAATTCAATCCGTAACACTCCTCCTGGGTATCTCACACACTGTGTCTTTCCCCTTACAAAATGCTCTTGGCCCAAATCTTACCAAATTTCTAATGTCTGTCACACCTCAGCTAGAATTCAACCTTCAAGATCGCGCTTTGCTAACTGTCTTCACCCTCATTGGTACACCCTCCCTCTGAAATGCTGCTATATTTGTGTGCCCTTGCCCATCTGGGACTTGGTACGCCCTCCCTCTGAAATGCTGCTATATTTGTGTGCCCTTGCCCATCTGGGACTTGAAAAGTAGCTTCTTGTTTCATTACTTATCTTTTATATATAGGAATATCTCACCCTTACTAATTGTGGAGATTTCATTCATTTCTTCGTCTCTCTGGGTTTGACACTTAAAAGATGCCAAATAGGAGTTTAAGGCCTTGGACCGAGATGAACCATTTTAGACATCATACCCCATAGCAGGAGTGGGGGAGCCGCAAAGCTGTTGTTATTTCTTTCTTTTTTTTTTTTTTTCCTTTCTCAACCTGGACAGACAATTACACACATTATATTTCTTTGTATCTTCAGTATCCCAGAATTCTTCTTGGAAAATAGCACGTGGTCAGTAATATTCATTGAATTTAACTCAATTAAGGACAATTTTATAGATCAGGGTGAATTTTCAGAGCCGTATGAATAATACAAAGGAGATGTGATAAGCTCTTAGAAAAGGGATGACATTCCAAGCACATTGCTTCTTTCAAGCATTTTGAAAATTAATAAAAAGGAGGGGGGAGAAATTAAGGTAGAAGCAAGTTCCTAGATGAAATACCAAGTAACATAAATTTGAGGTTGCCATAGACAGTATTATACAAACTCTCCATTTCTGCAATAATTTAGTCACATATTTCCATTTTACCTTTACAACCATCTTGCTGGATGCCTCAATTTATGTTTTCATCTTAAGGAATTTCAAGTGGAAATACTGTATCCTATGAGCTAAGAGAGAGAAAATTCAAGAATACATATCAAAGGAAGCACATGCTTTTATTCAAATAAGTAGAAATCACAGCTCTTTAGACAGCGTCTGTCCTAGAATATTAGAATGCAGTAAAAATCCAACCTGAGGTTTCCAGTTTTATCCCTTTTTTTTTTTTTTTTTAACCAAAAACTGCCTCATGATTGCTCTACTAGATTTTAAGTAAAGACAAAAGCAATTATTTTCAAAGGAGCATTTGTTTTTCCTAGTGGTCATCAGAAAACAAATGGGACAGACAATTGTTTTGAGATTGAAAACAATATAATTGCTCAAATGTAGTTTAAAGAACTTTTGAATAGAAATAGTGAGCTAACCAAGATTAGGTAAAAACATGAAACATGGCTTAGAACCTTTGCAAAGATACAAAACACATATACACGTGCACAGTACACGCTGTACCAGAATCATAGACGGTTACAACTGGAAAGGACCCCAGAGAGGAGGACACAGACCGAGAGATGACAGGATTTATCCAGTATTCACAGCAGCCCCTGCAGAGCTGGGGCTAGAACAAAACAGAAAGGAGTACAGAACATTTCTAATTGGAGTCAAAACAACAGGTTTAGGTTTTCATAATGCCTGATACCGAATGCAAAGAAATAATAATAAGTGCTTTTCTTGGTTGTATAGGTTGCCTCCTTTCCTTTGTGAAATACACAGATTAAGCCAAACGATGTGTACTGCAACATGAGTTTCTTCAGATTGTTGTCAGGTGCCACTGAGTCACTTCTGACCCATGTGAGAGAGCAGAACTGCCCCATTGGATTTTCTTGGCTGAAATCTTTATGGAAGCAGATTGCCAAGTCTTTCTCCCGTGGAGCAGCTGGATGGGGTCAAACCCTCAAGCTTTAGGTTAGCAGCCAAGCTCTTAACTATTGTACCACCAGGGCTCCTTCTGCGTGGTACCTCTTTCTACATCACTACTATCTGAATTGAAGGCCCAAAGCATATCAATAGTGGTTCCAGCTGCTGGTCATTGCCCATGCGCCATGTTAATTACCCTGATTGCTGGCTATATATACTATCAAACTTAATCCTCCCTGCAGCTATGTGGTTTATGGCGCTGTTACTTTCCCATATAAGCCATAAGGAAACTGAGTCCCAGCAAGGCAAAGCACCATCCAGGGTCACAATGGCAGAGCTAGGTATCAAACACAGGCTGTCTGGCTTGGGAGCCCGTGCTTGTAGCACTGTGCTATGTAGGATTTTACTAAGTGTTTTCTGATTAAGGGAATTAGTGCCTGGAAGTGCGTTATTTCTCTGGGATGTATGTACATAAGCAAAATTATTTCTCTTCAACATATTGTGTTAAATCACATCAAAAAAAAGTCTTGCAAGGAGTTGTATGACCACTGCTAACAGCCGCTCCGCTCCCCCCATCCAATTCCTACAAATTACTTGTTAGTTAGAAGTTTCCCAAACTGGAGTGTTCATTCAATTATAAGGGTGACTTATGTCTAATTAGGAAACCCTGGTGGCATAGTGGTTAAGAGCTATGGCTGCTAAACAAAAGGTCATCAGTTCGAATCCACAAGACGCTCTTTGGAAACCCTATGGGGCAGTTCTACTCTGTTCTGTAGGGCTGCTAAGAGTCGGAATCGACTTGACGGCAACGGGTTTGGTTTGGTTTTTATGTCTAATTAAAGGAGCCCTGGTGGCACAGTGGTTAAGCTCTGGCTGCTAAACGAAAGATCGGCGATTCGAACTCACCAGCTGCTCTTTGGGAGAAAGATGTGGCAGTCTGCTTCCATAAGGATTACAGCCTTGGAAATCCTATGGTTCTACCCTGCCTGGTAAGGTTGCTGTAAGTCAGAATCAAGTCGACAGCAACAGGAATTATTTTTTTAAAACTTTAAGTGTGGAAATCAAGAAAACAGTAATTTTAGAGCTTTGAGCAGCTGCTCATCTCTGCATTAGACCATTACTATTTTTCTTGGAAAACCACTGCAAGAATCTACAAAATAAAACAGAAACATCTAAGTATCCACAAAGTAAAATAAAAACACATTTTGGAATTAAGTGGCTGTTTCCTTTTTGATAATAAGAAGTCTGTGGGTAAGTTTTAGCAGAGCTTATCTTTGGTTGAAGTATTTGTTAGTGAACACTCCAGTTTGGGAAACTATGTTCACCACTTTGTTACCAAAAAAAAAAACCAAACCCATTGCCATCAAGTCAATTCTGACTCATAGTGACCCTAAATCCCACTCCACACTCTAGGTAAGAGATTTGCCAGTGATTCTGAAATTACAGGAACTTCCTTGTCTAATCACTTCCCCTAGACCAGGGAGATGGTCTGCAGTGCAGGCTCAGGTCAGGGCATAAGGAAGAAAGCAGCAATGAACGAGTCTACTGGTAAAGCAGCACCCTGTTGTTCGCCGGGTCAGTGGAGAGACGCTCTGATGATCTGGCCTAGTGCTACACCAGCAGCTGGGGGGCACGACCAGAACCAACTTCTAGCGTTCTTTTTAAACATCAAATGACTAGCTATTCCAGGAGCACTTAATCCCTATGGCTCATATTTAAACCTTTCAAAACCTGACTACTCTTGAGGCCAGTAGGAGTCGTAAGCCTTCAAATGAATCATTCTTCCCAGTCCAGAGGAGAGACCTCTTAGGGAAAGGTTGAAAGAGAAAGTTAAGCTCTGCTTCACAAAGGTCAGGCCACTGAATGCTTTGTCAGGTGCAGATGATCCTACCCTCCCTTTCATAGGCCTTGCTGGATCCGCATCTTTGGTGCAGAGTGGAGTCAACAGGCTCGTGGGTTTCATTCAGGTGGAAGCTCCTTTGCTTCTTCCTGGGAGCATGAAGACAATGGCTTCCATGTAAATATAAACAATGAAGTCAGTAGGTACGGCTTATTAGTTAAAGAAAGTATAAGCTGATCCAGAGATCGAAACTACTCCCTAGGTGTTATATGCCAATCTCATTATTCTACATGGAGCGGAACATAATTTTGGAATTTTACTGGCTGGCTGGTGACCTTGGAGAACTCAACTGATTTCTCTGGTACTTATTTTCCTCATCTCATAAAATGAAAAAGTGGCATCTTTAGACTCCTGAATTCTTTGATTCTGTGAACTGGTGGCACAAAATCAAAGACACATAGCAGAGAGGAGGGAATCAGGCCATTATCAAGTCTCAACTCACTAATTAACTTAAGGACATTGGAAAAGTTATTGAACCTCCAATTCTCAGTTTCTTACTTGTTAAGTAAGATTTTTATACTCACCAGCAAATGTGTTGTGACGATGAATTGAGATAATGTACATAAAGTGATGAACTTTTTCTGTTGACAAATGGTAGCCAAACATATAAGAAAATGTAAGCAACTGCATGAAGAATGATGTATGTTCATGCAGTATCCAGTAACTGGTTTTAGTTGGAGCATAGAGTATGATGTGGGGGATAGATGTTGAGAAAGGTTTGTCCAAATAAGCTATGCTGACATGAAAATAATTTTCCCCACTGCATTAAATTCCTTGTTTTCATTTTGCCATTTCCTGATGGTTATTGTATAAGAGCAACAAATGTAAAACCAGGGTAATGTTTTAATATGATGGTGATTGACAATCCATATGTCATCATCCCATAATAAAATGATGGCACACATTGCATTGTTTTTATCAAAGATGGTGATTATTCCAGGTGTTTTACAAAAGGCAATGTCTTAGTCATCTAGTGCTGCTATAACAGAAATACCACAAGTGGATGGTTTTAACGAAGAGAAGTTTATTTCCTCATAGTCAAAGTAGGCTAAAA
>NW_004443999.1:13967384-14009869 GCF_000243295.1 Trichechus manatus latirostris
GCTTTCTTGATGGTATGAGGTCCCCCTGTCTCACTGCTCACTTCTGTCTTTTATATCTCAAGAGATTGCCTCAGGACACAATCCATTCTTGTAGATCCAATCCTGCCTTACCAACACAACTGCCACCCATCCTCCCTCATTAACATCATAGAGGCAGGTTTACAACATGTAGGAAAATCACACAGTACCAGGAATCATGGCCTAGCCAAACTGATACACACATTTTTTGGGGGGACATAATTCAAACCATGACAGGCAGCATACTTCTCCCTTTTGTGCCTACATATGTTATCCTTTGAAGATTAGTTTATAAGAGATAATAGGATCAAGATACTAAAACCTATTTATCAGGTTAAAATGTGTTACCCAGGCAACTAAAAAATACATTCAAGATCAGTTTTGCAAAGAAGTGAAAACACTTTTTTTCCCAGATTACTTAAAGATCTTTCCATCCTATCTAGTGGATTCTTTAATATTTATTTAGCATATTTACGGAATTCTACAAAACATTGTTTTTGTATATATCACCCCTTTTGAGATTCACAGCAACTTTTCAAGGTAGCCAGGGTTGGGCAGGAGGGGCATTATTATTCTCATTTTACAGATGATGAGATTAAGGTTCAGATGAAGTGATTTTCCAACTTTCACAGTGTATCGATCCCAACTCTGAGTTTCAAAAGTCAGAACTCCTTTTTGCTATTAGGAAGGAAAGGAATGTACTAAAGGGTCTTTGGTAGTTCATGGAACCTCTAAGCTGGCAGAAGACCCAAACTTGATGGCTAGATGGCCATAATATTGTACCAGTTATACCACAGAACAACACCAGTAAAGATGGCACTGTCCCTACTGCTGGGCACAGACATGGCATCTCCCACCTGTGATACTGAGCAGGAGACAATGCTCCTGGAGGCCTGATTGATGCTACCTCTGGGAACTGAATGTTTTTGACACCATCTCACTAGAATCCGTTCAGTGGGTCACATGCTGCTGCAAATCAGTCACCTCTGAATCAATGTCCTATGAGTATATTTGAGTGTAGAAGCCTGGTGCATCCCTGCTCTAGGGTGACCAACTGTCCTGGTTTGCCCAGGACTGTAGAATTTGAGCACTGAAAGTCTCATGTCTTACTTAAACGTGCCTGGTCAGTTATACCAAATAGAATGGATTATTTCTTCTCACTCTTTTAATTTCCCTTCTGCATTGGACATTACTGAGCACCCTCTCAAGGAAACACTCCTCTTTTCCAGTAGGACATCTACTTTCCTGATTTTTCTCTTATAGCTCTGTACAGCTTCTTCTTTCTCCCACTTGTTTAAAATATAATTCCCTAAAGAGCTTATTTTCTTTTTTTGTTTTGGATTTTTCTTTTCATGGTCTACATTGTCTATCTTGGTTACCATATGCTTCTCGTATTGAAAATCTATGAATTAACCCCAAAGATATTTATCTACAGGCCTAGATATCCACCAAATTCCAGTTTCACTTGCCCAGTTAAATCCTCAGATGGACTCCCCCCAGGATATAAGGCTTGATGCTCAAAGATGAATGGACCCTCTTCTTTCCTAAGTTGACTCCTACTTCTCTGTCTTCTCTGTTCATTTAGGTGACCACTACCACCATCTCCATCCAACCTCCAACCCTCCAGGACCTGGACTTGAAAATTCAACACTGCTTTTTATTTTCCTTTCCACACATTGAATCAGTTGCCAAATTAAGTCAGATATGGGGCCATATACTTTCTTCTTATTCTCCACTCTCTTAAATGCTTCTAGTTCTTTATTTTTCACCTGGATTTCTGCAGGAACCCTCAGTCAGTGCTTTTCAAGTGTGAGTTTCTGAAGAATGCGATAGTGGTGGTGGTGGTGTGGGTGGAGGGTGCAGGTTGCACTGAAGTGTTCCTGATCAGTTAATCCAGCACTGGTGGGGGGCGGAGAGGCAGAGTAACTAGTAAGCATGGTACGCACTGGCTAACAGTAAGCAAGGTACACATGGCATTAATTGTGCTTCTTTACTAATCCATAGTACACCATTTCACATCGTTTCACCACATCAAAGGTGTGAAATCGTGCCCTACAGATTTCTAAGTAAGCAGAAATAAGCCTGTGCATACCTTGCTTATTGGGTAATCTGTCCCTGTCCTTCCCCAACCTGGGTCTTTCTCTAACAAGTGTTAGAATGGTATTCTAATTTGACAGAGAAAAGGAAGCATTTGCAGTGTGCCAACAAGACACTCCAGGATTTGCTGTGGAAATGACTCGTGTGGTGTTCTTCTATACTTGTGGTCTAAGATGCATACAAGGAGGGGGCACAAAATAGTCAATATAGAGGAAGTAAATTTTAGATCTTTTCTATTTATACTTATTTCGTTTTCAAAACATAAAATAGAAAAAGTATATAAGCTTTACTAGGATTGATATATGTCTTGCCACTTGACCTTTGCCAGGATTAGACTCCTGAGGTCTGGCTCCAAGGCTGCCATCTTACCCACACACTGCACTGCTGGGATTGTGCCCGTCTGGGCCACTGGGCTCAGGAAAGTTGGCTGCATCTCCAGATCTGCCTTCCTATGGTGTGCACGCCAGCCTTCATGAGCACCTGGGCTTGGATGGTGCCAATTGCTGGTCCCAAGTGAGTACATACGGTTTCCATACGACTCGAGTAAACCACATTTCCATGTATAGGAGGGTCACGTGTTCCCCACTATGCTCAGGAAGAAGGAAACTCCTCACCATGGTGAGTGGGCAGTGGCACCATCATCTGTTCCTTTATTAGCAACATGGTGCATGAAGTTTCAGTTTAGGTCTCCAGTTCTCATTTGCATGGAGTCGATTCCAACTCATGGTGACCCCAGGTGTGCCAGAGTAGAACAGTGTTCCATAGAGTTTTGTGTGTGTGTGTGTGTGACAATATGTACAACAAAACTTGCTCTGTTTCACAGTTTCAATACATAATCATGGGTGACACTGATTACATTCTTCACATTTTGTCAGCATTCTTGTTATTTATGTTCTAGTTGTTTCACTTCCATTTACTTAATCTCCCTGTCTCCCAATCTTTTCATGTATGCTTTAAAAGATCCTTTGGTCTTATATAGATTTTTTTTAATTTAAGAAATGCAATACTCAAGGGTGACAATCTTTACTCTTTGGGCTAAACTGTTACTTGGTTTAAAGGTGACTTCAGGGCATAGTTTCAATTCAAGATTTGAAGAACAACTCAGGGTCATAGTCTCGGGGACTCCTCCAGCCTCAATAGGTCCAGTAAGTCTGGATTCTTAAAAGAATTTGGAGTTCTATTCCACATTTTTCTCTCCATTGGGTTGTTAATGGCTTACTTTTCTAAAGTCAAATGCCAGGCCTTTCTTCTGAGGTGCCTCTGAGGAGACTTGAACCTCCAACCTTTTGGTTAGCAGCCAAATGCATTATCCACTTGCATGATCCAGGGACTCCTTCAGTTTAGATATACACTGATATATGGATTTACCAATTATTTTATCTAGCTTTAACTAAACAAATCCTCATAAAATAAAAGTATGTAAAAACATGCCTGTACAAAATCAGAAGAAAATATGAAACATTAAGTACAAGCAAAAAAAAAATGGCAAAACTGATATTTCTGTTCTTAGCAGAAGCTCTTTGCCACTCAGATGGCAACACAACATAATGATAATCTAACTAGATATGACAAGAAATAGGTCTCAAACCCTCTACATTAACAAGAAGACTATTTAAAATCCGGGTGTATTTCCATGTTAGTTGAGAATAAAACTTGCCTTAAGTGTACATCGTGCCTTGAGGTATTAGCTAAAGATAGCATGTAGCTGTCATGATTTGTAAGATATATAAAAGCTAAGCCTGAATTATATGATTAATTGTACACATGGCATGTGTATATTGTGAGGGCAAAAAGGTTTCTTGTACCATCAACAAAATGTAGTAAATATATATTTGATATATTATTTATTGCAGCTCTTAATTCTGTATTTGAATAAGTAGTAGAGTGTTATTCTGTAATCTGTAAATAAACTAAATTCATATGTTAAGGGTATATTTTAAACCTTATACCGAATATATGCATAACCAAAAAGTCTGCAGACAAACATCCTTTACCAACTATGACAGGAAAACTTGACCCAAGTAAGCAGACTCACCACTCAGATTGGTACACATGATTAAAGTTTATATCGTGTTTCATTTAAAAATAAAATAGTTTTCCTTAAACGACAACTTGTAGTTTTTATTTAGTCAAAATGAACAGTTTATTTTGAAAGACTTAGTAGAATGAAAGAAAAATTGGAAAGTTTTGTTCTTATCAAACTAGGGTATGGATTAAAAACTGAGGAACATTTGAGGAACATCACTGGTTTCTTATTTGCTACCAAATATCAAAATCTAGCCTAGCTTTAAATTCCTCCAAAATATAATTCCCACATTTATCTATGACATTACTTTTCCATCCACTCTTTTCATTATACAAATTGTATCTGTTTCCCACAAATGTTCACTTCCTTTGCTCAGGCCCATCCATCCACTTGGAATGTCTACCCTTCATCTCTAACATCTCTACATGCTCTAACCACACTTTCTTCAAAGGCTATCACCTCTTCTGCAAATTACCTCCAAATATCTCAGGTAGTAATAATCTCTTTCTTTTCAGGACCTTCTCCTCTTAACAAGTCATCTTTTTTTTTTTTTTTCCTTTTGTGACGCTAAATTGTTTATCTATATTTTAGCAAATTTTGTATTTCTTATTACCCAAGCTTCTCAATGTTAGGGATTTTTCCCAGTGGTATCACTAGGGGTGTGTGAGGGGTGCAGATCATACCAAGTGACATTGTCAGAGGGGATGACACCAAAATGACTGTCTATAAAATTTTTGTGCAGTGTTTCAGCAGAAATTTATTATTTTTTATAAAAATATCCCCATAGCTAGTTACAACAACAAAAACAGTTTTCCTAAACCCAGTTAACATGTATCAATATACCTACAAGGCTAAAACTCTATGCTAATTTACTTTTTGAATTTTCTAATGATCTCTGGTCAGAGCTGTCATTATTATCCAATTACAATGGCACTTTGAATCACGTGGTTTCACCTGCATACACTACAAGCACACGCTGTTGTTTTCATTGCTACTGGTGTTTTTATAGTTGCTGATTTTGTCAAAATTTCTGGTGTTTTAGCTACAATATTGTGGTGATTAGTATTTGTGAATCTCTACCAATAACTTTTTAAAGAATGAAGTAGTAATTAAAGGAAAAGAAGGAGAAAAATCAAAAAAGGCTTCTCAGTTACAAATAATGTAATTCAACTTAGAAAGATTTTACAAAACTGGTCCATCCTGATAACCAAAATCAAACTGAACCCTGTGCCATCAAGTCGATTCCGACTCATAGCAACCCTATAGGACAGAGTAGAACTGCCCCATGGGGTTTCCAAGGAGCACTTGGTGGATTCAAACCGCCGATGTTTTGGTTAGCAGCTGTAGCTCACCATAGCTCTTAACCACTGCACCAGCAGGGGTCCCTCCTGATAGCATGTTCAAAGTGTGTAAGATGAAGTCTCACCATCCTTGCTTCCAGGTAGCACTGTGGCTGTATTTCTTCCAAGACAGACTTGTTCATTCTTCTTGCAGTCCATGGTATATTCTATATTCTTCACCAACACAATAATTCAAAGTGTCAGTAATAATCCATACTGTTGTAATCAGTTGTAATCCATACTGAAGACTGTAGTCTTTGATGTTCATCAGTAATTGCTTCAAGTCCTCTTCACTTGCAGAAAGCGAGTTTGTGTCATCTGCATATTGCAGGTTGTTAGTGAGTCTTCCTCCAATCCTGATGCCACATTCTTCTTCATATAGTCCAGGTTCTCAGATTATTTGCTTAGCATACAGATTGAATAAGTATGGTGAAAGGATGCAACCTTAACGCACACCCTTCTTGATTTTAAACCATGCAGTATCCCTTTGCTCTGTTTGAACAACTGCCTCTTGGACTATGTACAGGTTCCTCAGGAGCACAATTAATTGTTTTGGAATTCCCGTTCTTCTCAATGTTATCCATAATTTTTTATGATCCACAGTCGAATGTCTTTGCATAGTCAATAAAACACAGGTAAACATCTTTCTGGTATTTTCTGCTTTCAGCCAGGATCCATCTGACATCAGCAATGATCTCCCTTGTTCCATGTCCTCTTCTGAATCCAGCTTGAATTCCTGGCAGTTCCCTGCTGCAACTGCTTTTGAATGATCTTCAGCAAAATATTACTTGTGTGTGATATTAATGATATTGTCTGGTAATTTCCGCATTCTGTTGGGTCACCTTTCTTTGAAATGGGAACAAATATGGATCTCCTCCAGCTGGCTGGCCAAGTAGCTATCTTCCAAATTTCTTGGCATAGATGAGTGAGCACTTCCAATGCTACATCAATTTGTTGAAATATCTCAACTGGTATTCAGTCAATTCCTGGAGCCTTGTTTTTTGCCAATACCTTCAGTTCAGCTTGGAATTCTTCTTTCAATACAATTGGTTGTTGATTATATGCTACCTCCTGAAATGGTCGAACATCAACCAATTCTTTTTGATACAGTGACTATGTATTCTTTCCATCTTCTTTCCATGCTTCCTGTGTCATTCAATTTTTGCCCATAGAATCCTTCAATATTGCAACTTGAGGCTTGGATTTTTTTCTTCAATTCTTTCAGCTTGAGAAATGGCAAGTATGTTCTTCCCTTTTGGTTTTGTAACTCCAGGTCTTTGCACATTTCATTGTAATATTTTACTTTGTCTTCTTGAGCTACCCTTTGAAATCTTCTGTTTAGCTCTTTTACTTCATCATTTCTTCCATTCGCTTTGGCTACTCTATGTTCAAGAGCAAGTTTCAGAGTCTCTTTGGATGTCTATAATTAGACAGCTTGAAAAAATGTCTTTGAGTAATTTGACATCAGCTTATATCTTCACAGTGGTAAAATTACTAGTATCAGATCTTTCCTCATGAGCAAATGTCACAACAAGGGGGAGCTAGAGGGTGAGTTAAGTGACACTTTTTTGGAGCTAAAGGGCAAAAAAGGGGAGACTGGGCTGGCGGGGTCCCACACACTGTGGTATACATTCTTGTCTATGTGAATGACACTTGGGGTCACACAGTGCCCATTAGCCCAACTGAGGTTGCTGAAGCCAACTCTTTTCTGCGCCTGCCCTGTCAGCGGGGAGGGAATGTTCAAAGAATCCCATTCCAAGCCTGAGTTTCCTCTGAGACTTACAGTCTGGGGTCACTCAGGGTGGGCGAGCCTGCATACTGCCCTTGGTGGGCCCCACCCTGTAGTAGCAGAACCCTGAGAAGCTGGTGCACTGGGGTCACCATGCTGAAGGGTGCCTTGTAAAATACAAATATGAAGAGCCAATCCCTGGGAATTCTAGTTAGGGAGGAATAGTCAGTCCACATGGGGAACCACCCAGCCAGAGCAGATTAACTCCAAAATAAACAAAGATCTGGTTCTCATGTTAATGACTTCAATTATGAAGAACAAAAGAAGAGAAATAGGAGAAAATTTTGTTTATTGTAAGTTTTTTTTTTTAATAGATCATTTTTCTGGGTTTCTGTTGTTCTTGTTTCTTAAACACTTTGCAGATGATCATTACAAAATGGTAATCTCAGCCATGTGTGAATGTGTGGGGAGACTTTATATATATGCTTTTATTTACATATCTTCCACATCATCCCCCTCACTCCCTTCCCAGATTGCCTTGTGCACAATGATGCTCTGTCTGTCTTAAACAGGGGCAGATTAACCAGTCATCAACGTACGCATCGGCTTACCTTATGTTTGCTTACGAATCTGTAGTGAAAAATTTCACAAGGGTTTCACCACATCAAATATTAAGACAAGATAGAGCATCAAAGACGTGTGAAGCTCATGTGAAATTGTTCACTACAAATTAGTAAATATGCACAAGTAAGCCTATGTGTACCTTGCTTATGGGTAAGGATGGACGTGCATCAGGGAGAGATCAAGGAGAGGAGATCACTTCAATTCTTTGAGGTAGATGAATGAAGAATGTATAAAGAAAGTATTTCTTGCTAATCTGAGGAGGGAAACACAGTCTGTCAAAAGTGTGCTTAATATCAGCATATAAATCTGAGGGAAAGTGGGGAGAGTACGATGATGTGGAAGTCTCAGCAGAAGAGTCCCTTGGGCTCTCAAGGAGAAGCTACCGCTGTCCTCACTGCTCTTCTGTGGGAGAGCTCTACCAGTGGAAATATTTATCTACCCCAACATTGGAGCCCTGGTGGCACAGTGGTTAAGAGCTTGGCTGCTAACCAAAAGGTCCATAGTTCAAATCCACCAGCCACTCCTTGGAAACCCTATGGGGCAGTTCTACTCTGTCCTATAGGGTTGCTATGAGTTGGAATTGTCTTGATGGCAATGGATTTGGTTTTTGGTAACATTGATGGGCAGCATTTTGTTGTATCTGAGGGACAGACCCATCAGGATATGGGGGACAAGTGACGGGAAGGCACAATTAGACTTCCCTGATGAGGGAAACAAAGGAAATTAGGAAAGCATTCAAGACATGCTTTGTTTCTCCCTAGAAGTTTCCCTCCTGCCATCTATTTACCATCTTTGGGTTATAATGAATTTGAAGGGACCTTCAGGAGAACGCAGTAATCTGCAAACATGTCCAGGCTCCGAAGTGCATCTGACTTATGTGAATGAAGTATAAAGCAGTTAGCATGAATTAGCCAGACATTCTAAGCTGTATCTCATAACTTAAATGGAATTTTAAAGTCGAATTAATTTACTGATCTTTTTATTTTACTCACTCTCTCAGAAAAGCATCAAATGTTAAATAAAATGTATGCGGCCAACAAAGAGATGCATGGTAGTTTTGAGACAAGTAATGGTCTGAAGAAAGGGGGAGATTATCCAGTGTGTGGTGAGGGTGGGAGGGTGAGGCAGTGGGAAGGATGAGAAATATAACAATTTCTTAGTGATCTTTTAGTGCACTGGTATTGTCGTGAAACTTGGATAGAACCCAGATGTCTGTGCCTTGGATTTTGTAGGCCACCATGACAGTAATTAACACTTGCAAAGTTCTTGTAACAGCTCCTTTAATCCTGCGAGGGAGGGACTATGATTATACCCGTTTTACAGATGAGAAAACTGAGACTCAGAAAGTCTAAATAACTTGTCCAGCATCACACATCTACGAAGTAGCAGGATCAGCATGTAGATTCTAGGGCCTGGCTCCAAAAGTGGGCTCTCACCCACAGACTGTGCAGCTCAGATTGTGTCCGTCTGGACCATCAGGCTCAAGAATGCTGGCTGCACCTCCAGATCTGTCTTCTCATGTTGTAGGGTGCATGCTAGGCGTTGTGAGCACCTGGGCTTGGATGGTGTCAACTGCTGGTCCCAAGTTAGTACTGATTACTGTGTGTCAGCTCCGGCTCTGGGGGAACATGTGTGGAATGAAGGAAGGGCCATCAGAGTCCACTGTGGACTGCTTAACTTCCCCAGTGCAGGCTTTTGTATTCCCGAAGTCAAGAGAAGAACCTGATTTTGGAGCTACACTTTCAACAGAATCTTTTGAAGTTTCTTATTGAAAGGGGACTAAGTTTCAAGCTCATTTTCGGCAGAGGCTACAAAGAGGATACCACGAAGACAGAAAAGCCCTACTTGTGTTTGACTGATGTTCCCTGCAAAAAATGCTAATAAGCCAGCTGAGTAGCTCCTTGCACTTGATGTGGTGACTGAATTGGTTTGAAAAGGAGTGGACTGACCCTTGTAAATGAGTTTAACTTGCTTTTTCACATGGATAGAGACTGTCAGTTTCCTGTCATCTACGCTGGCACTGAGCAGCTCTTCAGGTTCTGTGTGTCAGTGGACACACTTTTTTTTTATCCTGATTTCATACAATCTCAGGAGGGACCTTCTGCTTTCTTCAGAAACTTGCCACTGTGATGGATACCAACCAAACTCCTCCTCCCCTTTACCTTCAGCTCGTTGTCAAGGTCCTGCCTCCTACTTTCTTCCTTTGAAGAGTCTTTAGGTAAAGGGGAGGCGAGCCTGTGTCCTCGTCCACGTTTGTCTGTTACTCAGAGCCCAGTCACCTTCAGATTCCTTAATTCCCCAGAACAGGTCACCTGGGTGGAGAGGACAATACTTACTCAAGGCTGTTGGAAAACAATATGGGAACACCTCCATGAAGGCTAGGCAACTTCCTCCTCCTGTTCTAGTCTGGAGCAGTGTGACTGATGGTTTCTTCTTCCCTGAGGCCCAGGCCTGACCCTGTAAAAGGTGCTAGAAGCCCAGACCTGGAGACATTAGCTTCTGGTGTCCAAAATCAAAGGTCCAGGCTCATAGCTTTCTTTCTGTTCAGCTCTCACTTTTGCTAAGGTAACTGTTGCCCTCAGTTGATTCTGACTCATGGCAACCCCATGTGTTACAGAGTAGTACTGCTCCATAGAGTTTTATTGGCTATACTCTTCATGGAAGCAGATTGCCAGGCCTTTCTTCTGTGGAGCCGATGGGTGGGCTTGAACTGCCAGCCTTTCGGTTAGTTGTCAAGTGCAAACCGTTTGCACCACCCAAGGACCTTTGCTAAGATAACCAAAAAAAAAAAAAAAAATCAAACCCATTGCTGTCGAGTGGATTCTGACTCATAGCGACCCTGTAAGACAGAGTAGAACTGCCCCATAGGGTTTCCAAGGGGCACCTGGTGGATTCAAACTTGTGACTTTTTAGTTAGCAGCCATAGCTCTTAACCACTATGCCACCAGGGTTTTGAAGTCTACTAATGGTATTTTCTTTAAGGCTGCCAGCATCAAAAGCTTCTTACCTCATTGTCTCTTTCTCTGTCCCCCTCCCTTTAAAAAAGACATATTATCTGATTACCAACAAATAGCCCCACTCTAGCCCATCTTACAAATCTCACATGTGAAGAGATCATACAATTTTAGATTAAAAAAAAAAGAGAATTGATGTTTTCAAGCACAAGAACTAATAATTACAGTAATTTTCTATTCTTTGGATCTCTGATTGCCAATATCTTTAGATGGCTTCAAATGTGATTTTATGGCTTTAGATATGGCTTCACTGATGCTTTTGAACATCCCAATAAGTATTGACAGTTTATCTTCGAATGGCTGACAGTGTTACAGTTTTATTCAAATGGGAGAAAACAACCCTGGCTTTATAGAATGAGATGAATATTCCAGGCAAAGAATTATAGTGGAACGTGTACAGGAGAAGTGATTGTCTCCACCGTGGAATGAGGGGCAAACAGTGGGATTCTCTCAGCAGGACTTCTGTATAAAGATACCAAAGCAATTATACATGCAGGTATTTATACTCTTTAAAACTTTGTAGAAAATGAAAGAAGGGATGACTGTTCAGGAAAATGATAGGGAAAAGAAAAGCAACTCCAAATGCTATGAGCTGCCCTCAATCTCTGCAGGAACATCTCCATGACCTCCAGCAGAGACTGAGGGCACCTGCAGGTTTACGAATCTCCAAGCAGCTTGTTTGGTTGACCTTATCCTGTTCACCAGCCAATCAGGTTCCCCAAATTCATTCCTTGTGGGCTTCCCTGGTTGGTTGGTCTGGTTTGTAGAGTGAAGAAACACTTGCCTTCTATGTTTTCACTTGCTGGAGGTGCAACTGACAGCCTCTATAAATATACTCCAATTATTTTATGATGAGCTGCCGCTTGCCCTTGGCTGTGACTTTTCCAGATAATATCATTAAGTGACAGTGACATTTTCATGCTAATGGTTTTTTTTTTTTTTTTTTGTAAATTATTTTGGGGATTAGACCTGTTAACATTCCTATTTATAAGCTTCAATTTCTTTCTGGTATTTTTTTCTTGACATCTTTCACTTATATTTGGTGTCCCTAAATCCAGAGAAACTCAAGCTTTTCTTACTGATGTATGGAATGCTTTTATTTTAACCCGAGTTGTGATTTCACGGTAAAATGATTTCTCCCTAGTAAATTCTAACAATATTCCAGTTTAGAAATGCTTATGAAGCACATTTTGATTTTTCTCATTTTTCTCCCTTCCCCCCCATGACAACTCTGTTGTTGTTGTTGTATGTCTTCTAGTCGATTCCGACTCATAGCGACCCTATATGACAGAGCAGAACTACCCCATAGGATTCCCTAGTCTGTAATCTTTAAGGGGGAGTCCTGGTGGCACATTGGTTAAGAGCTTGGCTGCTATCCAAAAGGTTGGTAGTTCAAATCCACCAGCCACTCCTTGGAAACCCTATGGGGCCATTCTACTCTGCTCTGTAGGGTTACTATGAGTCAGAATCGACTGGATGGCAATGGGTTTTTTTTTTTTTTTTTTTTTGGTTTAAACTTTAAGGGAACAGATCGCCAGGTCTTTCTCCTGTGGAGCCACTGATGATTTCAAACTGCCAACTTCTGGTTAGCAACAGAGTGCTTAACCATTGCATCACCAAGGTTCCTTGTCTTTCTGTTACTTAGGGGTATTTGCCTGATATCAGAATCTATATTAAGAGTTCATCTGCTCCTGCTGCTTTTTCTGCATATGAAGTTCTAATCCTCTGTTTGTGACAACATAATCATTTCCACAACAATTAATTGTGGTGTTGCAAAGCAAGGATTAGACTCCAGGTGGGGAATAAGGAACTAGAGGCTGAAGAACTCTGAAGAAATAAAGAGTGCCATTTATATGCAAATCTCCTTAAAGGTGGTGAGGGGGAGGGGGAGGCACTGGGCAGAAAGGAGTGAATAATAAAGAAATAGCATTGTTTTAAACAGACTGTAAAAGACATTTGTCTTCCTGGGAATTCAGGGGGCCTTTTGCTGAAGAGGAAACCCTGGTGGCGCAGTGGTTAAGAGCTATGGCTGCTAACCAAAAGGCTGACAGTTCAAATCCACCAGCCGCTCCTTGGAAACCCTGATGGGGCAGTTCTAGTCTGTCCTATAGGGTTGCTATAAGTCGGAATCCACTGGAAGGCAACGAGTTTGGTTTTTTTTTTTTTTTTTTTGGTTTTTGCTGAAGAGGGAAGCCCTGGTGATGCAGTGGTTAAGAGCTTGGCTGCTAACCAAAAGGTTGGCAGTTCCAATCCAGCAGGTGCTTCTTGGAAACCCTATGGGGCAATTCTACTCTGTCAGATAGGGTCACTATGAGTCAGAATTGACCACAAGGCAGTGGGTTTGCTGAAGAGGAGCCCTGGTGGTGGAGCAGTGAAAGCACTTGGCTTCTAACCAAAAAGTTGGTTGCTAGAACACACCAACCGCTCCTTGAGAGCAACATGTGGGAGTCTGCTTCCATAAAGATTTACAGCCTTGGAAAACCTATGGGGCTGTTCTACCCTGTCCTATGAGTCGGAATAGACTGGATGGCAATGGTTTTGGTTTGTTTTGGGTTTCATTTTGCTTAAGATGCTGGTTGGTTTGGTTTGGTTTGTGAAATAAAAAGTAAATCTGGACTTGGCAAAGGAGATTTTATTTGAAAGGATTATTGTAAAAGATGGGAGGAACTATTGCAATAGGGGAAGGGGCACTATAGACAAAGGGAACTCTTTGACCTGTATCTTCAAGCATCTCCAGGGTTAAGCAAAAAGGGCTTTTGTTTTATAGGGAAGGGTAAACAAGGCTGGGAAGAACTATGTGTGGGGAAATGGAATGTGTTGCGATCAGATAGTAGATCAGAGAATGTTTTATGCTGAGGACAATCTGTTTTCAGGAGGGTTAAGTTGTCCTGGTATCCTGGTGCACAATAGTTAAGACTAGGCTGCTAACTGAAAGGTGGCATTTCGAACTTTGAACCCACCCAGAGGCTCTGCGGGAAAAAGACCTGGCAATCTGCTTCCATAAAGACTACAGCCAAGAAAACCCTATGGGGGGCAGTTCTATTCTGTCACATGCGGTTGCTCTGAGTTGAAAATCACCTAACAAGAACAGCAACAACATGCTGGCTCAGGCTGAGAGGGAGCCAAAGTTCAGGGGCCTGGGAGAAGCAGAGAAGTTTAACATTTTGTTCCGATTGATCAGGGGGGACAAGCAGTTCATCTAATCATTTATGATGCAAAGAATGGGAATCTGGAGGGTCTGTGTCTGGCTTTGTCACAGGCAAACAAGGGGAGCATTCATGAGTCTTATCTAAGCCATGTGGGCAAGGGTGGTTCCTTGAAGTAAGCCGTTTCCCAAACACAAAGGGTGGGGGAGTTTCTTAACTTTTAATGTTTTGAGATCACAGGGCTCAGGTAAAGTTCAACATTGTCCTTTTATGTGAAACAGATCACAGGACTTTAGTTTCCTCACAATCTCAGAAGGAACCTACGATGATGAATGACGCCAGAAAGAATCTACTTCTTAGGCCATCTGAAGAGAAACACAGCAACCAGAGCAAGACATCTGAGCTGATGACCGCCAGACCCTCAGGGGTGGCAGAGCCACGAGACAGACGGGTGAGTGGGGAGTCTTCTTTAGAAAAAATAAATACAAAATTATGAGTGCAAAATTAGCTACAAAGGTGAATATTTAATTAGAATGAAAAGACAGATTCTAGCAAGTTACAAATTCGAAAAAAACTAGCAAGTACAACCACCATCATAAAACCAGAAGATGAGCATTATATTTAAACTACCTCCCTGTAATACCATACGCTTTGTCTACATTTGTTTTTTACTTAAGCTCTTTTTATGTCTTCATACCACAGTGCTTTTCTAGTATCATTTTCTGTAGAGAGAATAGAAAGATAAATAAATATTTTTTCTAGAGTGGTTGATTAAATTTATTTTTATTTTTGATGGTTTGGAAAAGTTGTTTTAGTTTCACGACTTCTGTTGGTATCACCACGTAGATTTTTAGGATTAACACCACGTTTAGAAACATCTAGTGTGTTTCTTTTATATATAAGCTGTAAGATTTCAAGGCATCCTGAGCTTTCCTGTTGAGGGACCAATTTTAAATCCTGGTTGAAATGCTGAGACACACTGATATTCTCACTGTGGCCTATTTTGAGTCTTATTGTAGGTGTTGCACGTTCACGTCACGGTGCCAGGCAGTGGAACACATGCCACTGTGTTCCTGGATGTCTTTCCTACTGCCTCAGAGCAGCTAGCAATAACTTAACTGTATGCTAAAGTGACTGCAAACTTCATAAAAAATATTGCATGCATCCCAAACTAAAAAAATCCTCAACAGCCCTTTAATAGATGGCAACAATCTCCGTGGCTGATACCAATTTCCCAGAGTGAAGGAAAGTGTGACAGAGAAGAAGTTAAAGTGGAAAGAGCAGTGATCTGAACTAATGACTTTTGCAAATTTTACCCAAACCAATGACCATATGAATCCATCACTCAAGCTCACCCCAGGTCCCTGGAAGGGGCTCTGAAACTTAAACTTTATTAGCGTCACTGTGAATACACTCTCACCTTCAGCCTGACTAATGCAACCCATAAATTCTGATTTCAATGTCTTGTTGTTGTTGTTAGTTGCCCTTGAGTCAGTTCCGACTCAGAGTGAAACTAGGTACAACAGAACGAAACACTGCCTGGTCTTGTGCCATCCTCACAATTGTTGTTATACTTCAGCCCATTGTTGCAACCACCGTATCAGTCGATCTCGTTGAGGGTCTTCCTCTTTTTTGCTGACCCTCTACTTTACCAAACATGATGTTCTTCTCCAGGGATTGATCCCTCCTGATAACGTGTCCAAAGTATGTGAGATGTAGTCTCGTAATCTTTGCTTCTACGGAGCTTTCTGGCTGTACTTCTTCCAAGACAGATTTGGTTAGTTCTTTTGGCAGCCCGTGGTATATTCAATATTCTTTTCCAACACCACAATTTAAAGGCTTCAATTCTTCTTCGGTCTTCCTTATTCATTGCCCAGCTTTCCCAAGCATATGTGGCGATTGAAAACACTGTGGCTTGGGTCAGGCGTACTTTAGCCTTCCAGGTGACATCTTTGCTTTTTACCACTTCAGAGAGGTATTTTGTCTTAGCATTGTTAATTTCTGAATAAATTTAAATCATTTATTCCTTACTCCTCCAACGTGCTGCCATTTGCCAACTCCTTGTATTTCTGCTCCATTCGGGCACCTCTCTCAAATATGGATACATTCATTGGACCGGGGAATGTTGTTGTTGTTGTGAAGTGCTGTCAGATCAATTTCCACTTATAGCAAACCTATGTGACAGAGTAGAACTGCCCCGTAGGGTTTTCTTGGCTGTCATCATTATGGGAGCAGATCTCCAAGTCTTTCTCCCATGGAGCCGCTAAGCGGGTTTGAACCACCAACCTTTTGGTTAGCAACCCAGTGCTTAACTGGGACCAGGGACTAGGGAAACTAAATTGTAGTCCTTAGGCTGTAGCTACCAAACCATGTGGTCATAAGCAAGTTACCAATACTTTCATAAGGGCAGCAACTATTTATTAATTCATGTATTTTCCAGTTCTACCATAGTAGCTGGCGTGTGATAGGCACTCAGTATGTTAAACAAATACTTTGTCCTTGTCCTCACAGAGCAAACATTACAGTGGGGGAGGCAGAAAGGCACCAATGAGATTTAATATATATTAAAATAATTTGTAAATTTCAGGTGATAATAGCGATAAGTACTATGACGAAAAACAAGCAGAGAAAAGTAACAGAGAGTGAAGGAGTAGGCAGATAGAAGCTTCAGTTTATTGAAAGAAGCCCAACGCGCTGTGTCTTAGACCAAAAACAAACCAAACCCGCTGCTGTGGAGTCGACTCTGACTCGTAGTGACCCTAGAGGACAGAGTAGAACTGCCCCATAGGGTTTCCAAAGCTGTAATTATTACTGCAGCAGACTGCCATATTTTCTCCTGCAGAGTGGCCAGTAGGTCTGAACCACCGACCTTACGGTTAGCAGCTGAACGCTTTAACCACTGTTCCACCAGGGATCTTATAAAATGGCATGTTCAACCTAAATGTCCTCCAAGGTGCCTTCTTGCTCAATCATTTTCTGATTCTGTGATGTAGTGGGGGAAATGGAGTTTGTTTGTGCTTCTGGGAGATTCTTAGTCATTTTTAATCACTATATTCAGCCAAAAGGTTGTTATATGGGCCTTAGAAGCATTCTTGATTTTCATGAGTCAGAAGGAAGGTAAGGGCAAGGGAACAAAGGCAACTTAGTGAGTTTATTCTAATCATCTTCTCACTGTCTCTGCTCACTTCCCTTAAAAAGCAAAAGAGCAGAAATAGTGAAGAGGAACAGGGAAAATAGGACAAAATGTACTATTTTTGTTGACACTCCCAATCATGGCAGTTTTCCCAAGGGTACAAGGGAAAAAAAAAAAAAAGCTGTAAGTTCAGACCAGAATTGGTATGCAAAAGATATAAAGAAACCCTAAATCAAAAAAAAAAAAAAAATCCTATAGAAAAACAGACAAAGGATATGATGGAGATATAAAAGAAAATCCAAATCAGTTAATAATAACGATGCTCAAGCTCATTAGTATCAGATTAATGATAATTACAATTACAATGAGCTACCAGATCATAAGCATAAAATTGAAAACACAGGAAAAGTCTTGACAATCATAATTGTGGCTGCGGTGTGGGCAAGTGGGTTTACACAACTGTTTTAAAGATTAACAAGGACAATAACAAAGCCTCTGGAGGCTGTAGTAGAGCATCAAGTACGGTAGCAATTTCACATCTAGGATTATAACCCAGAGAGAGTCTCATACACCACACACATGGATACATGTGCAAACGTGTTCACAGCAGCACTGTCAGTATAACAGAAATCTGAAGTCATTAACAGCTCCAGGAACTGAGAATGGACATGTTAATTGTGGTATATTCATACCATGAAATACTGTACAGCATTTAAAATGAGGTAGGTGGATAAATCTAAGAATACTTCATACAAGTGAAAAACAAAAAACAAATTGTGTCTTAGTCATCTAGTGCTGCTTTAACAGAAATACCACAAGTGGATGGCTTCAACAAAGAGAAATTTATTCTCTCACAGTCTAGGAGCCTAGAAGTCTGAATTCAAGGTGCCAGCCCCAGGAGAAGACTTTCTCTCTCTTTTAGCTCTGGAGGAAGTCCTTGTCATCAGTCTTCCCCAGTCAAGAAGCTTCTCAGCACAGGGGCTCTGGGTACAAAGGATATGCTATTCTCCTGGCTCTTGTTTCTTGGTGATTTGAGATCTCCTCGCTTGTCTGCTTGCTTCTCTCTTTTATATCTCAAAAGAGATTGGTGTAAAACACAACCTAATCTTGTAGATTGAGTCTTGCCTCATTAACATAACTGCCTCTAATCCTGCCTCATTAACATCATAGTGGTAGGATTAACAACACATAGGAAAATCACATCAGATGACAAAATGGTGGACAATCACTCCATACTGGGAATCATGGCCTAGCCAAGTTGACATTTTTTGGCGACACAATTCAATCCATGACAAGTTGCAAAATGATACCTAAAGAATTACACAACTTATAGAAAGTTACAAATGCAAACACACACGCGCGCGCGCGCACACACACACACGAGAACGCACACACACTGAAACATGCAAACTAAAGATATTCACCAAATTCAGGAACCAGATCACAGTTAGGAGGAGAGGAAGGAGATTTGGTATAAGCACATACAGTGGGCTGCATCTATATCTGACATATGACCTATTAATGTGATATAATAATGTGACATGATGACATATTTCCTCAATATCATAAAGCAATATGTGTACTGACTGTTTAATGAGAAGCTATTTGTTCTGTAAACCTTAATCTAAAGTACAATAAAAAAAATACCAAAGGAAAAAAAAATGACATATTTCCTTAAAAAAAGGAAAAAAAAACAGGATGAAAAAATGTTGATTGAATAAAAGTGGATTTTAAGTCTATGGGTGCTTATTTTATTTGCCTACATTTTCTGTCTGTTTGAAATGTTTCACAGTAAAAAAAGAGAAGGAAAAAATAAAAGAGTACGCATCTCCTCATTTCCTTGGCGCCCACTGCTGCCATAAGCCCTTCTAAGACCCTTCAGTCTTCCATCTGTACAGAGTGTGGTACAAGTTCCTCCCAGCTCAGGGCAGGAATCTTCCATGGTTGGGGCGTACAGCCAGACACCTATCTATCCTGAAATGTGTTACTGTTTTGAGGTTAATCAATTGAAAGCCTTTTCTATGATCCTACAAATCTTTCTGGACCCAAATGCACAGGTAACTCAGTTGAAAGTAAAACACCTTTAGGCTTAAAAATAGATCCAAAGGCAAGGAAGTCTACTCTTCTAAGAAATCGGGTGACGAAAAGAAGTCGAAAGGGCATTAGCTTGAGTCAACAACAAGAACATTTGTTTTGAGAATAGAAAAACTTGGTAATATTTGTAGGCAAAAATAACATTAACTGCAAGAAAATCTCCATCTGTCAGAAGCACATTCATTAATGGATTAACAAGAAAATTGCTTGGACATTTTTCTTACAAATAAAATTGCAATTGGAATATTTGTAGAGAAATAGACATTAGGAAAGTGAGTGCGTTCTTTATCTTTAAAGGAGACTGAGAGACTTCTATAAGAAAAAGAATTTATCACTCTACTAACTTTTCACTTAAATAAATATTGAATTATACAAGTAAATTCCAGTAAAAATAACATAAATCCAAATTTAACATTGTCATTGAAATTAATTTGAGGCAAATATCTGCTTGGACAGCTGGCATATAACAGAACAAACATTTACGTCAAAGTGTCACAAACACATTGGTTTTCATTCAGTTAATCCTTGATGAGGGATTCAGAAATAGAGGTCCCTTGTCGGAGCCATTAAGGACACGTGATGGCACCACGGGACTGCTGAGGCCACTCCAGGCAGCAGTTAAGGAAGTAAAGGCAATTGCATACGACAGGATGTAGACATAAAACTCAATCCATGTTTTTCTTGAAAATAGGTCCCTCAGAAGAAAAAAAATTTTTGCTTTCATTATTTTAGCATCTTACTGAAGATGTATACATATAACTGTAGGTCAGTAATAACCAAGTGTATTTTGCAACCCAGAAAACCCATTGCCATTGACTCAGAGAGACCCTATAGTGACCTTATTAAAAAAAGAAAGAAATCCAATCCGTTGCACCTGAGTTGATTCTGACTCAAAGTTAAGCGGTTGGCTGCTAACCAAAAAGTCGGCAGTTCGAATTTACCAGCCTTTCCTTGGAAACCCTATGGAGCCGTTCTACTCATAGCGACCCTATAAAAACTGGTTGCCGTCAAGTCGATTCTGACTCATAGTGACCCTATACAGATGGCTGGAAAAGGAAAATATTCAGTATGACAACTAGGCTTTTTCTTTGAACATTGACAAATCACTGATGTGGGTTTGTTTGTTAGTTTTTTATATTAATTTGGAAAATATTTGTCTAAATGGAAACCTTATTTTTGGATGATATTAAAAACCAGAACAAAAAAACCATTGGCATTGAGTCAATTCTGACTCATAGTGACCCTTTAGGACACAGTAGAACTGCCCCATAGGGTTTCCAAGGCTGTAATCTTTATGGACGCAGACTGTCACAACTTTCTCCTGGGGAGCTGCTGGTGGAGTCTCACCGCCAACTTTTTCAGTTAGCAGCCTAGTGGTTAACCACTGGGCCACCAGGGCTCCCTTGCATGATAAACACAGCTATTAAAGAAATGGGAACCCAAAAGGGAAATGTTCTCAGGGGAGGCAGCAATAATTTATTTTACACACAGCATATGTCAGGAAATGAGCTAGATGCTTTATAGGAAGCATCACATTTGCTCTTTATGGCAACTCTGTAAGATGCGTATTATTTTTCCTACTTAAACATTGAAAACAACTGTGGCTTAATGATGTTCAGTATGTTGCTTCACATCACCCAGCCGGCCAGGGATGGAGCTGAGAAAGGAAGTCACTATCAAGCCCAGAGCCCACGCCCACTCTCTTTATTTCAAAGTTTTTGGGTTTTGTTTTATATAATGTTCAGGATGTGTGTACTTTTTTTTTTTTTTTAAATCTCTGGCCATATTTTATAACTACAGATACGTGATAATCTCATTGCCATGACTTTATTTTTTAAAAGGCTGTTGTTCATTTTTTAAAGGGACCATTTGCCATACCCTTAGCCAACAATGGGCATTCACCTTCTTTGACATCTTTGTAAATGTGATAGATTTATAAATAATGTCTCGTGTTTATTTTGTGTTTAATGCGTGGTAGGCACTGTGTTAAGCTCTGTAGATGCATTCTATGTCTTTCCAATGACCCTATTATCTCCTTATACAAATAAGGGTAACGAGGCTCAGTCCTGCCGGGTAAATTTTGAAGATCATGGAGCTTGCAAGTGGCAGATCTGGGGTTATTTTTGGTGTGGAGAAATTTAAAATGATTATACAGATAAATGTACTAATGTTATTTTATGCTTTCTGTCTTTGAGAAAATTCTGGCGATCTCTTCATAGTCTTATCTTTTTTCCTACTTGATTCTTAAGGAAGAAAGTAGGCATCACTTGTCTCAATCCATTTTTAAACAACAAAAACAACCTAATTAAGTAAGACCGATCTTCATTTGGATTGTCTTCTTCAGTGGAAACACATTAGTTGTAAAATTAATAAAATAAACATCTAAAATCTATTTTCAGTCAACATAAAAGTGAGTTTTTGTAACTAGTGAATAAAAACGACATCTCTGAAAATATCAGACCAAATAATGGAAAATCCTCTGGAGACCAAAGTTTTAGTCCCATACACACCATATTGTATTGCCTTAAAAAAAAAAAAAAAAAAAGAAACCTTTGCTGTCAAGTCAATTCTGACTCATAGAGACCCTGTATTGCCTTAGTCAAGTCATTTGATCCTTCTAGACCCTTACATTCTTACCTATAAAATTAAATGATTGCCAAGTTTTTTTTTTTTTTTTGAGAACAGAATTTGAGAAATATCAAGAGGAATTTATTGCCGTGAGCACTAGAAAGCTTAGGGCAAGCCCTGTTTTTGGGTAGGGGTACAAATGGTATAGTACTAGGAAAAAGCACCTGGATTAGGAATTGGTTTATGCCATGACACTGGAGTTGGAAAGGACTGAGTTCATGAGCTAGACAGACAGAATCCACATCAGAGGAAATCCCCAAGGAAAGCTATCAGAGATACTGGGTGTCATGGATTGAATTGTGTCCCCCAAAAATATCGGTTAACTTGGCTAGGTCATGATTCCCAGTACTGCATGATTGTCTACCTATGTGTTGTAAATCCTATACTGTGATATAATAAGAGGGATTAGTGGCAGTTATGTTGATGAACTCTACAAGCTTAGATAGTGTCTTAAGCCAGTCTCTTTTGAGATATAAAAGAGAGAAGCAAGGAGAGAGACAATGGGGACCTCATACCACCAAGAAAGCAGTGCCAGGAGCAGAGCACGTTCTTTGGACCTGAGGTTCCTACACAGAAAAGCTCCTAGACCAAGGGAAGATTGATGACACGGACCTTCCTCCAGAGCCAACAGAGAAAGCCTTCTTCTGGAGCTGACGCCTTGAATTTGGACGTGTAGCCTACTAGACTGTGAGAGAATAAATTTCTCTTTGTTAAAGCCATCCATGTGTGGTGTTTCTGTTATAACAGCACTAGATGACTAAGACACTGGGGAACACTATTCTCAATATTCATGCTGAGAACTATAATTTGTTTACCGATATATTGCTACCTTTGAATCCTGCCATTCATTCACTACAGTAAAGCAGTTATGTGGCATGTAAAATAGATGTTGTTCTAATTGATTGGCAGGAATTTCAAACCCACCCAGGAGTGCCTAGGAAGAAAGGCCTGGCCTTAATAATCTGGTTGTTTGTTTCCACATTGTAGCTTTGAATCATTTATGATTCAAATTTATACTGAGAGAACTAATCAATTATCACATACAAAGAAGTTCAGGTTACTTGTAAATAATTTAATTGTTAAACCCATGGTACCAAGCTTCTACCAAATTCTTTAACTCATATACAAACTTCCAACTATTTTTGAAAAAGAGCCAGCTTTTTGTAAGAGTCCTGCTGGGTCTCATGAATATTTTTTAAAAGAACGTAAAAGTACACAGAGAAGTGCTTCAATAGAATTATAAGGGTTGTTTAAATATATCTTTATATCTGCTTTCCTTTTGAGGACACTTCAATATTACCTCCCATTCTCTATCCCAAATCCTAAAGAAAGCCTGTAATGGAAAATCCTCTGGAGACCTGAGATCTAGTCCCACATGCACTATATTATATTGCCTTAAAAAAGAAAAACAAAAACAAAAACTGGATATCTCCACCAGTTGTCATCCAGTGGACTCTGACTCATGGCCAACCCACGTGTGTCAGAGTAGAGCTGTGCTCCATAGAATTTTCATGGCTGTGACTTTTCAGAAGTTGATCACCAGGTCTTTCTTCCATGATGCCTCTAGGTAGATTTAAACCTCTGGGTAGACTCTTTGAGGAGCTGTACATTAACCATTTGCACCACCCAGGAACTCTATAGGAGGTGATTAATAAATGACATTTACAAATTCTGTGAGGAAGTAGGGTAGGCATTGTCACCACCATTTAATAGATAAGAAAACTGAGACCACAAGTGTTTTTGGGATTTCCAATAGAAATATTATGATGATCTAAAGCCCCAACAATAATTGGATCACAGGCTTCCTGACTCCCAGGCCTTCAGTGCTTCGTTTTTCCATGCAGTGTGGGAGGTTACTGTCGGGCATAAACTCGCATTATTAACCTTTCATTCTTCAAATATGTCAGGATGTCACAAGAGAGATTTTGACTATCAAATTGAAGTGAAAGTTCAATACTTTAATGATTATAATTGCATTTTATTTTGGATAGTGCAAAACATACTTGTAAAAATAGAATAATCACATATTTGCTTGAACTCATAAAGAGCAGGGTCAAAGCAGAACACCAACTATTCTGAGTCAATATCAACAGCATATCAAAAACAATGATAAAAAGGAGAAATATTTAAAGCAACATATAATGTAGAGTTTTTCATAAGTATGACTTCTATAAAAATATTAAAGTGAGTGGCATAGATTTTAGATACTCAGTAAAAAATAAGCATAAGTGGAAATATTTTAAAGCTTACAAGTTTTGAAAATAAAGAAGGAATTTAGGTTACTTCTAAAAAATAAATAATACACACCACAGAAAGGAACAAAGTGAAAAATGTACAAAAGTGGCCCAAGGCACTTTGTCTAACAGTAAAAGTCTTTATTTAAAAAAAATATATACCATTTTTTGGTTTCTGTTTTTTAGGCTTTTATATATACTTTGTTACTAGTTAAAAAGTCCCCCCAAACATCACCACCACCACCACCATCATCATTTAAATGAAATAAATTACGTTTATAAATTCGGCAAAATTTGAAATGAAAATCAAAGTGGGTACTGCAAAATTTTATAAGTATTTAAAAAAACAAAAACAAACCCGTTGCTGTCAAATCAATTCTGACTCATAGCGACGCTATATGGCAGAGTAGAACTGCCCCATAGGGCTTCCAAGGAGTGGCTGGTGGATTCCAACTGCTGACCTTTTGGGTAGCAGCCAAGTTCTTAACCATTGCACCACCAGAGCTCCTTTATAAGTATATACTCCCAAAATATTTCACTGGTTAAACAGATATTAGTTTATACCACCTGTGTGTCTTTGTCAATACATGTAACAGCAATAAGCTGGCTGAAGTGAAGAAAAAAAATCTGTGTCTGGAATCACAAGGCATGAACATTCGGAGTCTCAGAAATATTGAAAGAACTTTGAATGACTTTGAAAAACTATTCCATGTGGATCATGGTGTCTGTCTTCCAAACACCCTGAAATTACTTTTTAAATGTTGACAATTTCAAATATTTTTTATCCACAAAATATATTTTAAATTTATATTATTTTGTACACAACAATGGAAAGATTTTTCTAAGTTACCACAAACACTTGGAATGCATTAGCAATTATAGACAGAAAAAGTAGTGGTATTTTATTGTAGAGTCCAGGGTATATGACACTACTGACATAATGTGCGATTGATTAATTTACATTACTTTGGAGAGGTAAGATGCTAAAAGTTGTGTGAAATCCATCACATGATATGGTCTGCAGGGGGAAAAGAATTCTATGTTAAGAACCAGAAAATGGGGGCTCGATTTTCCTTGACGGTATACTGCTCACATGACCTTTAAAGGCTAGTGAATCTCTGGGGTCTCCAGGGAACTATTTTGCTTACCTGAAGGACAATTCATCTGAGAATCTCTTAAAGTGCCTTTGTTGCTCTGGTCTGTGATTCTGTCTTTCCTTGCCAATTTTCCGAGGCTGTAGTACTATATATTTCTTATTTTAGAAGAGGCAGAACATCTGCTGTACACCTTCCTATTTTGTCCTTGGATACCTTTAGTATCCAGAAGCAACCAAGTTTAGCAGGTTATATGTGTGTTATTTAATTTCCATATATTTAATTTATTTTCCTTGTTCTTCTTGTTGTTGATTTCTAGTTTCATACTGTTATGGTCTGAGAAGATGCTGCATATAATTTTGATCTTTTAAAATTTATTGAGACTTGTTTTGTGTCCTAAAATACGTCATTAGATTTCTTGACTGCCATTTCCGTGGATGTTAATGGTGGATCCAAGTAAAATGAAATACTTGACAACTTCAATATTTTCTCTGTTTATCATGATGTTACTTGTTGGTCCAGTTGTCAGGATTTTTGCTTCCTTTATGTTAAAATGTAATCTATACTGAAGTTTGTAGTCCTTGATCTTCATCAGTAAGTGCTTCAAGTCCTCTTCACTTTCAGAAAGCAAGGTTGTGTCATCTGCATATAGAAGGTTGTTAATGAGTCTTACTCCAATCTTGATGCTGAGTTCTTCTTCATATAGTCCAGCTTCTTGGATTACTAATCAGCATACAGATTGAATTAGTATGGTGAAAGGATACAACCCTTTCACATACCTTTTCTGATTTTAAACCACACAGCATTCCCTTATTCTGTTCAAACATCTGCCTCTTGGTCTATGTACAGGTTCCACATGAGCACAATTAAATGTTCTGGAATTCCCATTCTTTACAATGTTATCCATAATTTGTTACGATCCACATAGTTGGATGCCTTTGCATAGTCAATGAAACACAAGTAAACATCTTTCTGGTATTCTCTGCTTTCGGGCAAGATCCATTAACATTTTAACATTAGCAACGATATCCCTAGTTCCATGTCATCTTCTAAATCTGGCTTGAATTTCTGGCAGTTCCCTGTAGGTGTACTGCCGCAACTGTTTTTGAATTATCTTCAGCAAAATTTTACTTGTGTGTGGTATTAATGATATTGTTTGATAATTTCTGCATTTGGTTGGAATCACCTTTCTTTGGAATGTGCACAGATATGGATCTCTTCCAGTCAATTGGCCAGGTAGCTGTCTTCCAAATTTCTTGGCATAGACAAGTGAGCACTTCCAGCGTTGCCTCTGTTTGTTGAAACATCTCAGTTGGTATTCCATCAATTCCTGAAGCCTTGTTTTTCACCAATGCCTTCAGTGCAGCTTGGACTTCTTCCTTCAGTAACATCAGTTCTTGATCATATGCTACTTCCTGAAATGGTTGAACATCAATCAATTCTTTTTTGGTACAGTGACTGTATACTTCCTCCCATCTTTTTTTTTTGACGCTTCCTGCGTTGTTAAATATTTTGCCCATAGAATCCTTCAATACTGCAACTCAAGGCTTGGATTTTTTCTTCAGCTCTTTCAGTTTGAGAAATGCCGAGAGTGTTCTTCCCTTTTGGTTTTTTAACTCCTGGTCTTTGCACATTTCGTTATAATACTTTACTTTGTCTTCTCGAGCTACCCTTTGTAATCTTCTGTTCAGCTCTTTTACTTCATCATTACTTTCTTTTGCTTTAGGTACTCTAGGTTCAAGAGCAAGTTTCAGAGTCTCTTATGACACCTGTTTTGATCTCTCTTTCTTTCCTATCTTTTTCATGACCTTTAGCTTTCTGCATGTGTGATATCCTTGATGTTATCCCACAGCTCGTCTGGTCTTCAGTTATTAGGGTTCCATGCATCAAATTTGTTCCTGAGACGGTCACTAAATTCAGACTGAATATACTCAAGGTTGTACTTTGGCTCTTGTGGACTTATTTTAATTTTGCCACTACTAAAGATGATTCCAGACTTTTGCTTATTAACAACCTTCCTTTGTTGTTAAAAAAAAAATGATTTTTTTCTGCTATTGACCTAAAATTCTGTATGTCCTAGATTGATTGTTTTCTTGAGTCTTCATTTAGGTGACTTGAAAAAGAACTAGTTGACATGTGCTGTAGAAGAAACCTATATGAACCTGAAGACTCTAATGAAAATATTGTGCCTTAATGTATTCCTTATACCTAAATGCACATATTTTTCCCATTACCTAGGGAGTTCTTAGAGAGCAAAATTGTGCAGAAAAAATGATGACTTCTGAGAATCAGATGGATGCTTTTGGTTATCAACTGTTGTAAATGGAGCAAAGGCGAGAAAAAAAATAATAGCTTTGCATGTTGACTCAAATAAATACAACTATTGCTTATCAAAGAGAAAGATTCGAAAATCTAATTCAAATGTTGTCTGGAAAATATAGGAGGAATTGAGTAATAATGGCATGCAAGTATGTTAATACTCAGTGATATTAACTGAGTGCTCAGCATACCTTATTAATTAAGAAGTGGCCTCTGATGTCAGACTACTTTGGTTCAAATCCTGGCTTTGCTATTTACAAAGTATGGACTCTTAGGCAAAAAGCATATATTTGAAGCCTCAGTTTCCTTATGTGCATGATGGAGGTAATGATAACATTTACCTTATAAATGAGGTAATGCATGTAAATTTCTTAATGCAGTTCTAGTACATAGTAAAAGCTCAACAAATGTTAGCATAGACAGCAACATTCTAACTGCTTTGCCTTCTGTTGTCTTCACAGTAATACAATGAAGTAGGTGCTATTGTTAGTATCCCTACATTATCAGTAAGGAAACTGGGCAAAGAGATGTGAAGAACTTGCCCAAAGTGACAGAAAAAAAGTACTTGGAGGAGCTGATCTTCTAACCCAGAATCTGCTGTACACACTTTTAACTACTATCCTTTCCACAGGAACCTCAAGTGCCTGTAAGGGCCATTTGGATAAGACAAATACGGGAAGTGGCAAGGTCAAAGTCAACAGAGTTTACCCATTGCCTTCGAGTCAATTCCGACTCATAGCAACCCTATAGAACAGAGTAGAACTGTCCCATAGGGTTTCCAAGGCTGTGAGCTTTACAGAAACAGACTGCCACATCTTTCTCCCGCAGAGCAGCTGGTAGGTTCGAACAGCCGACCTTTTGGTTAGTAGCAGAACACTTAACTGCTGTGCTACCAGGGCTCCTCAACAGAGAGTAGGGTGCCTCTAATTCAGTTTTCCCCTTTTTTGACATTGTACTGGTCCAATAGGACAATTCCTGTAGGCCAGATTCAGTCTGCAGTTCATTTTCAGCTCTTGAACATAAAAGTTGCTATCCGAAGATTAACTGGGTGCTGGCTGGGCTGGCCTTCTGTGCACTTGTGAAATGGTGTGGCTCTTTTGACCAGGCTGAAGTTGAAAGAGATGAGACTTGTGGCCTTCTACACTATTCTTGTAGTCCATGAGTGATGCACATGTTTAACGCTCTTGACTGCTGACCAAAAGATTGGAGATTTGAGTCTTCTCAGAAGCACCTCAGAAGAAAGGCCTGATGATCTACTTTGGAAAATCAGCTACTGAAAATCCTATGGATCCCAGTTCTACTCTGGTACACATGGGGTCATCATGAGTCAAAATTGACTTGATGGCAACTAAAAAAAGAAACTACACTATTCTTGATTAATTTAAAGGATATGGTGTTTATTAAATTCTCAATTCAGTCATTCAAAATTTGTGTTTGCACCTACTACTCTGGAGCTTAGGGTTACAACATTGAATAAAATAGACAAAAATTCCTGCCTTCATGAACTTTATATTCTAATGTGGCAGTGGAGGCAGAAAATAAATGAAGTACATAGTATGTTTTGTTGTTGTGTTAGATGGTGACAAATACTACAGAGAAAAACAAAGCAAGGAAAGGGAGTAGGGAAAGTAAGGGGCTGGTCGAGGCATGCAGTTTTAGATAGGATAGTCAGGGATGATGAAGCTGCTACAGTGAAATTTGAAAGTAAAGATCTGAAGGAGGTGGGAGAGCAGGGCTTGTGAATGAGGAGAGTCCTGGACAGAGGAAATAGCCAGAGTGAAGGCAATGAGGAGGGGTGTTCAATGATAACTAGAAGTCCAATATAGGTGGAGTTGAGTAAGCCAAGGGAAGCGTAGTAGTGTTCCATAATTCTATGATATCGAGTATGGTTATAGGTTCTTTGGATGGCGAGACACAACACAAAGACACTCAGATAGATGAAAGGCAGAACTCTTATTACTTATAGCTCCAAATGACAGAATGCTGTCTCCTAGGGCCACATAGGGGATTCCATGGGAGAAGGGGTAACAGCAAGCTGGATCTGTAGGATGTCGCTTATGTATGGCAAATGGGGTAGGGGTAGCTAGGTTTTGTGGACTTCCTGGACTGGATAGTTTGAATAATTCTGTGGGCTCAAGAAAGAAGGTCCGACCCTGGGTGTCAAGCATCTGGAGGCCTCTAGCAACTGAATTTGTGTGTTATATTCTGAAGTGTTAGAGCCTGATTAAGGAAGTGGTTGGGGTGTGGGCTTAGCAAACTGCCCAAAGGATTTTTAGCCATGATCTCAAAACTAGGTCACTTAAGAAATGTATTACAGGAGGAGATGAGTTTTGGGCGGGAAACAAATGGTGTGGAAGCTTGTAGGCTCTTTTGATGACTGGCTTGCACTTTGCATGTAAAGAGAACCCACTGGTGTATTCTGAGCAGAGGAGTGAGATAATTCAACTTATACTAAAATGAGATCAGTCTGGTTGCTGGGTTGTGAACAGATGAAAGGAGGATAAGGGCAGGAGCAGGGAGATCAGTTTAGGAGTCTGCAATAATTCACATGGGAAATAATGGTAGCTCAGACCAAGGTAGCAGCAATGTAGAGTGTGAGAAGTGGTTGCACTCCAGATATATTTAGCAAGTGGAACAGTCAGGATGGTTGGCAGATTAGATGTGCATAGGGAGAGAAAGAAAGGAGTCCAAGATGACTCCAGAGATTTTTGCCTGGGCATCTGAAATGTTGGAAATGCTGTTAACTTAAGCAATTTCGAGGAGATACAGATTTTTAGGGAAGATCAAAAGCTTTGTTTTCAACATGTTAAGTCTGAGATGCCTATTAGATATGCACTTGGACATATCGAGTAGACAGTTGAGTATGTATGCATGGCTGAATATCAGGAGAGAGGTCTGGGCTGAAAAGATATATTTGGGGTCATCAGCATATAGATGGTATTTACCATGAAACTAGATGAGATCACATTAAGTGTGAATGCAGATAGGAAAAGGAAGAGGCCCAAAACTGAGCTCTAAGGTGCTTCAAAAGAGATCAGCAGAGACGAGGAAAAGCAGGAAAGGATGGAGTGAAAGATGGGTTTCAAGGAGGAAGGAATGATAAATTCCATACTGCTGTCCCACATCATTTCTGTCTTTTACCCTTAAAAGTTAGAGCAGCTCAATTAAACCATCTTTTGGGAATTAAGATTAGGACAGGGAATACTTTGAATATCTGAAACTCAAGATTCCTTAGTCCAAAAACTAGGCGCTAATTCTTATCTACAAAAATGTATTGCATTTGAGGGGGCCATGAAAACTGACCAGCTGAACAACTAAAATATTGGTCTTTTTGTTCCCCCCTCTCTTAATGGAAGGTAGATTTCTGTAATATTCCTGTGAGATCAGCTGTATAGATCTCTATGTCCTCAGTCAGAGAGCTCTGGAAATTACAGTTTGCTGAACACCTGGGATGTGGAGTTGACAGGTTGGCAACTACTAAGAAGTGACAAGAAGCTCTGCAATATTAAATGTTTCTTCACATGCAAAACCTGAGGGCTGAACATATGTTTCACTATGATTGAAAAAGCCTTTGATTCACACTTAGATGTAGCCATTTCTGAAATGTTTATCAGTAAGGATTGTAAAGAAAGAATTTCAGTATTTTCATCAAGAATTGGGACATAAACCAGGAAAGGACAAGTGAAAAATATCTCATTTTGTCTAATATTTCTTATGAAAATGTTCAAATATAAGGTTGAATTTTACAATCAACACCAATACAGTTAATTTTACTGTCTACCAATAAACTTCTACTGTACTTGTTTTATCACATATCTATACATCTGTCTATCCATTTATCAATCCATCCTTTTTTTCTGATGCATTTCAAAGAAAGTTGCTGACCTCAGTTTCCCCCAAATATTTTAGCATGTTTATCACTAACTACAGTTCAATATTTGTTACAGTTTTTTATTTTTATTTATATACAATGAAACGCATAAATGTTAGGTGTGCATTGACTGAGTTTGGAACTCAAACCCTTATCAGGACCTGCAACACTACCATCACATTACTATTATCCCAGAAATTTCCTTTGTGCTTCTTTCCGTTCAGTCCCCACCCTGCCACCCACCAAGCAACCACTGTTTTGATATTTTTTTCCCATCATATATTAGTTTAGCCTGCTTTAAATCTTCATATAAATGGAACCATGCACTAAGTTCTCACAGCTATATGAGGTTTATCTTGAATCTTTAATTTCCTCCAGGATGTCCAGAATTAGCTGGGATAGAATATGAGAGACCAGATAATACCAAGCAGTTAGTACCCTCTTAGTTTAAGGATTTTTTTTGTGCCCCTGCCAACTTCAGCTCCTATCTACGGCGTCTCCTGTCAATGGCTTAGAGTTGCAACACACTGGAAGTTTCTAGAGACCCCCCCTTTGGAAGTTGCTCAGCAGCCCAGCAGCCCAGCATGTGGGTGACTCCTCTCAGCAGTTCATCTCACTTCTATTGGCAGCAGCTTCCTGAAATGACTGGGCTGATAATGGTGACGGTACCAAGAAATTCCTATAACAACGTATGGTGTTCATGGTGTCCATCCAGGGTTGCTTCCCTGCTCACAAAGCTTGTTTCAATACCTTGCCTTTCAAGAATACTCTGTAAGTTCCCCAAAGTGCTATAGGGGAAGCAATGAGAGTAACAGCATAATGCAGGTCCCCTTTCCCATCTGTCTCCTCATTTCAGTTTTGGTAAAGGGTGATCTTTCATGCTGTCCAAGGAAACGCTTTACAAAACAATGTATGGAGTCCATCACTCCTTTCTGACACGGTCTAAACTCAGATATCAAGAGGGTCTAGGGAGAAACACTCGCTTTCTCGCCCTATGTTTCTGCCCACAAAGCCAGGAACTTGGGTGTCAGGAGTAGTCCTTATATCAGTCCTTCCGCTCCAAACTCCTACCCCCAATAAAGTTAAAAATGCAAATAGAACTACATTTGTTAGTTTTAGTCTAGTTGAGAATATGTTAAAATACATTTAAAATGGTCTATCACATGTGAAAACTTTGAGCAGCCCTCCATCGTCTGGATTAGAGAAGTTTCCCAAATTTGCCTGATTAAAGAATCACCTAGAAGACTTGTTAAAACACAAACACTAGCCAATTAGAAGACTCAGGAAAGTTTATGGGTCAAAGTGCGGACTTACGAAGCTGTTGGGAACCGGAAGTGGATGGACACAAGATGGCGCCCTTGGATATCAGCAAAAGGAGTAGTGTGGCCTCACTTAAAAAGCGGCCTTTGAGCCTTTCCCAAGCGCCTGTTGCCCTGCGGGAGTGAGACCAAGAACACCCTGAAGGGAGTCCATTAGAAGGACCCTGAACTACTGGACTGGATATCCATTTATTACCCTCACTTCAAAGCCAGGGTCCAGCTGTGTTAATCAGCACCAAGTGGCAAACATCTAAAGGCTCTCAGTGCTAAAAAGGAAGCAGGGACACCAGAGTTTCTCACGAATTAGGATACATTGTTTCTTCTCAGAAGGCGGAACCATGGGCAGAGTAGAAATTCCTTTTACAGCATTGTTGACATAACGATTTGGTTTGGAATAAAATGTAATTTAACTAAAAGTAAAGATGGTACTAAATCATAAAAAACGGAGTAGGTGGGGGGGACAAAAACCAGAAATTCAGGCTCCTCCCCTGGAGGTTATGATTCAGTAGGTTTGGTGGGAACCCTGGGAATCTGCAGTCTCAGCAATTGGTACAGATGATTCGAATGGTCAAGAAAGTTGGAGAATTCTGAAACAAAGTGGAAATGATACCATTTTGATCACGCATTTCATTTTCTTCTACACTCACCTTGTTTGATTGACTATTCAATGACTGTTTAGATCATAACAAATTATGGATAAACATTGCAAAGAATGGAAATTCCAGAACACTTAATTGTGCTCATGAGGAACCTGTACATGGAACAAGAGGCATTTGAACAGAATTAAGGGCATGCTGCATGGTTTACAATCAGGAAAGTTGTGCATCAGGTTTGTATCCTTTCACCATACGTATTCAATCTATATGCTGAGCAAATAATTTGAGAAGCTGGACTATATGAAGAAGAATGTAGCACCATGATTGGGAAAGACTCATTAACAACCTGCAATATGCAGATGACACAACCTTGCTTGCTGAAAGTGAAGAGGACTTGAATCACTTACTAATGAAGATCAAAGACTACTGCCTTTGATATGGATTACACGTCATCATAAAAAAAAAAAAAAATCCCACAACGGGACCAATAAGCAACATCATGGTAAACAGAGAAAAGATTGAAGTTGTCAAGGATTTGGTTTTACTTGGATCCACAGTCAATGTCCATGGAAGCAGCAGTCAGGAAATCAAATGACATGTTGCATTGGGCAAATCTGCTGCAAAAGACCTCTTTAAGTGTTGAAAAGCAAGGTTGTCACTTTGAGGACTAAGGTGTGCCTGACCCAAGCCATGATATTTTCAGTCGCCTCATATGCATTCAAAAGCTGGACAATTAATAAGGAAGACCAAAGAAGAATTGATGCCTTTGAATTATGGTGTTGGCAAAGAATATGGAATATACTATGGACTTCCAGAAGAATGAACATATCTGCTTGGGAGATGTACAGCCAGAAGTTTCCTTAGAAGAATCTCACATACTTTGGACGTGTTATCAGGAGGGACCAGTCCCTGGAGAAGGACATCATGCTTGGTAAAGTAGAAGGTCAGTGATAAATAGAAAGACCCTCAATGAGATGGATTGTCACAGCGGTTGCAACCATGAGATCAAACAAGGCAAAGATTGTGAGGATGGCACAGAACCAGGCAGTGTTTTGTTCTGTTGTACAAAGAGTTGCAATGAGTCAGAACTGATTTGAGAGCACCTAACATCCTAGCAACATCTTGTTTGGAGAATGGGAAAATGATTCCTTCTTTCTATGTTTTTCTGTGTGAGGAGACTGAGCAAAAAAAAAAAAAAAAAAAAAATTTAAAAAGTGAATGACCAGAAGGGGGAAAAATGGTAGTCAAATGGTAAAAATATTTTAGAAGCTCAGTATCAACCCTAGATAAATGTGAAATTATCACTTATTCATTAGAGATATTAACACTTGCATAAATGATTCCAAACACTGCAAATGAAAGAAAAATAAAGTGCAGTAATCAGAGAATAGGAACAATACTTGATACCATGCCTGGTTGTTTAGGGGGTATGAGAGTTGACTCTCAACTGACGTGGAATAGAATGTGAAGCCTCAACAGTATCTTCTTTCTTCTAGTCTTTTTGCTGACTGAAAATTTCAGTACAACCCAAAGTTCTCCCACACTGCACTGGAAGGGTTAATACTGATAGTTCAGCTTTGAAACCTAGAATCCTAGTTACAGTCATGTGTTTCCATCAGAGTTTTCAGACTGAACTGTATTGAAGCAAGAAAGAGTGCAAACAATTCAGAGCTAGTGAGCTTAATGCAAGCTTTGGAAATCCGCCTGCCCTTCCTTTGGGTAGAGTGCTAATAAGCGGTGAACAGAGTAATAACGGAGCAAGGTGGAGAATCACCAGGGATCTGGAGAAAACACAAAACGATGATGGCTCCAAGTCCTTTCCATTTTCTTCAGCGCTTACTGCTTCCTACTTAATAATGGCTAGACCATCTGAGGAACTTTTTTTTTGTTGTGTATGTTGATATTTAAGAGATGTTGTAGTTGTTGTCAAGTTGAGTCTGACTTATAGTGGCCCCATGTATTTCAGAGTAAAACTGGTCCGTAGGGTTTTCTTGGCTATAATCTTTATGGAAGCAGATCTCCAGGGCTTTTCTTTTCTGGCCTTGCTGGGTGGTTTCGAACCACCAACCTTTAGGTTAGCAGTCAAGCACAAACCATTTGCGTTACCCAGGAACCTTGTATAAGAGATAGGCATGCAATATATTATATATATGTATCTATATAGATATATACACACACACATACACACACACATAAACACAATCATAGAATGTATTTGTGTATACACACATAGATATGCCATAGCAAGGGAACATGATACTGCCAAAAATAATAATTACTTCTCTATATTGTATTCAGAGAACTTTCTAATTGTTAAAACAGCATGGGGGCAGTGTCTGACCTCCTCCAACTTCACAAGGGGGAAGGAGAATCAAGATCAACAGCCCAAGGCTGATTCCTTTAAGACAGAAGTCAGACATGTCTCCTTTCTCCACTATCTTTACCAATTCTGACACCAACTGTCCCTCCCATGGCACTCTCTACTTCTCTGCTGAGTTCAATAATTCATTGCAGTGGCCACATGGAACTTACAGACAATACTCACGATTATGGGGTTTAGTAGGGCAGTAACAGTTACAGTTCAGGCTCGTGAACACTCAGTATATATAGTTCTTCCATCAAGACAGCCTCTTTCCAGCCGTTCTCTCAGGCATACCTCTCCCTGGACCTCGGCTTCTGACCAAAGGCACTCAGCTTTCTCTCTCTGTGGGCCAGGAAACCCAATACGCTGTCTCCTGCTGCCAGGTCTCTGTTGCTGGGTCTCTGCCACTGCTTCTCACTGCCTTCAGTGTTACAGCTTGCTCTCTCTCTCCTGGTTCCAGGAGCTTCTCAGCACAGGGATCCCAGGCCCAAAGGACATACTAGCTCTTCTTCCTTGGTGGTGGTGGGATCCTCTCTTTCCCACCTCTGGGTGGCTCATTTCAAGCCCAGCGGGATGACAAAACCGACCAATCCTTTTGGTGGGCCACAATTACCCTATCTGCACAGTTCTACCCAATCACCTGGGTGAAGGTTACAATACCATGGTGAGAAAGGCCACACAAAAGCGATCCATCACACTGCGCTAATATGTTACTTCATTTACTGTAACCCTTGTAACAACCTTCTGAGGAAGGAATTATAATTATGTTCATTTTCAGAGATGGAGATCAAGGCTTAGAGGGGTCAAGTGATTTGCCCAAAGGCAGCATGCAGCCAGTAAATTGCTGAGCCAGGATCAGAAGTTCATATTCTGAGCTTAAGTCTGTGCACGTTCCTTGGTAAGGCACTCCTGCTCTTTTATTATGTAAGATTGTCTTAAGGTCAGACATAAAGAAACTTCGAGCAGGAATGAGGCTTCCTGCTAGCCCTTATACTTTGAGTTGGTTCTTTTTTACATGAAACCCGCCAGGTATTTGGTACCCTTAGTGTCTCTTCTTCCTTTCCTTACTTTTACAAGAAAAGGTGTTGTAAATATATTTATAATGGGGGATGTAAAATTTGAGGTTCAATATTTTCGTTTTAGAGTAGCATTTTCCTTTAATTGGGGACGATGTCTTAGCCAAAAGGAGTGAAGCTCCGAAGCTCTAACGTTCAGAAGACTGTGTATATGTGTCTGTGAGCATAAATGTGTAAGTGTTTGGAGGCAATGGAGGGGCCGACAGAACCTTGCATATAAATTCCCGTCTACTGTATCTTAGGACCAGCTCTGAGGTGAAATATTGGTTTTACTGTTAAAAGATAAGAATAGGCAGAAGTTCTATGTGTGATAGAAGTGAATAAACTTATTTAAAAACAACGAAGTCTGCTTTATAGCACAGAATCCAGTATAAACATGGCAAAATTCTCCAATTCACACATACAGAGCTGTAAATGTTTTCAGACCATATCTTAAGGGCATGTGTGATTAACACAGAATGTATCATCTTTGCTTTCATTAGTGAAGAAGGTTACATAAACTTGTGTTAGTATCAGCTTTCGGAACAACAAGTAAATTGAAAGATTAAACTGATTTAGATTCTTCTCTTAACTCCTATGCATATTCAGCCATGTTACTGTTTACTGATTAATCAATTAGACACAAGTTATTTTAAATCAAGCAAATTGCTCACATATTCATGTAATCTTAAATCTTAACTGCCTCCCTATTTTTAAGGTAGTGCTATAAAGAGTAAGGCACAGAATAAATAAAATGAGAACTAGAAAAATAGTCAAAGAGAAAAGGGAATAATATAAAGAATAAATCAAGAAAATTCCTTGATATACACATTTTCTTTCAAAAACGTATATATGTTTGAATTTGGTTATATCTAATATCCCTAAACAATAACTTATAACAAATTATTTAATTGTGTTGCATTTATATTTCTGCGTCCAGCTAAAATATCTCATTAGGTTGAATTAATTCAGTTCTCAATTTACTATTACTAGACTCTTCTCTCAATATGGTACACATTAATACCATCAAGGCCACATTTTGGCTTCCATGGGCCCAGGGCACTTTGAAACAACACAAAGAAAAGAACTAGAGAATCTTGGATCTCCTGGGGAGTGATATTTTTGGAGAAAATGCAGATCAAAAAGGGGTGAAATCAGTGACTTAATGAAGATTGAGGTTTTACTTTATGTGGCATTTAGATAATTTATTACTGTTTGCCAGAACACTTGAGTGTGCCTCAAGAAAGGTATCAACTATGTGCTGTCTTGCATGAGGGCTGGGATTTTAAGATTATACTAGAGAGAGATGAAGCATTAAAAGACAGGTTCAGAAATATTTAGATTATTTTCTGACAATCTTTTGAAAATGTAAAAAAAAAAAAAGAACAAATGAGGGAATTGAGTTTTAAAATTACTTTATTAATTTTACTTTGTTGAATTTTCTTGATATTTTGCCTGCAATATGCCGTCCTTCCTTCTCTTTGAGATGCTTGGCAATAACAGGGTCAGCAAACATCTTCTGGTTTACTATAAACTATATACTACAAACTGTATAGCATAAGCTATATACTCTAAACTGTATACTATAAACTATATACCAAAACTGTATACTGTAAACTGTATAGAGTTATAAACCTCTAGTTCTTGAAAAAGGTGAAAATTTGAAAGTCAGCATAAAAAAATCAGACTTAAAGGTACTTACACATTACAAAACACTACCTTTTCTTTTTTTTAAAAAAAAAGCTTTGTGCACATAATTAATTAAAGAGCTTACTAAATATTTTCTATCTAAAAAAAGCAAACAGCAACAAAAGGCAGTAGCTGTCTTATATTAAAAAGTATTAAAATCATATTGTATGGCTGTATTATAAATCATACATGGAAACATTTTATCAACCTAAAAATTCATTTTTTTCCCTGGAAGAAGTCTAGCCTCTTAATAAAAGATCACACATGAATACCACCAGACTGCGTTAAGAAATTCATAGGCTCTGTACTCCATAAAAAAGAAATAAATGAATAATTAACTAAATAAAATTGTATTTTCCTACTACAGTGTTACAAAGATGATTACGTTAAAATTATATATTAAAACATTTTTATAGACCTAAAAGTCAATTTTTCTCTTCTAATTTTTAAATAAACTACTAAGACATTTCTGTAGGTCCCTGAAAGTATTGGTGAATCCTTTTGCAGATAAATTGATCCTGAATACAGTAACTCTTAAAGTTGCAGGCACTATGATTTTTTCCCCTAGTTCCTCAACATGCAATGTTGCTTCACTCATCTGTTTTCTATGCCTTTAATGCTTTACCCTCTCCTTGGTGGGTATCAAATTCCTATGCAGCCTTGGAGACACCTGAAATTTTATCTCCTTTGCAAAGTTTCTCCCCAGGTAGAATTAATCACACCAAGATGTTCCCTTGGCACTTTCTATATAACTCTAAGTACTGAAGAGAAACCTGATCATTGCAAATACCCTTATAACATCATTTACTGCATTTTTTAAAATAAGCTTTTTATTTTAGAATAACTTGCAATTTCCAGAAAAATTACAAATATCTTACAGAGAACTCCCATGCACCTCTCACCTGGTTCCAGTTTCCCCTGATGTTATCATCTTGCATTACTGAGGTACATTTGTCAAAACTAGAAAAACCAACATCGGTACATTATTATTAATTATTAACTAAAGTCCAGACTTTATTCTGATTTCCCCAGGTTTTCCAGTAACGCGCTTTTTCTGCTCCAGGATCCAATCTAGCATCCCACGTAGCATTTAGCCATCATGTCTCCTTCGTCTTCTCTGGTTTGTGACAATTTCTCAGGCTTTTCTTTGTTTTTCATGACTTTGACAGTTTTGAGGTGGAATGGTCAGGTGTTTTGTAGATTGTCCTTCAACTTGGGTTTGCCTTTGTACGTTGGTTTGATGATTTGATGGAGATTATGTGTTTTTGGTAAAAATACCACCAAGATGAAGGCTTTCTTCTTACCCCCTACCACATTACTCTCTAGCTTTATATCTGCAGGTCTGTCTTCTCTACCAGACTATGCACTCCTTGAAGAGAGGAACTTGCATTAAAATGATCACATTTTCATCTCCTCAGTGTATAGAACAGTGCCTGAAATGTACTAAATATCCAGTAACCATATTTTGTTTCTCAGCATATTATTTAATTGACTGTCATCCACTAGATAAGAAGCCTCTTGGGGAAAAGACATTCTCTTTAACAAATGGTGCTGGCATCACTGGATATCCATCTGCAAAAAACTGAAACAAGACCCATACCTCACACCATGCAAAAAAACTAACTCAAAATGGATCAAAGACTTAAATATAAAATCAAAAACAATAAAGATCATGGAAGAAAACATAGGGACAATGCTAAGAGCCCTAATACATAGCATAAACACAATATGGACAATAAGTAACAATGCACAAGCACCAGAAGAGAGACTAGATAACTGGGAGCTCCTAAAAATCAAACACTTATGCTCATCAAAAGACTTCACCAAAAGAGTAAAAAGACAACCTACAGACTGGGAAAAACTTTTTGGCTACAACAAATCCGATCAGTGTCTAATCTCTAAAATCTACAAGACAATGCAAAACCTCAACAACAAAACTACAAATAACCCAATTAAAAAATGGGCAAAGGATATGAACAGGCACTTCACCAAAGAAGATATTCAGGTGACTAACAGACACATGAAGAAATGCTCACGATCACTAGTAATCAGAAAAATGAAGATCAAAACTACAATGAGATATCATCTCACCCCAACAAGGCTAGCATTAAACCAAAAGACACAAAATAATAAATGCTGGAGAGGTTTTGGAGAGACTGAAACACTTATACACTGTTGGAGGGAAGGTAAAACGGTACAGTCACTTTGGAAATTGATTTGGCACTTCCTTAAAAAGCTAGAAATAGTCTCACTTCCAGCAAAATGGCGCTCTAGGCAGAAGCACCACGCCATCCCTCCACAGCAAAGATCCGAAAAACTAAGCCGAACACAGAAAACAACAATCCGGAAATCCTAAAACTTCAAATGAAGAGATAAAGAACTCAGCCAAACACCAAACGGAGTGAGAAAACTGACAGAGAACTGAGAGTGAGGAGAGATTCATGCAGAGGTCCCCTACCAGCCAACGCAGCACGGATCCGCCATCTTGGACTCCAATCGGAGACCAGCAAATGGGGTCGAGAAAGCAGCTTCACGGAGGTTCCAGCAGGAGACAAAACAACTGGTAATTTGCGATATGCGCTTTCCAACCCCCCACCCTTCTTCACCCCCACTTGGCCTCCTCTGCTTCCCGTGGCCACAATCTCTCGTCTGGGAAACACTGGCTGCTTGGATTCCACCCACCCGAACAGGCCGGTTCTCTGAGTGCCATTTGTTGGCTGCTGGTGTTGCTTTTTTCCACTTCTTTTGATTTCTTCCTTACCTCTCAGCACTTCCTCCTCCTTTCGCTCAAATACTTGGCTCCGTGCGCCATCTTTACTTCTTCCTGAGGGGCTACAGAGCTCCAGTAATTTGTGATATATGCTTTCCCACTCCCTACCTTTCTTCACCCACACTCAGCACCCTCTGCTTCCTGTGGACACAGTCTCTTGTCCGAGAAACACTGGCTGCTTGGATTCCACCAGCCTGCACTAGCTGGCTTTCTGAGTGCCATTTGTTGGCTGCTGGCGTTGCTTTTTTTTCTGCCTCTTTTGATTTCTTCCTTACCTCTCACCACCTCCGCGTCCTTTTGCTCAAAGACCTGGCTCCGTGTGCCATCTTTGCTTCTTTCTGAGGGGCTACGGAGCTGCGTTCGAGTGTGGAGCTGCTTCCCGGTCTGGGCTGCTGCACTGGTGGGATCCCGGGGCTTTTGTTTGTTTGTTTGTTTTGAATTGTTTGTTTATTTTCTTTTCCTTTTCTTGAGTTGGAGCCCTTTCTGGCCAGGTGGTGCTGTGTGGCAAGGAGACTACCCCCTCGGCTTGCACAGACATGCAGAGGGATCCCTGAGAGCATTTCTTTTTTTTGTTGTTTTTTTTTCTTTCTGTTTTTTGGGGGGCTTTTCTTGTTCTTTTTAATTTTTTTAATTTTTTAAATTTGTTTTTTTTCTTTTCCCTCTTTTTTCCTTTTTGTCTTTCTTTATTACTCAGTTTCTCGTCTCTCTATATCTTCCTTCTCTTTCAGTTCCCTGAATACCTGGCGTTGTATACCTCTATGCCTGCTAGCCAGGCTGTACTGCAACACCTGAGAGCAACTTCCCCAGACCTCATAGCTGCACCAGTGGGATCCCTGGGAACTTTGCGGTTCTTTAAACTTTCTGATTTTTATTTATTCATTCTTTTCTTTTCTTCCTCTTCCCCTTTTTGTTTTTCTCCAATTCATAGTCTCTCATCTCTCCACTGCAATGGCAAGCTCCGCTAGCATTCTTCTTTGTTTGTTTCTATGTTTTTGGCTCCTGTTCCTCTCTCCTCTCTCCCATATCCATCTTAGCTCCACACATGACAATCTCCCTGCTGTATCCTGCCTACCTGCACCGTGTGCTTGACATCACACCACAAAGCAGCACAGGCTCAGCCTACTGGAACCTGCCCTGCACTGATTACTGACCAGCTCTGGTGGCTGTAGTAAGTGCCACAAACAATCTGTCCCAGTAACTCCTCTTCAGCTAGACCTGCCCTGCCATACCATATCTGAGTGACTGACCCTGCCAATTGGAGAAGGAGGCGAAAAGTATTGTGCCCATAGATGAGCAAAGAACAAAGAACACACAGTCCACCTGCTCA
>NW_004443999.1:14017913-14032761 GCF_000243295.1 Trichechus manatus latirostris
GTGCTGTCACAGTGTGGGGAGAGCAATTAGAGTCACATAACAATGTATGTATACATTTTTGTATGGGAAAAAAATTAAAAAATTAAAAAAAAAAAAAAGAAGCCTCTAAAAACTAAAGACAGTCTTCCTGTTTATTCCTTCATCCTCTAAGCACTAAAGCCAGTGCTTGGTGTAAAGAAAATGCTAAATAAAGTTTTGAAATTCATGCTAATGAGTTGTTCACTTTCCCTCCCTCCCTGCTTTCCTCCCTCTCCCCCTTCCTCCTTTCCTTCCTTCCTTCCTTCCATCATTACCTGTTTTTGAAAGCCTGCCATGTCTAATGTGTTCACACCAGAATATAGTTGGCTGATCACAGAATTCTTTACTTAAGCTGATAAATGATTATTCATGGAAAGTACAAATGAGACCCAAATTAATGCTCTTTCCTGTTTATGGACATTAGTTCAACTTGATCTTTATATAACATAGACTTAGTGAAGTTGTTATTGAAGCTCTGTCTTGTAATTTTGCCCTCAGGGTCTTTGCTAGGATTTCTTATTCATTAGATGTTAATTCCTTTACAGACAGGCGCTCTGTGTATTTCTGGTTTAAGTTGAACCTGGCCAACTAATTTATAGCATTGGGGAACAAAAGCAATAACAGAGAAAGTGATACAAAAAGACTCCACTTTGGAGAATTTGATATAAATAATAAATAGGGTTGTCAGAAAGAATAAGGCGGGGCCTCAATGTTTTCCATACGGGGATAGTTACAGAAATTCTCAAACTTTCACTTTAAGGGGTATTTTTAAACCATCATTACAGTTTTTATTTAAAAAGAACTTTTAATTGATTGTTTAAGTTTTTAAAAATACAGATGCATAGTATTTATGGGAAAAATGTTAGCGTAAACATGCAAAAGTAGAACATAAAGAATACCTCAAATCCTACTCACTCGGAAGAGTGAAACAATTATGCATACTCTGTCAGGTCCTGTCCTCTGTCTCTATGGGTGATATCTATAAGAGAGACAGACAGACTGACATATTGTCAGAACAGAGGGTCAAAGAGATAGAATATGCTAGTCTTTTAACGAAATGGGGTTATTCCATGCACATTGTTTTGTAACATTCCATATTTTGTGTGAGCAATCTACAAATTTTTGGATATTTATTGCGCTCCAACTAATCAAATTTTGTTGTAAGTTTAGATGTTTCAAATTTTCAATCTTATGAATAGTGGAAATATGATGGTTAAAATCAATATGAGTCAAAAAAGCAAAAAGAGTAGGAATGTATTATTTAAAGGGACCAAAATGTTTAAACCTTTTGGCCAACATAATATTCTATTTAATATCCAAAACCACAAATATTAAAACTCAGTGTTTTGATTTTTACTGCTTTTGATTTTTTATTTTGTTTTGATTTTAATGCTGACTACTTTCCTATTTAAGATATTAAACATATGATAGACTAAAATTGACACTAGTTAAAGAAACAATGACAGGATTTATTTTCAATTTATCATGAGCGGCATCGGATTCTTTTGGTTTTCCTCTTGCAATTGATCCTTCAGTTCTTTTTTAAATATATTTTGATTTTGTAATCTCCTTACTTATTGACAACTACCATAACGTTCTCTAGAGCAACAATAATAATAATCGTTAAGTAAGATATTTACTAAATTCGAAGCACTGGGCTGAGCGTTTTAGAAATAATACCTCACTTAATCTTGCCATAACCCTCTGGTCTAGGTATTATCTATTTAAAAAAACAAACAAACAAACTCGTTGCAGTCAAGTTGATTCTGACTCATAGCAACCCTGTAGGACAGAGTATTACTGCCCCATAGGGTTTCCAAGGAGTGCTTGGTGGATTTGAACTGCCGACCTTTGTGGTTAGCAGCTGCAGCTCTTAACCACTACACCACCAGGGTTTCCTATCTGTATTTTACTGATGAGAAAACTGAGAAGGTAGATGAGTTTGCAAAGGTTGTATAGCTAGTAAGTGATAGAGTAATCAAAACTTAATCCTTTAGATCTGCGTGGCTCCAGGCTTTGCCACAAAGCTATCTATACTGCCTACCCAAAATTTACTGCCTGTCCCCACATTGTAACTGTAAATAAGTTTTCTACTTATCATGTCCTCTGTTGGGAAAGGCATTGTTATGTATGCTTTCTATATGCTCTCAAATCACATCTGATTCTGTAACGTTCTTAAAACACATATGTCTAAGTCACTATTATGTACACTTCTATAATGCTTTTTACACTGTTACAGTGCTTTTATAATGCTTTTAAACACCTACGTATGTGTAAGTCTCATAATGTGAGGTAGTAGTAGAGAATTTCTGAACTTACGAATAAATACATATATTTCTATAATGCTCTTTAACCGTTAACTATAAGTCATTAGAAAGTTGTTCTAACCTTGAAAATAACATAATAGAAGTACGTGAAGTAGGTAATAAATAACTTTCTGTAATTGGACTGTGCGCCTGCAGTCTATGTTAATGGAATGTAACAGTAAACAAATTTCTATAAATCAATATAACATAAATATGTCACTAAATGATTCCCATAATTTTTAATTAAGTTGGTCTTGAAACATGTAGTAAACAAGAATATATATATGCCATACAACAATTCCCTAATTGGCAATAAAACATAATATAAATTAACAAAACATAAAGCTGTCATACAACAGTTCTTCAACTGCCAGTAAAACATACTAATTATAGTTGAACATGAAAGCATACATTGGTGTATAAACCCACGGATTTCTGCTCACTTTCAGAGGATAAGACAGAAGCAAAAGGACTCTCTTACTCTCCATCTGAAGACTGGGAAGCCTGCTGAGATACTTCTCACCACAGCCGACCTCGGACCTTAGCTATGGGGACCTTCTCTGAGTTCGAGGGGTGGTCAAGTCTCTTCCCTGAGACCACTCATTAAAGGTAAAAGCCTGAAGTCTAAAGGTTTGGACTCTAACATTTAAACTAACATTGTAATTGTTAATTCTGATTCTCCAAAGCTAAACGAATGTCTTGAGGTCTTACTTGAGTGTCTTGCCCTGACTACCTTGCAATAAACGAAATGAGTTCCTAAATGACAAACCTGAGAATCTCTTTATTTATTCTTAAGGTAAAATCCTCCACGACAGGCATGTAGCTTCATTTAGTCTACTTTAGAGGGTGAATCTAGTGCATGGTTATTTTACCTCTTATCCTTTACCTCATTCATCTCCCCCATTCTTTATACAGCTAAACATCATGGTATAATATACAAACATGGGACATGAGGACAAATTTAGATTCAGGTGAGCCTGATTTATTTAGTAGCAATTTACCTGATAATCCTCAGCTCAATATCTTTTTCTGCAAAATGCAATAATGATGTCTCTTTCACATTTCACCTCTGTGAGGATCAACTAAGAGATGTATACAAAGCACTTCACCCAGGCTCGACACGTACTCATTGGGAGCTTGCATTGGTTTCTTATAGCTGCTGTAAAAAATTACCAAAATTTAGTGGTTAAAACAGCATACATTTATTATCTTACAGTTCTGGAGATCAGAAATCCAAAATGGGTCCCCTGGGGCTTCTGAAATCAAGGTATTGGCAGGGCTGCATTCCTCTGGAGGCTCTGGGGGAGAGCCTTTTGCAGCTTCCTGAGTCTACCCACATTCCATGGCTTGTGGTTCCCTTCCAGCAACGGCATCACTCTGACTTTTGCTTCCGTTATCACATCCCCTCCTCTGACTCTCTGTCTTTCTTTCTCCCTTATAAGAATCCTTGTGATTACATCGAACCCACTCAAATAATCTAGCATAATCTCCTCATCTCAAAGTCCTTGATTTAATCACATATGCAAAGTCCTTTTATCACATAAAGCCGTATGTTTTCTGGGGGGCCATGATTTTGCCTACCACAGTACTCTTTCCCCTTCCTCCTAAGTCACAAGTCAGATTTCGTGACTTTCCACCTTCACAATTGTACACACACACTCAAACACACACACATTTGATGGACTTCTAATATCTGCAGATGTAGCATAAAACTTGAGACGTTCCATGATTTCAGTCCATCCAATCTTTCCTAAATTAACTTCCCTCGCTCTCCCCCTACCCCACCCATTCCCAGATTTTCTTCTACCTATACCAGACTGCATGCTGCTCTCTCAACACTGATGACAAAGCCTTTGCCTATACTGTTCCCTGAGCCTGGAATCACTGTTCTTCTTCCACATACATGGCCATGAAGTTTCAACCCAAATTCTCTCTTAATTTTATTTTTTTTTCTTTTTTAATAATTTATTTATTTTTTTTGTTGCTGCTGAGAACATACACAGCAGAAGATACACCAATTCTGTAATTTCTCCAGGTACAATTTAGGAACATTGATTATATTCTTCAAGTTATGTTACCATTCTCACTCTCCTTTTCTGAGAACAGTCCCTCACTGCCCTGCACGAACACAGCTCTTTGCCCACGCTATTGTGACACTTCATTCTTCTTTGTGTACTCCTGCTGCTCGGGCCACTACATTGGGAAACAACCTGCCATTACCTTTTAGTAAGACAGCCACCAAATAGTCCATCCGGCTCTGTTCCTATGGCAATTTCAGCGCATCCAGCCTCTTGCAAATTTCTCCCCTTGATTATTTTTGGGAGACCTAGGAGGCTGCCTAGTATCTGCTCATGTAAAGAATCCCCTCACCATTGATGTAGCATCCACCATTTTCTCTTACCTTTCACTCTGAAGAGATTTGGTATTGAGGCTTCTGAAGATGGTGCAAAGGGCCCATGATATACCACAGCAACACATCAAACCCCATCATCGCAGCTCTAGGCACTGTCTTCTGACGTCTTTGGTACCAAAGTAAAGTTGCTTCAGGGTTGCCTGGTGCTGAAGCCTGTCCATGTTTGACACACTCTCTGAAAGCAATGGTTCTATACCGTCTAACCTCTGCCTCCTGAAGATTTAGATGCCTCACCCACAATTAGGCGCCATAGCTGGTTCAGTTTTTAGTAGCAGTCCCCCTGACCCCAGGATTGGGCACTAGATCGTACGGAATGGATTGTGTGATAATCTGAGCGACCTTTCCTGTTCCTTGCTCAAAATGGCTTGATCCTCAGGCTTTGTTCTCAGATCAAGCTGGGATGTTTCAACCCTTTTCCCTGAGATTTGAGTTATTTTGCTACATGCTTCTCAAACATACATGCAACTAGATTCCTGGCAAACTTACTCTCTAATCCTCAAGTTATCCCCAGACATATGTGAATCTTGGGATGTTCCCTGAGATTATGTTATGACCCAGTTTTATCATTCTATTATGATTTATTGTTTATGTGACTTTCTGCTTGCTACCATATAATGTCCTTGAGTGTAGGGAGTAATTTCTGCATCCAGCGTCCAATGTCAGGCTTTACAGAAAGTAGGGGCTGGATAGATCATTTTTTGAATGAAAATGATTGGGCCTTTGTAACATGGAGCCTTTTGTCTTCGTGCAATTAGAGAAAGGGTTTACTTTATTGTCAGAAGAACTAGATCAAGCACAAATAAAGCACTCCATAATTGCGGGTAGCCAGTAACTCCTGGAACTCTATCAAAGGGTTAGAGGATGTTTATTCAAACCTGCTGTCTTCACCTGGCACACACAGGCACACTTAGAGTTGATGTGCCCTAGGAGAACTGACATTCATCAAGGTTTCTAAGCCATTACTTTTTCTATGGACCCTAGCTGATGCTTCCTTCAAAAAATGTGAAAGGCCTGCTAATTTCTTCTAATGAAAAAGCAATAGAGACACAGAAGTTGAAGTCAGAAAGGTCATTCTGTGGAATATGGGGAGGGGAAACCCCTCAAAATAAGAAAATGAAAACAAATTCACGGGAGTATTAATTTTCTTTCAATGATTCTTAATACATACGGGTATTTGGCCCCTGTTGAAGAGGAATTTAAAAGTTTAGTATTTGTCTATTTTGAATTTATTAAAATCTCTATACTTCCTCCTTCCTCTTTCAAAACATCACTGATAATAAAAATAATAAATAATGACAATTTAGTTTATGGCAGTTTATTTTTTTATTGTTATTGAATCCCTTGAGGATGAGGAAACAGAGACATCTGCCTAGGGACGTGAAGGAAGGACCACATGGCAGAGCTTAGCAGTGGCATTAAACTGCCGGGAACCTAGGGGCAGACAGAAGCAAGGGGGGGTACAGATTCTCATCTCAGGGGCCCGACATTGCTGTACAGAGGGGGTTGTTATTACTCGTACAACACCCAGCCTTCCTTTGGGACTTCCAGAGCCACAGGTTGGGAAGGTGAGAGGTGAGGTAATATTCATCTAGGGGATGTAAGGAAGCACAGTGTCAAAGTTAAGAACCTCTCTCCAGGCTTTGATGTAACAGCACAGGAACTGTCAGAGGTAGCCTGTTCCAATTAATTTTATTTATTATAGAGTCATTCAGCACAACAAAAGTTTATCCAATAAAAAATTATCAACTCTATATCACCTGAGTCTTCCAATACACTTCTTTGGGGCAGGGTTAGAAGACCAGTGTCCCTGCACCTCTAGTGAGTGTCTGCCCAGTAAGTGTGGTTCTCTGTCTCCCTGGGGACTGCCTGGTTGCTCCTTGGGGGTTGGATCCCATGTGAGGGCTCTGGTTGAGGGCAAGTCCAAACCCTGGCCAGAAGTCAACTTTCCCATGTTAGGAGAGCAGAGGAACAGTGGGCATCTCACAGTGGGGACAACTGTCCACAAGCTATAAAAGATAAGGTTTTTTTAATCTAAATGGACCGTAATATGTTGGTGCTAGTTTTGCTAGTGCATACGCTGGCTGTTACCCTCACTCTTCTGGTGTTAGGTTGTACATTTATGCAAATTAATGGGTTGATGCAGATAAGATGTGTTGTTCCTCAATGGGCAGCTCTATGGGTTGGTACTAATATGGTCCTATGGCCAGAACTGGGACTGGAATCAAGCCACCGGTGTCCATTGCCATTGAATTGATTCTGACTCATGGCGACCTCATATGCTTCAGAGTAGAACTATACTCCATATATGTATATTTTTTAATTGTTGTAAAAATGTAAAGAACACAACATTGGCCAATTCAACATTTTTCACATGTACCATCTTAGGTGTATACACAAGAGACTTGAAAGTATTAACACAACACAGACAAACGTACACCAGTGTTCATTGCAGCACTATTCACAATAGCCAAAAGGTGGAAATCACCCTAATGTCCATCAACAGGTGAATGGAAAAAACAAAATGTGGTACATATATAGAATGGAATATTACTCCATAGGGTTTTCAATGGCAGTAACCTTTTGGAAATAGGTCACCAGGCTTTTCTTTCGCAGCACCACTGAGTGGATTTGAGCCACCAATCTTCCATTAGTCGTTGAGTGCAAACTGGGCAAACAAACATTTAAATAAACCCAGAGCCCATAGCATAGTTGGTTATAAACAGACACACTATTAGCTCTAAGGGCTTCTTGTTGAGAACAAGCCCTCCCTCCATCAAGACACTTTACTGCCATCTGGGGGAGATGCACAGATCTAGGAAGAGTCCCTGGGTGGTGCAAATGGCTAAGCACTCGACTATAAGTCGAAAGGTGGAGGGTTCAAAGCCATCTAGAGGCTCCTCAGAAGACAGGCCTGGTGATCTGCTTTCAAAAAACTACAACCTTCAAACCCCTATGGAGCGGTTCTACTCTACACATATGGGGTCGTCATGAGTCGGAATTGACTCGTCGGCAATGAACAGCAATAACAGGATATCTATGGTGGGAACAGCTCCCCGAGAGGGGAGGAGGCCACATTGTTGGCAACTACATGTAGTGTCTGGGTCCTCAGTGTGTCTAGTTACCTCTCTGGACCCCACCCTCCCTACACCTTGTCTCTGGACCCCTTAGCAACATTTGGGAAGATAAAACTTTGCAAAAGACTGAACTTCATGTTTCTGAGGCATGGGAGTGCAGAGCATGAAGGTTTGCGGAGTGGCAGATACGTGACCACACGCGTACTCATCAAGTCTAGGATGTGAAGTGAAGAATGCTTGGGGTATAGATTTCTCTGAGAAATCCACCTTCTATCTAAGCAATTTCAGGGCAAGTTCAAAGCAATGACATTTTGCAAGTAATTTACATGGACAATTTAGGCAGAGGTAGGGGGTACCTCTATTGTTCAGATAATGGCCTTATTTCTCCTCTTAGCTTTTGTGGCAGGAAATTTTTTGATTTGTTTGATCCTGGAAGTCCCTCACTTTCTCACTGTTTCTTTTATCTAACTGCTCAAGGAAGACTTAGGGAGGCTCGGGAAGCAGGTGGTGGGGAGGTAAAAGTGCTACATGTTTTTGTTTGTTCTAATTATTTGCTGGTGGCATAGGGAGAGAGATAGTCAATTAGGCAGCTAGGATACCGACCACCAAGACCTTTATGGATTCAGAGTCACACTTGCATCCTGATGGGACACAAACAGGGATCCTAACATTTTAACTGCCACCAAATCTAGCCCCTTCTAAAATGGAAAGCAAGAGCTGTTTCTTTCCCTTCAGCAACTCTAAATGACAATTAAGAAGAAGAAGTGAAAAACAGAGTCCAATTCCAACTGCAAAGGCAATAGTTATTTAGAAGCAAGAGATGAGACACAGCTTATTGTTGCAGTTTCTTTGGGCTCTGATGACTGACATTGCTTGGATATCGACTATATATTTCAGAATATATTTCAACGTACAGCTTTGATGCACTCAGTGTGTAGTATAATCATTGTAAAATTTTATGCAGTAGAAGAAGGCAGAGTGTCCAGTTTATAATCAGCAAGTTGCAGTTTCTTATGAAATATTTTTCAGGACTAAACAGAAATAATTTATTTAGAACAAAAGAACTGGTGAGCAACGGGAGGCTGGTAGAGAGTTTTGGGGGGATTTGTAACGTGCTCAGCTGCTAACAAAAGGTTGGAGGTTTGAGTCCACCTAGAGGCGCCTTGGGAGAAAGACCTTGCAATTTACTTCCGAAAAAACCAGCTATTGAAAATCCTATGAAGCACAGTTCTACTTTGACACATGTGGAGTTGTCATGAGTTGGAATCCACTCGTGACAAAAGGTACTAGTACTATTATCACTAATATTTGAACTGTTCGTAAAGGCTCTTATTTGCGTAATGTGATTATACTGGGACCTGCATATGCTGGGCCAAACATGACCATGGCCAGGAGTGGGTTAGGACTCTCCTCCATGGAGTCCAAGCAGAGACCAAGAGGTCCTTGTCCAGCCATGATAACATGTTTGCTTGTGTAGACGTGGCCAGGACCCAGCTTCCAGAAAATTTATCTACAGCAGCTAATACCAACACTGTTGCAGACACTGCAAGCATACATTGAATGATTGCCATCCTTCTCACAGTGTAGAAGACCTTAGTCTACTTTGTGGGTTATCTGTGGAAGATTTTTAAACCTCAAATAAGTTGCTCCTGTCACTCAGGAGTAGGCTTCTGACCCAGCTACTACTCAGAATGTTCAGGGGATACAAACCAATATAGATTTTAACCCAAGGAGTAGAGGGTGATTTGGATGATAGAAGGTTTTTTTACACGGAGGCATAGGTTGGTTTTGTAGTTGAAGCAGATGCTATTGGTGGCTGATCTTATCCACTTGGGCTGCCCAGTTGCAGCACCTGTGACTCTTTGCCTGAGGTCTTGATCTGGTAACAAAACTTGCTCTGCCCATGCAGGTGGCTGACCAACATACTAGGAGACGGCTCTGCCACCCCACACCCAGTTCCTCCCAGCCAGTGTCAGATAGGAGCTAGTGGATTAATCCCCTGCAATGCCGCCCCTGGGGGTAATTCTGAAGTGCATGCTCCTCTCAGCTTTCTGAGTTCTCCGGATCAAGCTTCACTTGCCCACGGTGGTAATTTACCTGATGATACACACCTTGTTATTGACCCTTTTTTACCTGTCTTCCTCCTTGGCTCCTTTCTCAGAGCTTCCTGGGATTACTTCTTCCCAAAATGCCGTATACTTGTGTACTCGTTTTAGGCTGTTCTTCTGAGGGGGCCCAATCTAAAACAGCAGTCACCTCCCACTTGCCTGATTTGTAAAGCCAATTACCTAGACACTGTAACAACACTCGCTATTGTGACCTGGGAACCTGTTATGTGCCTAGGCTGTACTGCTGGGGGCTGCACGTACATTGTTTATGATCCTCAAGACTCCTCTGTGATGGTGCTCACTCACCTAACAAGTCAGCTGCTAAGCCTGAATCCCAGCCCAACCTCCATGCACCTTCACTCTCCAAAGTTAAATATTTAGATGAGGTGCATTTTGAGAAACAACATGAATCCACCACTTAGCAGGACTTTTCTCTCCCTCATCAAATGTCCCTGCTCAGGCAGAAGTGGGGCTGTGTGCACAAGGCTCACTGGAGGCCCTGAGCCATTCACTAAAGAGGCAGTTAGAAATCAGGGAGTGCAGGAGACCTTGGGCAAGGCTGGTTCATTAGTGCCTGTGTTGATTAATCAAGACCAAGCTGCCACTTTGTTCAATGTCTCGAGGTGGAGTTGGAGGCAATCAGCCCAGTGGATACTGCTTGATTGCTTCTCAAAGTGGCAGTTTGCTTTTGGATACTGTACTTGTTCCTGTCACATGTATATTGTGACCTTCAGTAAGGACAGTGACCCTGCTTCCAAGGGCAGAATTTATGAGCATGCTCTCCTAGAGTCTGTTGTGCAAAGACAGTTGCACACGAAGAACCAGCCGCAAAATCCTTGAACACAATTATGTTTTGGTTTCATGAATGCAGCTCAATTATTGCATTTGTCTTCCTTTTGTATTTAGCCTGGAACAGGCACTTCCACTAAATGTGTCAAATGCTTTATTTTTGTCTCCGTTTTTTGAGTATGCATGAGGAAAATGAAGTGAAGTGGGTGCCCCCTCCCTTCCTCCCACAGTACACAGCCACATAACTGTAGTAAGAAGCTTTCTGAATAATTTATAATTTGCAAACAAAAATTCATCTGATTATGCTGGGATGACAGACACTCTGCATAACAATGTGCACTACAAAGAGAGCTTTTTCCTCTTTTTCCATTTTGGTTACTGATTATTTACACAAATTGAAGAGAAATAACTATGTACACTATTACCTCTAAATTATTTTTTAATCTACCTTTTAATCTTCCAAAACTGTATGGGAACAATATAATTATTCTCTGCCAATCACTGGTGATGATGCATTCCAAAGCAGATGAACAAAACAGGCCTGCAAAGAATATGCAGCTTGTTGCTTCTTCATCCTAGGAAATGGGTGTTTCAGGGCTATATATCATCTGTGACTCATGGCTATTTTATGCTCAATTTTCTTCTGTTACATGGAAAAAAGTGTGTAATGCATACACTTTGTTCTGTAGCCCTACACCACCCTTTCATGTCTTCCATTGACTTGGCATCGAATGTGAAAATGTGGAACTCTTGTTTGTTTCAAGTCAAAAGTATTTGATTAAAGCTGATGGTTTGGTTGGAGCCACTCTGGGAATGAATGAGAAGGTACAAAGAGGAGAAGAAGCAATATCACTACTCAGTAATGCTGGGGGGAGCTTGTACAATTTGGAGGGATGTATGAAGTTTGGCTTAGAATTGTGGTGGTGTTGATAAACCCTTTAAGAGGCCCACAACTTATTTTTGAATTATGAAATCTCATGTTGTGTGATTGCTCTGGAGATACAAGGCACATCTGAGTTATAACCCTTAGTTGTCTTACATTTTCAGAAGACTGGCTATTTTTCTTGTGAGAGTTAATTTGTTTCCTCAAATTATCCAGAACAGTAACCTATTTTCCCCATATTATTGTTACTTAATTTCACTTCATGTTGGTTTTGGTAGATTTCACCAGAATTTTCCAACACGTGGTTATTGGTTTAAATAAATACTCATAACATGGATTCGTGAGTCAGACACCTATTTGCGCAGAACACTGCAACCAATGTTGGGAGGGCTGAGGAATATTCTAGAACGTTCAATATCATACCTCTGCCTTCTAAGAGTGGAGAATGAATTTGTAAGCAACAGAAAATTACTTTTTACAGGCCACAGATTCCTACTATTTGTAAAGAGAGAACTTATTTTTATTTTTTCTAATAGGTATTTTTTCCTTGGGGATGGTGAAAGGGTGCTTGGGCTTGTGGTATCTGCATTGCTCCATCAGCCCAGAACCCAAGAAAGTGACAGAAACCAACTATAGAGACTGCAGGTGGATGGTCCTCTGCAACCAGGCTTTTTAGAAGAAATTAGCTAAGCTTTTAGAATTAAACAATAATCTCCACATCACTTGTGAATCCAGAGATTCTGAAGTCCGAGTACTCTGCCCTCCCTTGGAAGTACATCTGAGTGACATCGGAGGTCACATGGTGGTGCTGCCGCCACATCAGCACCTCCTTCTGCCTTTTATCACATTTCAAGTCATTAGTACGTGTGATTAGAAGAGGGGTTAATCCATTACCCAAATCCATTGTCATCGAGTCGATTCTGACTCATGGTAACCCCATAGGACAGAGTAGAACTGTTCCATAGGGTTTCCAAGGCTGTAATCTTTAAGGAAGCAGACAGCCACATCTTTCTCCCACAGAACAGCTGATTGGTTCAACCACTGAACTTTCAGTTAGCAGCTGAGCACTTAACCACTGCCCACAGGGCTCCTTGTGGGGTTAGTACCTCTCCCTATAGCCTGTCAACTTGCTGGAGGGTGATGTCATTGATGGTACCCATGCTTAAGTGTGCTGGATCTAGGAGTAGACGGGCTGCCTCATTGTGGCACTAGGAGTGGAACCAGGACCCTGCTTGATTGACAGCATTGGTAGGCTCTCATTATTCCATCATCAGTGACGTGCACTCATGGCTTCAAACTATTTTGCACCAACATTATCTTATAGATTCCATTAGGCCAACAATTCTCTGCATATCTTCTCACTAATATTTTACTTGGAAAGCAGCCACTAGCTCTTTTTAAACTCCTTAACAGTTGTCAGATGATGAAACTTTTCATACCATTATAACCTCAGGTGGACTTAAACCATGCCATATTTCCCAGTCTCCGAGTCATCCCGTCTCCTTCATATTAGCACATTTCTTGATGGTTAGGAGCCGGCAGACAGCCCACTAAGGGCTCTCTGAGTAAGAGCGTCAGGAAAGAAGACACCTCCTCATTTTGCAGTGGCTAGTGCCATCCATCTTTGTTTGAGGAATTGGATTTCGTAATAGGAAAGAACTGTCTTCTATTGGTAAAGTTGTTTAAATAATGAATTTATGTAGTTGATTTGCCTTTATTCTGTAAGGAGTTTCAATTTTGGTGGAAAGGAAGATTTTTCTAGGTCTGTTTTATGTAATGAAACATGTCAAGAGATTCAGAATTATCTGTAAGGAAAGTGCTAAGGAAGCCCAGACACCAGCCCAGGAGGCTGCTCCTGGTTCTTTCCAGGTGAGCATACCTGAGCATTCCAAATACAGCTCCTAAAGGAATTGATGTTGTCCTGATGTCAATTCTCCAAGGCAAGCCGTTGCTCCTGGAAAGAATGGTATGTTTATGATTTTGATCTCTCTATGTGGTTCAAGGAGTCCCTGAGTGGTACAAATGGTTAACACGCTCAGTTGCTAACTGAGTAGGCCCCCAACTCATGGTCATCCCATGAACAATGGAACAAAATGCTGCCCAGTCCTGCACCATCCTCATGATCACTGGAGGATCAGACCATTGTGATCGATAGTTTTTTTTTTATATATGATTTATTTTATTTATTTTTGTTATTGATTATACACAAAGCAGGACATACACCAATTCATCAATTTCTACATGTACAATTCAGTGACATGGATTATGTTCTTCAAGTTGTGAAACCATTTTCAACTTCCTTTTCTGAGTTGTTCCTCTCTCATTAACATAATCTCATTTCCCCCTAAGCTTCCTAACCTTTGGAGTTGATGTCGTCAGTTTGATCCTATACAGACAGATCTTAAAAGAGCACAATACTCAAGGCAGACAGTCTTTACTAGTTAAGCTAAACTACTATTTGGTTTTAAGAAGACTTCAGGAAATACTTTTGGTTTAAGGCTTAAAGTTTATTTCAGGGCAATAGCTTCAAGAGTTCATCCATCCTCCACAGCTCCACAAACCTGGAGTCCATGAGAGTTTGAAATTCTATTCATTTCCCCTCTTTTGATAAGCCATAGGGTTATCATTGACTGATTTTTCAGAAGTAGATCCCCAGGCCTTTCTTTCTACTTTTTCTTAGTCTGGAAGCTCTGCTGAAACCTGCTCAGCATCATAGCAACACTCAAGCCTCCAGTGACAGGTGGGTGGTGGCTACACATGAGGTACATTGGCCAAGAATTGAACCTGGGTCTCCCACATGGAAGGTATGAATTCTGTCACTGAACTAGCAGCATACATATGATAAAAATGGTTTATAGAAAGTAAAACATAGCCCATGAAGAGACCTGCCACTGCAACAACCATGCTACTTATGCACCCCGTGCCCCAGTAGTTTTACCAAGCCTACCATCTGGACAAAAAGTTCATTGCTTTGCTAGTTTGCAAAAGACAAGGGAATGAATTTATAACAAGGATGCATTAATGTATGATTAAGTCCACCATCTTGCCTGCCACTCAAAGTACTTGTATCTTTGAAAACGATGAATGGTTCCAACTCATCCTCATTGTCCACTTTAACCACATTTCTGTCCTCTATTCATTAAATAAGGATTAGGATATTTACCACATGGTTGAATGCCTTTGCAGAGTCAATAAAACACAGGTAAACATCTTTCTGGTCTTCTCTACTTTCAGACCAGATCCATCTGACACCAGTA
>NW_004443999.1:14032861-14035062 GCF_000243295.1 Trichechus manatus latirostris
TCTTCCAGTTGATTGGCCTGGAATCTGTCTTCCAAATTTCTTGACAGACAAGTGAGCACCTTCAGTGCTTCATCTATTTGTTGAAACATCTCAGTAAGTACAAATGGAATTTCTCAGAAAATACAGTTTTTATTCTGGAAAACTTGCTATTAAATTGTATTTGGAATACTTTAAAGTTGTATCTATAATTATTCAAAAGCATTTTATGTGTATTTTGCTTTATCTTTGAGCACTTGCTCTGAAACATAAAATTGGGGTTCTCTTTCCCCTTGAGAGTATCTTTAATGCTAGAAATATCCTTGCAGCCTTTCCTTCTTCTTTTATTTATTTATTTTTGTGATTTTGTAGAAATTTCCTGTGCTTGCCTGTCACTGGTGTGACCTTTACTACAATTTAAGTAAAAAATAAAAACAAAAAAGAAAGAAAGATTTTATAGATATCAGATTTTTCACCAAGTTTTGAGTAACCAGGTGCCTTACACGGCTGATTATTGAAGAAACCTCAGATTTTGAGAATTTGAGTATTTGTTGGTTACAAGTTGTGTGCTCAGAATTATGCTTGCATTATCAAGGACTTTGGCTTTTGATTTTAAGGGTTTATAACTATTGTTGTTGTTGGGTGCTATCTAATCAATTCTGACTCATAGTGACCCCCATGTGAAAGAGTAGAACTGTTCCGTAGGGTTTTCTTGGCCGACGTCTTTACGGAGGTAGATTGTCAAGTTTTTCTCCCTTGTATGTATTAGAGAAAGCTAAAGCACATACAATAATTAGAAAAGAGTTCAATTCAGTACTACTGTACTGATTTTAATTGCTAAGAGTAACCCAGAAAGAAAGAATAATATGTATGGAAATTAGGTTTCATGGAGAAGGGCCTATTTTATTTATCTTCTAGTAACTTCCGGAGAAGTTTTACATAAATCTCTTTAAGAAACAGTATTATAATTTGAATAGGTAAGCATTCCCCACTAGACTATGGGCCTCTTCAGGCAAGAACAGAGTCTTCCTTTTTTTTTTTTTTAATCCTGAGGAGCTGGACTAGTGATGGCTTCATAGTAGGTTGTTGTTGTTAGGTGCCGTTGAGTCGGTGCCTTCTCACAGCGACCCTATGTACAACAGAACAAAACACCGCCTGGTCCTGCGCCATCCTCACAATTATTGCTATGCTTGATCCCACTGTTGCAGCCACTGTGTCGACCCATCTCCTTGAGGGTCTTCCTCTTTTTCACTGACCCTCCACTTTACCAAGCATAATGTCCTTCTCCAGGGACAGGTCACTCGTGATAACCTGTGCAAAATATGTGAGACAAAGTCTCCCTATCCTTGCTTCTAAGGAGCTTCTGGCTGTACATCTCCCAAGACAGATTTGTTTGTTCTTCTGGCAGTCCGTGGTATATTCAATATTCTTCACTACACCATAATTCAAAGGTGTCAATTCTTCTTTGGTCTTCGTTATTCATTGTCCAACTTTTGCATGCATATGAGGCAATTGAAAATACCATGGCTTAGGTCAGGTACATTTTAGTCCTCAAAGTGCTATCTTTGCATTTTAACACTTTGAAGTCTTTGCAGCAGATTTGTCCAATGCAATACATAGTCTGATTTCTTGACTGCTGCTTCCATGGGCATTGATTGTGGATCCAAGCAAAATGAAATCCTTGAGAACTTCAATCTTTTCTCCATTTATTACAATGTTGCTTATTGATCCAGTTGTGAGGATTTTTGTTTTCTTTATGTTGAGGTATAATCCATACTGAAGGCTGTGGTCTTTGATCTCCATCAATAAGTGCTTCAAGTCCTCTTCACTTTCAACAAGCAAGGTTGTGTCATCTGCATATCACAGGTTGTTAATGAATCTTCCTTCATTCCCGTTGCCCCATTCTTCATACAGTCTAGCTTCTCGGATTATTTGCTCAGCATACAGCTTGAATAAGTATGGTGAAAGAATACAACCCTGACGCACACCTTTCTTGACTTTAAACCAAGCAGTATCCCCTTGTTCTGTTTAAATGACTGCCTCTTTTTCTATGTACAGGTTCCTCATGAGCACAATTTAAGTGGTCTGGAATTCCCATTCTTTGCAATCTTATCCATAATTTGTTATCATCCACATGGTTGAATGCCTTTGCAGAGTCAATAAAACACAGGTAAACATCTTTCTGGTCTTCTCTACTTTCAGACCAGATCCATCTGACACCAGTA
>NW_004443999.1:14035162-14060044 GCF_000243295.1 Trichechus manatus latirostris
TCTTCCAGTTGATTGGCCTGGAATCTGTCTTCCAAATTTCTTGACAGACAAGTGAGCACCTTCAGTGCTTCATCTATTTGTTGAAACATCTCAGTTGGTATTCTGTCAATTCCTGGAGCCTAGTTTTTCACTATTTCCTTCAGTCTAGGTTGGACTTCGTTCTTCAGTACTGTTGGTTCTTGATCATATCCTACCCCTTGAAATTGTTGAATGTGGACCAATTCTTTTTGGTACAGTGACTCCTTGTATTTCTTCAATTTTCTTTTGATACTTCCTGTGTCGTTCAGTATTTTCCCCACAGAATCCTTCAATATTGCAACTCGAGGCTTGAATTTTTTCTTCAGTTCTTTCAGCTTGAGAACTGCCTAGCATGTTCTTCCCTTTTGGTTTTCTAACTCCAGCTGTTTTCACATTTCATTATAATATTCTATTTTATCTTCTGAAGCCCTTTTAAATCTTCTGTTTAGCTTTTTAACGTCATCATTTCTTCAGTTAGCTTTAGCTACTTCTACATTCAACAGCAAATTTGAGTCTCTTCTGATATACATTTTGTTTTTTTTCTTTCTTTCCTGTCTTTTTAATGACTTTCTTCTTTCTTCATGTACAATGTCCTTGATGTCATTCCACAACTTGTCTGGTCTTAGATCATTAGTGTTCAATGCATCACATCTATTCTTGAGATGGTCTCTAAATTCAGGTGGGATATACTGAAGGTCATATTTTGGCTAGTAGGTGCACCATGAATATTTGATGTATCAATGCATTAATGAATATTAACAGCATTGAATTTTGTTATGAGTGACCTGAGTAGTACTATTTCTGTTCAAACTTTTGAACTAAAGTAACCTAAATATAAACAATTCAATAATCACATGCTTCAAAGGAATTGCCAGTGCACAACAATGCTATTTGAGTTGTTTGTTTCTTTCAATTAAACTTTTCATAGTAGCTGTGTCCCATTGCATTTCTCAAAGGTAGAACCAACAATAACTCCCATCCCACACACTCTTCTGCCAGGTGGTCTTGCTACTCTGCCATCATGTGGTTTAGTCTATTTGTCTACCCTTTGAATCTGGGTAGCCCTGTGACTGCTCTAAGAGATTATGGCAGACGTGATGATGTGTGAGTTCACAGTAGCCCTTAACTGGCCTGGTAGCATCTGCTTCCTGCCTCTTAGAAGCCTCTGGATAGACCAAGGTACACTGGGCTCTCGATGTGTGAGTGAAGAACTCAACTCAGAAGTGGGTCCTCCAGCCCCCGCTGTCCCAGCTGACACTTTTTGGCTCAGAGACCAAGTGCCATACTGAGTCCTTCCTAAGTTCTTGAACAACAAATCCCAAGTAAATTAAAAGGATTGTTATGAGTCCCCAGGTTTTGGCTGGTTTGGTACACAGCAGTAGGTGACCAGAACAGTATAAAATATCATACACATTAACCAAAAACAGTCTTGTTCTTGCAGAATCAATTGCAGGTTTATGTGCAAGACAGTTGGTTTCTGAATGGTCTTACAAAAGAAGGTTGAGCATTTTCTCAGGGCAATCACAGCAGCGGTAACCTTTCTTTCATTCAAAATCTGCATGATATAATAATTCTGTAGATATTGGCTTGTGGATCAGATCAATGCCCTCTCTCTTCTTCAGTTTAGTTTAACTCTTGATGGTCAGAGTTATAACAAAGTAATTAGCTGTCCCATTTTAGATGTTATGAGATCATCTTTTAAGCTCTAAATAATATTTACACAATTCCGTATACTTTCCAAAACACATTAAAATATATTTGTCATTTAATTCTCATAACATTGTTGGAGGTTAAATACTATGTATCATTTTATCCAGTAGATGTGGATAAAGCATTAATTTATTCCAGAGATTGTACAAGGTTAGGTTGTGGGAATATACACATAACTATAACACGGGCAGTGTCCTCAAGAAACCCATCATCTACTATTTCCCCTTAATAGATGAACGACAGGGAAATTCTTAGAAGTGAAAACTTAAATTCTGGTCTTTGAATTTCAAGTTTTATGTTCTTTCAGTTTAAGCATAAAACTTTATCATAACCGTTTAGATTAGTGTTTTAGTGTTCACAACGTGTCTCACACATGTTATTTCCTTCAATCCTCATGGTAACCTTGTGAGTAGGTAGTATTTTCTCTCTCTGACAAAGATGAGGCAACTGAAGTTAAGTGCTTCTCCCAAGATTTGACAAAAACAAATCACAAAGTTGATACTCAGAATTAAGCCACTTTACTGCAATATTTACTGACTCTTCTATTATATCACAGTTGTTTTTCTAGAGAGAGTCAAGAGTGGTTGTTAAAAGATAGGCTCCAATTTAGACTCTAGAGTCAGACCACTCTAGACCAGGTTCAGATCTGGGAAACAGCTGACCTGAAGATCAAATAACTTCCTAGCTGTGTGACCTTGGCAAGTAACTTAAGTTCTTTGTGCCTTAGTTTTCGCATTTATGGAACACTTATTTCATGAAGTGATTATAGAGATTTACTGAGACAATACATGTTGATGTGTGGTATCAAGTTGACTCTAACTCAAAATGACAAAATGACTCTATAGGACAGAGTAGAACTTCCCATTAGGGTTTCCTAGGCTACAATCTTTACAGGAGCAGATCACCAGGTCTTTTCTCCTGTAGAGCCACTGATGTGTTCAAACTGCCAATCTTCCGGTTAGCAGCCAAGAGCTTTACCATTGTTCCAGTAGGACTCCTTATAATACATGTAAAACTCCTAAAATAGTTCAGGGCACAGAGAAATAATTTAATAAATGTTAAATTAAATATTCTTATTTGAGGATACCTCACCCACATGGACAGATGCTGTGAATACATATCCATTTCACCAGGGATCTTTGTACACCTGAATGTGAAAGCCATCAGGAATCCAGGAAGCTTGGGGCTTTGAGAAATAACCCCTCAGTCTCCTAGTTCCATTGTGGGGCTTGGTGATCTTTTTTTGCAGGTCAAACTATGTAGGCAATATAAGGAACCAGGCTGGGAAGGTGGATATGAGGCAGAGGCTACTTGGGAGGAGGAGAATAAGCAGATGATTTAGAAGGGAAGAAGATGGGCCAGGTAAACAACAGTGAAAAGAAGAGCCAGGAATCTGGGAAATTTCTGGAGCATCATGACATAGATGTGAGTGCTAAAGAGCACGTGCACAGTCTGGTAGATGGGTAACTATAGCTTTGACTGTCCACTTCTCAGGGTCTACTTCAGCATTCTTTTTGTAGCATTGATCCTTGAATGCAAGTATTTCTCTCATGTTCCTCTGGGGTAGAAATAGAGGAAGAGGGAGTCTGATAGAACCAGGAGTGTCTTAACATTTATTGCTACCGCTTAGCCCAGTGTGGAATACGTCCATATTCTTGCCTTTTACAATCACTGATGGCACAGTGGTTAAGAGCTTGACTGCTAATCAAAAGGCTGGCAATTCAAATCCACCAGCCACTCCTTGGAAGACATATGGGGCCATTCTACTCTGTCCAATGGGCCATCATGATTCGGAATCCACTTGGCAGCAATGAGTTTACTCTAAATAGGAGAATTAGTCAAGTAGTCATAGAATGTGATCAGTTCTTTGTTCTGATATTGCTATATAGCTCTCCAGTTTCTGACTGGTGGATTTCTACTCCATAGGGTTTTCACCAAGCAGCTCCAGTGGTGCAGTGGTTAAGCACTCCATCGCTAAGCAAAAGGTAGGCAGTTTGAACCCACCAGTAGCTCTGCAGGAGAAAGAACTGGTGATCTGCTTCTGTAAAGATCACCCAAAGCAAAACCAAACCTACTACCATCAAGTTGATTCTCACAGTGACCCTATAGGCCAGGGTAGAACTGCCCCAGAGGGTTTCCAAGGCTGTAAATCTTTATGGAAGCAGACAGCCACATCTTTCTCCTGTGGAGTGACTGGTGGGTTCGAACAGCTGACCCTTTGGTTAGCAGCTGAGTGCTTAACCACTATGCTACTGGGGCTCCATTCTGTAAAGATTACAGCCTAGGAAAACTCTATAGGTCAGCGCTACTCTGTCCTCCAGGGTCACTATGAGTCAGAGTTGATACTACAGCTACAGGGTTTTTTTTTTCAGAGTCTCCACCACATAGCAGGAATCCACATATGGGAAGGTGGATTTGGCACACTTAAAATGCATGTCTGCAAGATGTAACACTTAAAAAAGACTAAAAGTGTAAACCATCTGTAGGCTATTTTTAGATAGGCATGAGTAAAACCATCACTTTCAAATGGTAACACTGTGAAATCCCCTATTATTGATCATATTTCTTATTTAGTTGAAAAATATACTAATGTACCATCACCTACCAGAGCTTATTGAAATCCCTGAAACTTCTGGATGAGTCTGAATCCCACGAGCTGGTTAAACGCAGGCCTTGCAATTGCCATTCAATGTGCCCCCTGTCCTTGTACCTGCTCACATCAGAAATTGTGAAACATAATGCTCTGGTTCCTGCTCCTGATGCCTACATGTTCCGTGGGATGCATGCTAAGTCTTGCCAACACCTTGTAACCTAACAAGTGAGAAGTAGTCACGGAAAATACTCACCTTTGTCATTTTATGTTTTCTAATGCATGTTGAGCCCTCAAAGGAATGTCACACTGTTCCCAGGCTACTTTTGTCTATTTACAATTTTTTTGAGAAAAATACAAGGGAAAGCTGCACTACATTAGTTCTGAATTAAGCTAAAAGTGTGAGCTTCAGAGGTTATTCTCCTCCAGGAAAGGTTAGAGTACCTGTACCCCCTGCCCCTGTCTCTGCTCACTAGATTGGTTGGCTATGCAATACAGTATCCTTTGCTTTGGTCCCCGTTTCTATTCCTTGCAGGCTGGCACTTACTCTACTTCAGTGCTTGAGAAATTGTTTCAAAATCTAATTTTAGCACACCCATGCATAAATATCTGGATCTATCTTTTGAAAAATGCTAGTATCCTTAAAATGTGTGCAGGTAAATGACGGAAGCAGAGAAAATAAAAGAATAGGGATATATAAAAGCCAGGAAACCCTCGTGCTGAGCGGCATAAAAACTGGAACATAACAAGTAATTTTTATTCCAGCCATACTTCAGTTTTGGAGGGTCTACTTTAAATACCCCAGTGCATTGAAGTGTTAACCCAATTAATTCAATTTCCATCTTGAGAGATAGAAAAAAAAAAAAGTAAGAAAGAATCTTTACCAAAATAACAAGTCCCACATTTAATTAAATTTATTTTAATACATTTCAAAAAATATTTATTGAGCACTTATTATGTGCTGGCATTGCAGTGGACATGGGGGTACGGTGATTAACAAGACAGAACAAGGCACTTGACTATATGAAGCATACAGTGGAGTATAGACATGAACCAAGTAATTCTTGGATGATAGATGTTAAATGATAAGCGGTTTAAGGAGTCGTGGGAGCACAGAGCAGAGGAGTTTAACCAATTCTAAGGGGCCAGGGAAGCCATCTTAGTTCCATTCTTGGGATGTTGCCTCCTGGAGTATGGATTAATATATTGTTCCGATAATAGGAGCTGGGCTTCCTATGTGCTCTCCTTTTAAAAAAGTTTATTTTCTTGTTGTTGTTGAAAACATACACAGCAAAACATACACAAATTCAACAGTTTCTATGTGTACAATTCAGTGATGTTGATACATTCTTCATTACATTCTCACCCTCCTTTTCTGAGTTGTTCCTCCCCCATTAACATAAACTCACTATCCCCTAAGTTTCCTATCTAATCTCTAGAGTTGCTGCTGTCAATTTGATCCTGTATAGATAGATCTTGAAAGAGCACAATGTTCAAGGTAGGCATTCTTTACTAGTTAAACTAAACTATTGTTGGTTTTAAAAAGACTTCAGGGAATATTTTTGGTTTAAGGCAGGGATTCTAACTGGTTTGTGCTTGGAATTTGCATTTCTACCCTAGATATACTGAATCAGAATCTACATTTTAACAAGCTCCCCAGGTGATTCTTATGTATAATAAAGTTTGAGAACCACTGCTCTACTAGTGGTTCTCAGAACTGGTCCCTAACCAGCAGCATTAGCATTGCCTGGGAATTTGTTAGAAATGCAAATTCTCAGCAGGGGTTAGAACCAGAATGAACCTGTTTGAAGCCCTGGTTTAAGGTTTAAAGATTTTCTCAGGGCAATAGTTTCAGGGTTTTATCCAGTCTCTGTGGCTGTACTCTTCCTCCTGCTACTGAAAGTAGTGTTTAGTTATGGTGAACGCTAATGCAAAAGGACACGTTCAATTTCAGTTTCAGTGTGTGATATCTTTACCGTATAGAAAGGAGTAAATCTCTAAAATTTATGTAATTTAGTTACTCCTACTTGTACGCATGAACCTGTATTTCCCACACCTTCCCCATCCTTTTTAAGGCAACTGCTTGTAAACAGTTCACCTATTAGGTAGATGTATGCCTCTGTCTTCCCTAAGGTGCGCTTAAGGGAACTAAGGACTCTGATAGTTTTTCCCCAGAGCTAAGCCATCAGCTGTGTTATAGAACAGTACAAACATTTTCACAAAGGCTGTGGTTCTGGAGGTTAGTGTGCATCAGAATCACCTGGAGGGCTTATTACACACTGATTGCTGGCCCAATGCCAGCAGTTTGGATTTATCGGATCTAGGTCATACCACAAGTTCTCAGGTGATGCTGATGGTGTTAGTCCAAAGCCACACTTTGAGAACCACTGCCCTAGGGTATGCTGAAGGCCAAGTTAGCATTGCAACTTTTACACAAAGAGAGTAATTTGCTTTTTATTTCCCTGGGAATTCTCAGGGTTCCTTGCAACAAGCTCGCAGAGCCCTTTGCCACTAATGATCTAGATCATTGAATAAAACCTGACCAAAGGAAAAGTGGTGTCTCCTGCTCTGACAACCTTAACTTTAATTCTGAAATTTAAGCCTTACTCCCTTTGCAGGTAACCTACCTTGGAAGGAGGCAAGCAGTATTTTCATTCAAATGTTGACTATGTGGTCCTTCTAGAATAGTTAGGGCCTATAAACTCTACAGAAAGCCACTTTCCTCACTGTGCCTATTCTATGAGGTGGGTAATGGTTAGAACATACAGAATTTCAAGAGCACAAAAGAGCTACTATTTACTTTTCACTGCTCTGGGAATGTGGGAAGTCACACACTATGATATCCCTCTTGTGAGGGAGCAGGACAGAAGCAGATTTGGGGGCCAAAGTATGATACAACAGGTCTACCAAGCTCACTTGGGTATGCTAAGTCATCGAGTCATAAAGAAGTGCTTGAAAAGTAGGTCAGATTTCCACCTCTAACTGGAATGTCATCCCAGTGTGTAACGCTTTTGAAGGAGGGTGGATAAGTGCAGCTAATCAGCCTCTTGTGTAAGCTCCCTCTGAGCATACTGGGGATGTAATTTAGGCCAGATGTATCTTGGGGGAAATGAAGACACCAATAAAACAACCCTTATTGCAGGAATGTGAGTTAAATGCGTTCCCCTTATGAGGCACTCATGAAGTCAAGGTAGGAAGTGGAATCAAGTTTAGTAGAGTTTTAAGCATTTTGTTGTTGTTGTTAGTTGCTTTTGAGTCAGCTCTGATTCCTGGTGACCTTATGTAGAACAGGATGACACATTGCCTGCATCTGTGCCATCTTTATCATCATTGGTATGTTTGAGTCCATTGTTAAGGCTATCGTGTCAATCCATCTCATTGAGGGTTTCCTTCACTTTCACTAACCTTCTACCAAACATGATGTCCTTTCCTAGTGGTTAGTCATTCCTGATGACTACCTCTACCTCCTGATGTCCAAGGTAAGCTAGAGGCACCTCTTTTAATGCTAGTGAGAGCTACAGACCTAGCACCTATTATATTATGTATATGTAGATTGAAGACGGAGACCAGAGCCTTGTTTTTGTTTGGGTAAACAGTGTACTGAAAAGTGCACATTTGTGTTAAAACATTGAGACCTAGAGAATATCACTTAATCAAGTGAATAATTTAATCAAGTGAAGAATCATCAGCAAACTAAATGGTTCATGGGCGAAAGGTGAGACGGGAAGCAGTGCTTAAAATTAATGTGGTTTCTAAACCTGCTCATCTAGACTCTATGTAGCCAAACATATATATATACATAAGAATATATGACACATATACATGACACACACAATACACGTGGCACACATATGGCATATATGACACATATATTTATGCCATATTTAAAACAAAATACGTTGCCGTTGAGTTATTTCCGACTAGTAGCGAACCTACAGGACAGAGTAGAACTGCCCCATAGGGTTTCCGAGGAGCGGCTGGTGGATTTAAACTGCCAACCTTTTGGTTAGCAGCCCTAGCTCTTAACCACTATACCACCGGGGCTCCACATCATATATACATATATATATATTTCATTATTAAGTCAATGGTTACCTCCAACTATGACAGAAACTCTAGCCTTTATTTATTAATTGCAGCATCTTGCAAAGAAAGCAAAGTCTTACATAATATAGCAATAGTTTAAAAAAAAAAAGTTGTGAAATAATATATTGTGGCAGCACCTATACCTGGCCATTCCCTGCTGTTAAGATATCTCACATGCTGGATTCCTTTCAAGGCAAATGCAATCACTTTGAACTGCCTAGTTTTTAAAGTAAAAATGTGTTCACATTACAAAACCACTGTAGCAAAGCATTTCTATTAAAATAGCCCTGCTGCTTATATTTAATGCTTTCTAGACTGCCTCTGTGGCTCAGAGGGGCTGCGTGAAGCACATGCAGGCATTAGAGTAATCATTAAAGATCAAGGGCTTTCCAATTATCAAGTCACACTTAGTAGACAATAAGCTGGGATAAATGAAGCATGGCTTGGCAGTTTCATACTCTGAATCAAAGATTTCCAGCAGAACAAGAAAGAGATGCTTGCATCTCATGAAACACAGGCACTTGTCAACATATTTGAGAAAGATGTTCACCAAAACTCTTCATCAACTTCCTAAGTCTTCCTAACCATTTAATAGTTAATAGAAAATATTTATATGAAATCTCTCCCTGTGATGCAGAATCCAGGAGTACATCTGCAAGATCATTTCTCACATTCTGATCCCAAAGGTATTATTCCAAAATAAGGTACCTTATGACCTCCATCAACAGGAATCCAATAAAGCCTCAATTAACTTGGATTGTGTCTCTTCTGAGCTTAATTTTAGTATGAGAGGAAATTCACAAGAAAACATGCTGTTGGAAAGAATTTTTTTTTTCAAAAGAGTGACTTTCAAGGTGTGTCTTGGGGTCAAATAGACACAGGCCCAACTTCTTTATTCTTTATATTTACAGCTACCACACTGTACTGCAATCCTGGAGTCTCCAAATGATTCCCACAAGGCAGGGCAGGATGCTCACTCATCATAGAAAGATTCAATTGTATTTGCTGGACAGCATCTGCTGTGATAGAAAAGGGGATTGCTGCATTTTAGGAAGATTTCCGACAGCGTGAGAGGAAGAACAGGGTCATGCTTGGGTAGTCTCACTGACATAAAGTGGTGAACACAGTTCATTGCAAAGAGTAGGCAGTCAGTAAACGCTTCTTCGATTATATGAGATTTAAAAGAAAGGTGTTTCTGTTTAGCATCGGTTAATTAGGGGCCCCAGCATCTCCAAGATTGCTCCCAGCCGCAGCTTTCACCCTGTGGCCCTGTTACCTGCCTTTGCAAAACCACGCCACCCTCAGTACATAGGTGGGTGGAGATTGTGTCAAAGCCTCTGGAGGGATCCTGAATTCTTATCCAGGTTTCTGGTTCTTGCATTCAACAAAGTCTCTACTCAATGATATTTAAAAAAAAACAAAAAACAAAATCCAGATTCTCATTCTTGTCAACTTATTCAGATCCAGCCAACATTTACTGTGCACCTACTATGTATGAGTGCCAACATTTATATACATTAATTAATTTTAATCTTCACTGAAGTCGTGTAAGAAAATAACTAACATTTTAAGTGAGAAAAATGAGTCCCTGTGAGCACTATCTTACAGACAACTAAACACAACAGAATTTCATATATCTGGTATCTTCAGAAAGTGAGCTGTTGCACATAAATACAATTTCTAGAGAGCTAAAGCATACCTTTCAAAACCTGAACCTTTTTATTTTCAACCATTGCATATCTAAAAAAAACAAACAACAAAAAACCTTTCAAAAATTTATCAGGCACTTTTTTTTTTTTTTTTAAGTTTTAATCATAACCGTACCTTTTCTTTGGACTCTGGTTATCATTAGGAACATTAATTGGTGTACTGCCCTATAATGTCATAGTTATTGTCCATGAAGATGTTTTCCCCAACATTAAAAGGTTTCAGACTAAATGACTCCTGTTAATGATTCTCCTGTTTCATCTTTTTCTATATTTACTTGTAATTTACTAGCTGCTATCAGCTAAATTTCAATTAAAAATCAAAGCAATAGACATTTAATAAACACCCAGTATATTCCAATTGCTGTGTTGGAGAATGAGGACACCAAGATGAATACAAAGTCCTATATGTCACTGTCTTCTGCAATCTTGAGAAAATTGTATAATGAAGCAAGAGATATGATACTGTGAATAACTTAAAATCTCCTTGTCAGGGATCAATTCAGTTTATCTTGTGAGCAAAATTCATAGGCTCTACAACAGCTGTTTTCTAGGTTCAGAATGGAACCTTCAAGTAAGTCAAATGTAACTATTTGAACTGACTCCTCTAATTTTTTTTTTTCTGCCTATGTGGAGTTAGGAGTCCTTGGGTGTTGCAAATAGTTAAAGCACTCAGCTGCTAACTAAAAGGTTGGAGGTTCGAGTCCACCCAGAGGTGCCTTGGAAGAAAGCCCTGGTGATTTACTTTTGAAAAGTCAGCCATTGAAAACCTTATGGAGCACAGTTCTACTCTAACACTCATGGAGTCGCCCTGGAATCAATTCGACAGCAATGGGGTATGTGGGGTTAAATGTCATGATGCCCCTACCTGTGTCCTCACGGAGTGAAGGGTGGAGAGGGGGCCCCAGTTCTTCTTCACTCTGTGATTCTCTGGGGGAACATACAATGGCTTTCATTCTGGGAAAGAGGTACTTGAGAATAATAGAATAAATAATACTTATGATAATAACAGCAGCATCAATGATGGGTAACGTTTTTAATGGAGTGATATTTTTATGTTTATCTATGAGGTATTTTGGTTTCTTTTATCCATCACCATCCTCCCACCATTTGGCAGTACTGAGAGATCCCTATATGTCTGCCCTTTTAAACAGGGTAGAAAATATCTAAAACTAAGGCAATTAAGGGATTCCAGTGGGGAACTCTGGAAAGAGGCAGCTTCGCGATGATCCCTTTACCTACCTGTGATGCCTGCGGTAGAACAGAAAAGGCAGTATGTCATATTTATGCAGAGACGGCTTGAGACACAACCAAATGCCATCATACATTTCTTGTTTTCCACAGAATGGGAAGATATACAAAAATTTCCCAAGTTCCCCGGGCCCTTTGCTTCTAACTTCATGCCAAATACACTCGTACCTAGAGAAACAGAAAATATAGATGAGAGTTTGAATGCTGATGTGCTTTGAATGATGCCCCTGTTGTGAGAGCAAGGGAACCCCAGGGTGGGGGCTGTGGAGCAGAGAGCACACATGTGGAGTAGTAATAGGACATGGTTGATTCCAAGATGATCAGCCGTGCCAGAGAGAGCCAAAAAACCTTGAAGAGAGGGACCATGACACTCCGAAGAGCAACGGCAGCAAATCACTTTTGCTAAGAGAAGGAACCACAAACAGACCACTGGAGAAATCAGCAAAAGAGGCTAAGAATTTGCCAGAATTTCAGCAATTTGATATAAAAATTGCTGATGGGCATTTTAATATTCTAATATCCTCTTACATATTTTCCCTTTTTCATTTATTAACTAGAATGTGTCGATTTTTCTGTATTCTTTGTCCACGTCAACCACTCTATGCTGTCTTTGGTCTTATACGGTAAAATGCAAGGCATATGATACAATGGAGATGGATAGATATTCTAGGGTTTTCATTTATTGACATTTTCACGTCTATTGGTTGTTCATAGGTTTTTCCTTGTAAGATTACAATGGGTAGGAGGATTTTTCTGCTAGTTTTTTTTTTTTTTTTTTTTTTAGGTAAGGGGATTAAAAACCCATTTAACTCATATGTTTGTTTATTCAATTGCTTAAAACTTTTCTAATAACAACTTTACTGAGATATAATTCTCATTCCATAAAATCTACCCTTTTAAAGTATAGAATTTTGTGTTTTTTCATGTATTCAGAGTTATGCAGCTATCAATATTATCTAAGTTTAGATAATTATCTAATCATCTAACACCCCATAAAGAAACCACATATTCATTAACAGTCACTCTTGATTCCCCTCTAACTCCAAACTCTGAAAAAAACTAATCTATATTCTACCTCTATGAACTCACCTAACCTGGACTTTTCATATAAATTGAATCATAAATATGCAGTCTTTTATGGCAGACTTCTTTTAATTTGTATGTTTCCAAGGCTCATTTATGTTATAGCATTGATCAGTGCTTCACTTTTTAAATGCCAAATGATATTCCATTTTATGGATATACCATATTTTGTTTATCCATCCACCTATTGACAGGCATTTGCATTGCTTCCATTTTTTGGCTATTATGAATAACAATGCTACTATGAACATACGTGTACAAGGTTTTGTATGAACATATGTTTATAATTATCTTGGGTATATACCTAGTAATAGAATTGCTGGTTCATATGGTATTTCTGTGTTTAACTTTTTGAGAAACCACCAAACTATTTTCCACAGCAGCTGCACCATTTTACATTCCCACCAACAATGGATGAGCATTTCAAGTCCTAGCATGATGACCGGCACAAAATAAGTAGACAATAAACAGTACTTCTTTGTCTCTTTTCTTCCCAATTCTGAGCTCCCTTTGGGAATATTAAAAATCTGAGCTTGGAATTTACCTGAGAGGTTGAACCTAGAGATACCAATTTTTGAACAATCAATAATAATGGTAGCTAAAACCTGTTGCAGTTGAGTCGATGCTGACTCATAGCGACCCTACAAGACAGAGTAGAACTGTCCTATACGGTTTCTGTGGAACGCCTGGTGGATTCGAACTGCCGACCTTCTGGTTAGCAGCCATAGCTCTTAACCATACACCACCAGGGTTTCTATGGTAGCTAAGGCAATATAAAAAGAAGTCATGTAAGAAGAGTATACCAAACCCGCTGCCATCGAGTTGATTCCAACTCATAGCGACCCTGTAGGACAAAGTAGGACTGCCCCATAGTGTTTCCAAGGCTGTAAATCTTTATGGAAACTGACCGCCACATCTTTCTCCCGCCGAGTGGCTGGTGGTTTCGAACTGCTGGCCTTTGGATTAGCAGCCAAGCCCTTTAACCACTGTGCCACCGGGGCTCCTTAAGGAGAGTACAGAAAGTTGAAGAAGGCCAAAAACTGAGGCCAATGACATGACAACATTTACAGGCAAATATAAATGAAAGAACTAGCAAAAGAGAACCAGCAGAAATGGTTATGGAAATAGATCTCAGTGAGAGGAAGGCAATGTTGTACATAGGAAAGAAAATGAATACTGGAGTCAGACAGGCCTAGGTTTACGTCTTTCTTCTGCAACATGCCAGCTGGTGCCCTGGGAAAATTATCTAAGCTTTCTATTTCTTGATAGCCACATCTGTCATGGGGTGATCAAAACCGCTTTAGTGTTGTAAAGATCAATGAGACAAGCATGGAAAACACTCAGAACAATGTTTGACCATAATTGACATTAAAAAAAGAGGTTAGTATTTTCATGGGAGCATAGAAAGAGAGCACATCATCTGTGGATAGCCCAGTATCAGGTACTACAAATGATATGAAAGAAATTACATGACCTGATATTTGCTCAAAAAAGAGAAAGAGTTTTAGTTCTGTAGAGAGTGAGGATTCATCAGTGGACATATATTTGTTTAGATTGAGAAAACGGAAATTTACCTAATCTTCTTTAAGAAAAGAATGTGTAGAAAGAACACACAATATTTTAGGAAAGAGACCAAGAGTACTGGGTCAGGATAAGGTTCAAATCTAGGGACAAGATGCAATCAAGAATCAGTTATTAAATAGTGGCATTCTAGAATATTTTCCTAGTTTATCTCTTTACGTCAGTGGTCTCATCTTGCTGCTAGCTGTCAATGCCATTAGACATTTGTAACACTCATATATGTATCTACAGACCTATATTTCCTCTAAGTTCCAGAATCTTATACACATGTATACTCAACCTGACTATTTAGATACAGGCAGTCCCAGCTTTATAAACGTCTGACTTATGTACAACCCATAGTTATAAACCAACCCTCATAAAACCTATTATATTAAAAATTCAGGGTACAAACAATGGTTCCTAATAACAGGCTGTACTTTGTGACATGCATCAAACATTATTATTATTATTACTGTATTATTATGTTAAAGATATTCTAGTGTTAAAGATATTAAAGTGTTTCTTTAATTTTTTTATGCATAGAAAGTTACACTATATACTATATACTAAGACAAACATTTGATTTACTGATGTTAGATACAAACTCTACCTAACTTTTCTGATTTACCCACAAATTTGACTTAGGAACGGAACTCTTTCATAATCTGGGGACTGCCCGTATCTCAGCAATATCTCAGTCTGAACATGCCATGGTCTTCCTCTCCATACAACCCTTTCCCAGACATGATTTTCTTAAAGGTCCCTTTACCTCAGTGAAGGGCTCCAAGTCCAGAAACTAGACTCTGGGAGTTGTTCTAGATCCTTCCATCTCATCAAACTCCATAGCCAACCTTTTACTAGGTGCTGTTAATCTTACCAATTTCTCATCTCCATCACTGTCACCCAGCCTCAGCTATCATTATCTGGTACTTGGAGACACCATTCTTTAGTGCTTCCTGCATCTACGCGTGGGTCTGCTCTCCACCCCATCCATCCTACCCATTCTACATACAACATCAACATACGGACATGCCTCTGCACTCCAGTCCCTCCAATGACAATTTTCCAATGGTTTCAAAAGCTTTTGGGATAAAGACCAAAATCTATAACGTGTCCTACAAGTCCCTTAATGACATGTGCCCTGCCTTTCTCTATGATGTCACTATTATATTTAGCTAAGCACAGTGCTTGACACATAATAGATGTGCAATAAATATACTGAATGAATAAAGGAGTAAATGACCTTAGACTTATTTTCAAAGCTGAACCATGCATATGTAATTGGAGGGAAAACATAAGCTATAACACCCTGGAAAGATTTGCTATGGAAAAGAGGAAATGAAGTTTCTACATTCTCTCCCTTACTATCCTCCTTCCACTTAGAGGTCTGCTGGTGCTGAAGGCCCCTTCCTAATTCTTGAACTGTGTCCTATGAAGAAGCTAGATGAAATCTGCTTCAAAGTCTCTGCTATTCCTTTGTCTTCTGAAATTTGAAAACCTGGATTTGTTTTCTGTATGGATTTTGATTTGGGAAAATATATTGTCAAGGGGCACTTGATAAAGAAAAATGAAGTTCTGGACATAGCAAAACTAAAATGATTCTGCAAATTAATATAAAATGACTGTTTTCTTTGAATGTAGAGACTATTTATATATTTTAATTGAGGCCTGGAAAATTTGATACTCTTGAACTTGATCGGAGAAGGGAGATGAAGAAGTTGGCCTTGTTCAGAGAGACTGGATCACGGTACCAAGGAGACAGCCTTTTGGGAAGGCAAGAGGGGAGGGGAGGGTGAAGGCAGTCCCTGTAACAGAGGGTGTCATGGATTGAGTTGTGTCCCCCAAAATATATGTTGTGAATCCTGACCCCTACACCTGTGGCTTTAATCCCTCCTGGGAGTAGGATTTCTTTGTTATGTTAACAGGGCTGTACTAGGGTAGGGTGTGTCTTAAGTCAGTCTCTTTTGAGATATAAAAAGAGCAAATTGAGCAAGGAACTGAGCAAGCAAGCAGAAAGCAGAGATCTCATAAAGATCACCATGATAGCAAAGGAATAGAAACTGAAAAGAGACAAGGGCCTTCCCCCAGAGCCAACCACCGAGAGAGAAAGCCTTTCCCTAGACCTGGAGCCCTGAATCTGGACTTTATTCTTCTAAACTGTGAGACAATAAGTTTCTGTTTGTTAAAGCCACCCACTAGTGGTATTTCGGTGATAGCAGCACTAGATAACTAAGACAGGGGGTGAATGATGAACTTTAGAACGAGCGATGCTAGCTTTGATCCTTCTCCTTGTTACTTCTTCCTTCCTCCCCAAATCCTCCTCAGCCTCAGCCTCAGTGAGGCTTATTTAACCATTACAAACTAGAAGAAGCTCTGTCTTAGTCTCTGCCTGGAATAAAGACAGGAGGTCTATGATCTTAGTCTGGAGCAAAGTAGGACTAGAGAGAGGAGGAGAAGCTTGTTACTGAGGAAAAATCTGAGAGAGGAGTTGACGGAAGATTGATACGTCGATCAGATTATGTAAGTAACTATCTCCTACCTCCAAACACCCAAATCCAAAGAAAAATTACAGAAAAGAACAAGTTTCTGAGATGGGGTTTGAAGGTATTTTATTTAGAAATTAAAGCTAAGAATGACCTCCCAAATCTCACTCTTTGTACTAAAGTATTTTTTGTTAAACTTGCTGAATGACTAAACAGGAGGGCTGTTGTACAACCTTCTTCAACAACATGTGCAAGCCACAGAGAATGGAGCTACATTTCAGGGTTATGACACCAAACACAGGAAGCCAAGATGAGTGCTGATCATTCTTAAGTGTTGTCGCTGAGCACACAGCAGCAGCTGGCTGACAAAATGCCACTCTGGTATCTCTGTCCTCTTGGGTGTCTGTTTTAGGATTCTCTTGGGAGCTCATGCAAGCCAAAGTTCTAGCATAAAACTTCAGAAGCAGCTGTTTTCTGGCCTGGCGGGTTTGAACTGTGCAGTGTTTTTCTAGCCATCCCAAGCTCATGGAATTTTTCAGGATGGCCCACTGTGATGGTGACTAGTGACCAGTCACTTTTGTAATGGAAACCGGGTCCCCTGTGCACCAGGTGACCACCATTAACATTTCTCAACTCTCCATGGGATAGATTACTGACTGTTTTCATAAGCTTTCTGACCTTGTCTTAAGCTTTATAATCCATGGTGATGAATTTATAGAGTGACTGTGACTATGTATGAATAGTGTAACAGAGATAAATGGGCTTTAGATGTTGACAAAGCTGAGAAAAAGTATTGTTCTCGACACCTTTTGTTAGTAAGCGTGTGATTCACTATAACTCTTCTTTAGTGATTTATCTATAAATCTTCTTTTCTCACTTAATAATATGCCCCCCATTGCTCCTCCTAGGCCAGCACCATGTTTTTCTAATACATTATTAAAGCCATGTCAGACTCAAGATGCAGTGTGCTTGGGGCTTCACAGCAGTGTTATTTTACCTTCTACTTCTAAAAAAATGCTCAAAGGGTTCCAAAGACATATTACTTCCCTTCCGCCTTATTGTTCACAACTTAACCTAGTAAGCCACCAGAGCTTCTGAAAGCTTTGGAGGTGGATATTTTTCACATGAAGTTTGGGGAAAACTATAAAAAGTCAACTATAGGACTTGATAAAATGATAAAAGGAGAGTTGTTTTCCTTGGAATTACATTTAGAAGAATCATGTATGCAACAGTCCTACAAAGGTTGAATGCTATGATGATTCTGTAGCTCTGTTTTCTGTGGTTGTGTGGTTGTTGTTAGCTACTGTCCAATCTGCTCCTGACTCATGGTGACCCCATGCACAGTGGAACAAAATGCTGCCTGGTCCTGCACCATCCCATAATTGGTTGTGGATTGGACTGTTGTGATCCATAGGGTTTTCATTGGCTGGTTTTTGGAAGTAGATGGCCAGGCCTTTCTTCCCAGTCCATCTTAGTCTGGAAGCTCTGCCGATGACTATCAACATCATAGCAACATGTAAGTCTCCACTGGCAGACAGGCAATGGCTGCGTTCGAGGTGCATTGGCCAGGAATCGAACCCGGGTCTCCCACATGGAAGATGAGAATTCTAGCACTATACCACCACTGCCCTCTATTTTGTCTTCTAGACTCCCAAATGAAAGCTGTGTTATTCTAACTTAATTTTTTTTGCTTTGTGTTCAAAGACAGTTTGTTGACAGCTTTTTTTCCAATGTAGCTTATCTGCACTGCGTGAGTACTCAGGACCCACGTGGCAGCTGCTCTTCTTCAGGTTCATTGTTTAACTGTGTTCCTGCTTTCTATGGTCCACACCGCTCCCACATTTTAGAGACTGAAGTTCAGAACCACATCACCTAGATCAGCATTAGCCGGAGTGTTGGCAAGCTGCAGAATCAGGATGTCGCCACGCACTGTTGGCGTCAGGCATCAATACTTTCTTTGAAGCTCCCCAGGGATTTCTTATCTGCAGCTGTGTTGGGAATCATTGCTGGGACCTTGACTGATGTAGACAGTTTGGGCTTGTGGAGATGTGGAGAAACAACCATCCAAGAGAGGGTGGCAGCAACACTCTGGGCTGGTTTTTAGAACAGAGAGTTGGTCAGGTTGGCCTATGTTGTGTGAAGACAAATAGTAGAGAACATGGCTGAAAACAGAGTTTGAGGCCAGATCAGGGGAATCTGAAGGCCCTACTAACAGTTTAGATTTTTATTCTATAAGCAGAGGATACATTCCAAGTTTTTAATTTGGGAAGGTGACATAATTAGAGACATTCCGTAGAAAGATAAATTGGGCATCAGTGAGTGGGATGTATTGGGGAGAAAATGGACTGGAAGGAGCTCCAGCAGCTAGGAGACTCTGTAAGAGTTCAGGCAAGAGGTAATAAGGGCCTGAACTCATAAAATAAAGGTTTCATTAGACAGAAGGAGGCAGAAACATGAAACCTTTTGGGAAACTGGGTGGATTAATCCTACGTAAGTTAAAAAAATGACATGAAGAAAATCAAACAGTTCTGCCATGCAATGTAAACATGTCACTCGCTCAAAGCCGGTTATTGTAATAGTACATGACAGTGTCCTCTGGGTTATTTTCCATTACAAGGAGTTTCAGGAACTGATAAGCCTGTGACTAATTTAAAATGTAATTGTTGTTCTGTCTTCCTGTGACATAGTTTGTGTTTAATTTCCTTTAAGTAAACAGTATAAAGAATTACAGTCAAATTCAATATTAGAAGCCTAGCTCCTAGAAATAGAAAAAGGCTTGAGAAAGTTCTTTCGCTACAGAGCAAATTTGATCTCCAAATTCTGGTTCACCATCGATGATGGCCTGCTGTCTCTGGGGCTGAGACCTTGCTCCAGGTTCTGTGCTCTGAGAATGAGTGGGGCTTTCTGATACTGCCCCAAGTGAAGGATAGAAACCAAACAAAGAAGACATGTGCCACTGAAGGGACTGTTAGGTTCATAGATCACTAAAACTTCATCTGGAAAAAGATTTAATAACTCATAGAATGTTAGCGCTGGATAGGATTTCAGAGATCATCTAGTTACGAAAGCCTTGTTTGTTAAAGTTAAGGAAGCTAACTTTAAAACGCTAGAAAGGTTAAGAGACTTACTCAAAGCTACACACAGTGGGCCATCTAGCATAAAGTGGGAGCCCTGGTGGTGCAGTGGTTAAAGCGCTCAGTTGCTAACCAAAAGGTCAGCAGTTCGAACCCACCAGCTGCTCCTCGGGAGAAACATGTGGCAGTCTGCTTCCGTAAAGATTTACCGGCTTGGAAACCCTATGGGGAAGTTCTACTCTGATTTATAGGGTCATCTTGGGTAGTAATCGGCTCAACAGCAATGGGTTTCAACATAAAGTGTGAGAGTTTTAGAGTCAGGCTGCACTGGGTTTGCATTTCAGCTCCCCCTGGTACTAGTTGTGTACCCTTTATTATACTAGTCCTGGTTTCTGTGAGACAGTTTCTCCCACTGTAAGATGGAGACACACCCATCTCACCGGGTCATTGCAAAGATTAGTTAAGGTCATGAATGGAAAGCACTTAGCCCAGTACCTGGCAAACCTTCAGCACATCACAGCAGTTACTAGAAGTAAGACCAGGGCTCAGACCCAGGTGTCCTGAACGTCGTCCAGTGCACCCTCTGTGGTGCCATACCCTGTCCTCTTGTGTTCCCACTTGAAACTCACTTCTCCCCCAATTTTGACATTTATGTTGACATCACCTTCTACATCAGACTGTTTCCAGCATTACTAAGTCAACTCTACATAATCGATGAATCATTTTACAAATATATTGACTACCTACTTAATTAAAAAGGCATGCACTTTTTATGATAAATTACATACTATCATTAAAAATTTTAATTATTACCTATTGTCTCACAAAATGTTAATCATCATATTTTTAGCCAGAATTGAGTGGCGCTATTCTATAATGAAGTACTCTTGTATCTGACGTGGGAATGGAAATAACAGCTCCTCTATGCTAAGGGCACGGTCACTGCTGTTAGGATTCCCCTGCAACACGGAAGGGCGCATTCCGATTATTTAGACTAGACCTTCAAAAGCATGTAATTTTATTTAAATACTTGAAATTGTTATCCAATTAACCAAGATTGCCAGTAATATTAATGTGGTAGGGAAAACACAGTATCAAAGCAATATATAAATTAAGTGGGGAAAGGAGGGAAAGGAAATAATGTGAGCAGAGTGATGACTGGCCAGACTCGTTATACAGATCGTTGCAGTTCGTCCTTAACACCGCTAGGGGGAAGGTGTTCTTACTCTTAATTACATTTCTTTAAGGAGGAAACTAAGGCTCAGGTAAGAACTTGCCAGTCTCAGAGACAGTAAGTGGTGAGCTAGAATTTCGACTCTAAAACTTTTATAAACCTTTTTAATGTAAAATGAAACACAGTTCATAGCTTAGTGAATTGTTTTAAGGTGAACACTCTTTTAACCACCATCCCGGTCAAGAAACAGAACCTTGCAACTTGCCCCAGAAACTCCCTTCCCTCCCTCCAAAAATAAAACACTTTCTGGATTTTTTTTTTTTTTTGGTAATAACTTCTTTGAATTTCCTCTTGGTTTTATTAGCCAAATGTCATCCCTATAGTATAGTCAAGTTTTCCACAACTTTTAAGCTCAATATGTCTTTGATGTCTAACTTAATTTACAGAATCTCCTTTCTTTTCCTTATTATTTACTGGTGAAGGACCCAGTCCATTTTACCTATAGCATTTCCAACAGTCTGGATTTTGCTAGTTGCCTACCCAGGGTGCCATTCAAACTATTCCTTTATTTCTCGTCAATTGGCCTCTGAATCTAGAGGTTTGATCAGACTCACATTTGACCTTCTGGTCAAGACTTTAAGGGGAATGTATTGTTACATCAGGAGGCACATAATATCTCAATTTTATTCTTGTTTTATTTTAGCACTTATTGACGCTCAATGCCAGTATCATTAATTCATTAAGTTGATGATGTGTTCATATTTTATCATTTCTTTTTCGTTTATTCACTGAAATAATTTTAAAAGAAGATCTTTAGTCATCCAGTATTTGGCTACCCAGTGGTATAGTTTATATAGAAAAAGAATCCTTCTTTTTATTTACCAGATTTTTACACATATTTGATGTATTTCAATCCATTTTCTTATTCCTATTTAAGCTCGAATTGTTCAATCTTTAACCTGAGTCTCTTTGATATGACACTCGAAGATTTTGATAGCTTTTTATCTATTTGCTATGACAAGATATTACAGGCTAGCCTTGTACATTTCTTGCTTGAGTTCTGGAATCAGCCATTTCTCCAAGAACCTCTATTATTTAATAGGAAATGATATTTCAAGGTCACAATCTGGCCTAGAGATGCTAATTGCTATTGGGCTGATTATCGTTTCTAGGTCTTTGTGGTGTACAGAGATAGGGTATATTTAAAATTTCTTTTGATTCAATACTATCATTTCCAATTCAAATCACAAGATTTTAATTTTTTCTATATTACATATGTATCTCTTTTCTTACATACTGAGAATCCTAGTTTCCCAGGGCACATGAGATGATAGAATTAGAATGTGTAATAAATATTCATTTGCTTTATCCCACATTATATACACATAAGTCTTAGAATAGCAGTACTACTATACCATCAACAATTATGACTACTCAAAAGAGCTACAATTTTTTTCATATGCTATCCTATTTCTCTCTCCCCACCATATTTTAATGATTATACTATGTCTTCATTGTCATATAATATAGTCATTACAACCTATAGTTTCTCCCTTTAAACTCTCAATTTGTTTTAATGCTACAAGTAACTGTATAGACCACTAGTTCTTATGTTGATGTTTTCTTTAGTCGTTTCATTTTGGTTATCTGAAGCTTGTTCTCTAGTAGATCCTTAGAAAGAGCTCACAGGGAAAAATCTTCCATGAGTTATTGCAGGTTGATAACATTTGTCAGGGGCTTTACAACTAATTTTTTTAACTCTGTCTATAAAAGCAGTGGTTCACATTTTAGATCCTTGAATATACTAATTATTTTATTCCATTTTCTTCTGGAATAACATGTTGCTGTGTCCCTTGTAAGACACTGCTTTTTTGTCTAGATTTCTAAAGAATTTGTTCAATTAAAAAAATTCTGATAGTTTTCTTAAATTATTTTCCCCCTTCCAGAACCTTCTATTATCTGTAGGTTGGATCTTCTTTGCCTATCTTTAATATTTGTCACTCTATCATTAGTCTTGTACATCCCTTTGTTTCTTTCTTTAATTTTTTTCCTCATTGTCTTCTTTTTCTCTTAGTAAATTATACAGTATTTTTCATTTTTCTATTCCTCCTAGTTTAGTCTTCATTTCTAAAATATTTTTTTAAATTTCTAATTTCTTTTTTTTTATGTGCTTTAGGTAAAAGTTTACAGCTCAAGTTAGTTTCTCATACAAAAATTTATACACACATTATTATGTGACCCTAATTACTATCCCTGTAATATATAATATTCCTCCTTTCCACCCAGGATTTCCCATGTCCATTCAACCAGCTCCTATCCCTTTCTGCCTTCTCTTCTTGCCTCTGGACAGGAGCTGCTCATTTAGTCTCACGTATCTACTTGAACTAAGAAGCACACTCTTCATGAGTATCATTTTATGTCTTACAGTCCAGTCTATTCTTTGAAGAGTTGGCTTTGGAAATGGTTTTAGTTCTGGGTTAACAGAGAGTTCAGGGGCCATGTCTTCTGGGGTTCCTCCAGTCTCAGACCATTAAGTCTGGTATTTTTACTAGAATTTGAGCCCTGCACCCCACTTTTCTCTTGCTCCACTAGGTACTCTCTGTTGTGTTCCCTGTCAGGGTGGTCATTGGTGGTAGTCAGGCACTATTTAGTTTTTCTGGACTCAGGCTGATGGAGTCTCTGGTTTAGGTGGCCCCTTTTGTCTCTTGGGCTAATATTATCCTTGTGTCTTTGGTGTTCTTCATTCTCCTTTGCTCCAGGTGAGTTGGGACAAATTGATGCATCTTAGATGGCTGTTCGCTAGCTTTTAAGACCCCAGACACCAGTCACCAAAGTGGGATGCAGAACATTTTCTTAATAAGCTTTGATATGCCTGTTGACCTAGGTGTCCCCTGAAACCATGGTCCACAGACCCCCACCCCCTGCTACAATGCCCCTCAAAGTGTTTGGTTGTTTCCGGAAACTTCTTAGCTTTTGGTTTAGTCCAGTGGTACTGACTTCCCCTGTATTGTGTGTTGTCCTTCCCTTCACCTAAGATAATTCTTGTCTATTATCTAGTTAGCGAATTCCCCTCTCTCTCCCTCCCCACCTTCGTAACTATCAATGAATGTTTTCTTCTGTGTTTAAAACTTTTCTTAAGTTCTTATAAAGTGGTCTCATACAATATTTGTCCTTTTGAGACTGACTAATTTCACTCAGCATAATGCCTTCCAGTTTCATTCATATTATGAGATGTTTCACAGATTCATCATTGTTCTTTACCATTGTGTGGTATTCCATTGTGTGAATATACCATAATTTGTTTATCCATTCATCCGTTGCTGGTCACCTAGGTTGTTTCCATCTTTTTGCTATTGTAAACAGTGCTGCAATGAACATGGGTGTGCAGTCATCTATTCATGTGATGGCTCTTATTTCTCTAGGATATATTTCAAGGTGTGGGATTGCTGGTTCGGATGGTACTTCTATTTCTAGCTTTTTAAGGAAGCACCAAATCAATTTCCAAAGTGCTTATACCATTTTACATTTCCACCAGCAGTGTATAAGTGTTCCAGTCTCTACAAAACTTCTCCAAAATTTATTATTTTGCATTTTTTGGATTAATGCTAGCCTTGTTGCAGTGAGATGGTATCTCACTGTAGTTTTAACTTGCATTTCTCTAATGGCTAATAATCATGAGCATATTCTCATGGATCTGTTAGCCACCAGAATGTCTTCTTTGGTGAAGTGTCTATTCATATCCTTTGCCCGTTTCTTTTTGTTTTGTTTTTTTTAAATTTTAAAGATATTTATTTCTCCTTGCTTCTTCCTTATAGGAAACCATTGCAAGGGGTATCTAGTGGTAATATATTTGTAGACATATTCACAATTTTTAAAATAATATTTTCGGTGTTTTGGTGAAGTTTTACAGAGCTGTTTAGGGTTCCTATTCAACAATATCTACACAAATTGTTCAGTGACATTGGTTACACTCTTCACATTGCATGAACATTCTCAATACTTCCCTTCTGCTTGTTCCATTTCCATTAATCTAGTTTCCCTGACCTCTTACATTCTCATCTGTGTTTTTAAAGTAATTGTTGACCGTTGGTTCTCATATAGATGCATTTTTCTTTTTGATTTTATTTATTTATTTATTTTTATA
>NW_004443999.1:14070707-14080542 GCF_000243295.1 Trichechus manatus latirostris
TTGATTTGGTGATTTCCTCTTTGAAGTTCTCTTTGTCGGTGTAGAGGAATCCTACTGCTTTTTGTATGTTTAGCTTGTATCTTGAAACTTTGCTGAAATCTTCTATTAGTTCCAACAGTTTTCTTGTGGATTCTTTGGGGTTTTCTGTGTATAAGATTTTGTCATCTGAAAATAGGTATACTTTTATTTCTCCCTTACCAATTTGGGTGCCTTTTATTTCTTTTTCTAGCCTAATTGCTGGGGGTAAGATCTCCAGCACAATGTTGAATAAGAGTGGTGATAAAGTGCATCCTTATCTGGTTCCCATTCTCAAGGGGAATGCTTTCAGACTACCTCCATTTAGGATGATGTTGGCTGTTGGCTTTGTACAAATGCCCTTTATTATGTTGAGGAATTTCCCTTCTATTTTTATTTTGCTGAGAGTTTTTATCATTAATGGGTGTTGGACTTTGTCAAATGCCTTTTCTGCATCAATTGATAAGATCGTGTGTTTCTTGTCTTTTGTTTTATTTATGTAATGGATTATATTGATTGTTTTTCTAATGTGCAACCATCCCTGCATACCTGGTATGAATCCCACTTGGTCTCGGTGAATTTTTTTTTAATATGTTGTTGAATTCTATTGGCTAGAATTTTGTCGAGGATATTTGCATCTATGTTCATGAGGGATATTGGTCTGTAATTTTCTTGTTTTGTCATGTCTTTACCTGGTTTTGGTTTCAGGGTTATGTCAGCTTCGTAGAATGAGTTTAGGAGTGTTCTATCTATTTTTATTCTTTGAAAAACTTTTAGTAGTAGTGGTGTCAACTCTACTCTGAAAGTTTGATAGAATTCTCCAGTGAAACCGTCAGGACCAGGGCTTTTTTTGTTGGAAATTTTAAATTACCTCTTTAATCTCTTCTTTTGTTATAGGTTTATTTAGTTGTTCTATCTCTGTGTTAGTTTAGGTAGGTAGTGTGTTTCTAGAAATTTGTCCATTTCCTCTAGGCTTTCAAATTTGTTTGAGTACAATTTTTCATAGTATTCTGTTATGGTTCTTTCAGTTTTAGTTGGGTCTGTTGTGATATTGCCGGTCTCATTTCTTATTCAGGTTATTTGCTTCCTCTCCTGTTTTTCTTCTGTCAGTTTGGCCAATGGTGTATCAATTTTGTGGATCTTTTCAAAGAACCAGTTTTTGGTCTTGTTAACTCTTTCAATTGCTTTTCTGTTCTCTATTTCATTTAATTCTGCTCTAATTTTTATTATTTCCTTTCTTCTGGCACCCAAGGGCTTCTTTTGCTGCTCTCTTTCTACTTGTTCGAGTTGTAGGGTTAAGGTTTAGATTTTAGCCCTCTATTCTTTTTGGATGTGTACTTTTATTGCTATAAAGTGACCTCTGAGCACTGCTTTTGTTGTGTCCCAAAGGTTCTGGTAGGATGTGTTTTCATTCTCATTTGATTCCATGAATTTCTTTATTCCAATCTTAATTTCTTCTGTAACCCAGTAGTTTTTGAGTAAGGTGTTTTTCATTTTCCATGTATTTGGGGTTTTTTCCTGTTATTGATTTCTACTTTTATGGCTTTATGGTCAGAAAAGGTGCTTTGTAATATTTCGATGCTTTGGATTCTGTTAAGCCTTGCTTTGTGGCCTAACTTGTGGTCTATTCTGGAGAACATTCTGTATGAGTTGGAAAAGAAAGTATACTTGGCTGCTGTTGGGTGGAGTTTTCTGTATATATCTACGAGATCAAGTGGGTTGATTGTGGCATTTAGATCTTCCATTTCTATACTGAGCTCCTTTCTGGATGTTCTGTCCTTCATCAAAAGTGGCATGCTGAAGTCTCCTACTATTACTGTGGAGGTGTCTATTTCTCTTTTCAGTGCTAATAGCACTGATTTGTATTTTGGAGGCCTGTCATTGGGTGTGTAAATATTTATTATATTTATGTCCTCGTAGTGTATTGACCCTTTAATCATTATATAGTGTCCTTCCTTATCCTTTGTGGTGGATTTTGCTTTAAAGTCTATTTTGTCAGAGATTAATATTGCCACTCCTGCTCTTTTTTGAGTCTTGTTTGCTTGATATGTTATTTTCCATCCTTTGAGTTTTAGCTTGTTTGTGTCTTTAAGTCTAAGCTATGTCTCTTGTAGGCAGCATATAGACAGATCATATTTTTTAATCCATTCTGCCACTCTCTATCTCTTTATTGGTGCATTTAGTCCATTTAGGTTCGGTGTAATTATTGATAGGTATGAGTTTAGTGCTGTCATTTTGATGTCTTTTTTTTGTGTGTTGTTCACAGTTTCTTTGTTCCACTTAATTTTCTGTGCTGAGCCATTTTTCTTTATATATTTTCATTGTTGTTGATTTTGTATTTGCTGAGTCTTTACGTTTTTCTTGTTTTTTATTTTGATGTGTAGGATTGTTAGTTTCCTTTGTGGTGACCTTAATGTTTGCCCCTATTTTTCTGAGTTTAAACCATTCTTTTATTTCTTTATATTGCCTTGACTTCCTCTCCATATGGAAGATCTATGACTACATTATTTAGTCCCTCTTTTTTGTTTTAATGTTGTCATCTTTTACATATTGATATCTGTTTCCTGTTTACAGTGTTTTAGCTTTGATTTATTTTTGTGACTTCCCTATCTGGGTTGATATCCAGTTGTTCTGTCCTGTGTTCTAGTCTTAGGTTGTTATCTGATGTTACTGATTTTCTAACTGGAGGACTACTTTTAGTATTTCTTGAAATTTTGGTTTGGTTTTTACAAATTCCCTAAACTTCTGTTTATCTGAAAATGCCCTAATTTCACCATCATATTTGAGAGACAGTTTTGCTGGATATATAATTCTTGGCTGGCAATTTTTTTCCTTCAAGGCCTTACATATGTCATCACATTGTCTTCTTGCCTGCATGGTTTATGCTGAGTAGTCCGAGCTTAGTCTTATTGTCTCTCCTTTGTAGATGACTTTTCCTTTATCCATAATCACTCTTAAAATTCTCTCTTTGTCTTTGGTTTTGGCAAGTTTGATTATAATATGTCTTGGTGACTTTCTTTTGGGATCTACCCTGTGTGGGGTTTGATGAGCTTCTTGGATAGATATCTTCTTATCCTTCACTATATCAGGGAAGTTTTCTGCCAACAAATCTTCAACAATTCTCTCTGTTTTTTCTGTTATCCCTCCCTGTTCTGGTACTCCAATCACTTGTAGGTTATTCCTCTTGATAGAGTCCCACATAATTCTTAGTTTCTTCATTTTTTTAAATTCTTTTATCTGATTTTTCCTCAAATAAGTTGGTGTCAAGTGCTTTATCTTTGGTATCACTAATTATGACTTCCGTTGCCTCAGTTCTGCTCCTATGACTTTCTCTTGAGTTGTCTAGTTCTGAAATTTTATTGTTAATCTTTTGGATTTCTGTTTGTTGTCTCTCTATGCATTCTTGCAGCCTGTTAAATTTGTCATTATGCTGTTCAATAATCTTCTTAAGTTGCTCTGTTGCTTTGTCTGTGTGTTCCTTGGCTTGTTCTGCATTTTGTTTGATCTCTTTCCTGATCTCTTGAAGAGTTCTGTATATTAATCTTTTGAATTCTACCGCAGGTAATTCCAAGAAGTTGTCTTCCTCCAGCAGGTTTCTTGAATCTTTGTTTTGGGCAAGAGCTCAAGTCATCATGGTCTGCCTCTTTATGTGATTTGATATTGACTGTTGTTTCTGAGCCGTCAATACGTTATTATATTTATTTATTTTATATTTGCTTACTACTTCCTAACTTCTTGTTTTGTTTTGATATGCCCATATAGGCTGGTTGTGTGACCTACCTTGATTATTGGCATCTTTGAAGCTCTCAGTTCCTGTCTCCAGGTGGCTAGAACTGTTACTAGGTAGGTGATCCCAAGAGCCCATTTCCTTTTCTTGTGTGGATTCAACCTAGGTGTTCAGGTCATCAGTCACCGAGTGTGTGACGCAAGCTCTCATCTATGGTCCTAGTTGGGCAGGTGTGGTTGGAGTAAGCACAGGTGTCTGGCTGCAATAGGGGGTCATGCGCTGATGAAGGCAGGGGGCTGACTGCTACTCCTGTTTGTGTGGAAGGCATGTCCTTGTTCCCTAGAGTGCATAGGTAGGTGGGTTTTGTAGTCTGACTATGGGTACCCAGTGCTGTTGGCTGTAAGTACTGGGAGTCACCACTTATTCTTGGACCTCTGTCACAGGTGGCTTGGTGCAGTGGGTGGAGCCACCAGTCCTCAGGCCCCTGATGTGGGTAGGTGAGAACCCTGCTTAATGGGCAGGGTGGTGTCAAATGTTATTACTCTGCCACTTGCCCTTATACCTGATACAGATGAAAAGAGGCTTCAGGCATATACCCTGTTGTACTGTGCTAATGAGGGCCTACGCTATTGAAATGGGCCCACACAGGTCTGTGCAGGGGTGAAAGGCCTTCAAAGTCTGTGGAACCCTTATGTCTGTGCCTAGGCAAAAGTGCTGTGCCTGCCTTGAGTTCCTGGCTTAGGGGAGCTGGCAGATTATTTTTTCTTGTTTGTTAATTTTTTCCCTCTCCAAATCAGGAAGAATGGTTCAGGGCACACAACGGGTCCTACTTCCGGCCCAGGGAGACTCAGGAATCCCTGATACCAGACAGAGACCTGGAGCCAGGTCCTTCTTCCGAGGAATCTCTCCGTGGAGTCGAACCCCCAACCTTTTGGTTAGCACCCAAGCACTTTAACTGTTTGCACCACCTAGGCATTTCTGTGTACTCAATTAGATGCAACTTAAATAGGTTCCTCATTCAAATGTATAACATGTAGCAGGTAAATGGGAGAGAGGTACTTCCCAAAAGGAAGCTTTTTGTTTTTGTTTTTGATATGCGCGTAGGTTAGATGCTTGTACTTATCTTTCGCCAATTGAGTGCCTTTTCTCACTGGTTCCAGAAGCTCGAGCAGACTCTCTGCTGCTTGGTTTCTCCAGATGTGGAAAATGCTTCCTGAGCACCACCGCTTGCCTCACCCCTCATGTGCCAGCCGATCCTGCCTGCAGGGTGCCGGGGCCCACCAGGTCAGGTCTGGCAACAACTTGCAGCTTCTGAACCGTCTCTCCCTCCCCCTGATGCTCAGTCTGAGCAACTTTGTCTTTGATATTCAGGGCCCCTAGATTGTCATATATAATCGATTCACTTGTTTCTTCTGGTCTTTGTTGTGAAAGGACCACAGGAGGTATCTGACTACTCTGCCATCTTGGCCCCACCTTCTGAATTTCTAATTTCTTAGTGTTTCTAATTTCTAAGTATTTGTTTAAATTCTGATTTATGTTATTCTGTCATGTCATGTGTTATCTTTTTTAATATTTTAGCTCATTTTTAATTAACACATTACAGTTATGATCTGTTCTTTGAATAAGTCTTTCTAGAATATTTTCATTTTCTATTAGGAGGCTCTTCTGCTACTTCTTCTCTTTTTCCTTATGGTAACTTTGCATGGAATTTTATCTCTTTTTTTTTTTTTTCTTCCTTTTTTGTGTAAATATGACTTTCCTTAACTTTTAGTAGGAGGCTAGATTTAAAGTTCAGGTGGCATTTATAACTTCACAACTATCTCTTTTTCTATTATTTTTTGTTGTTGTTAGGTACATTGAGTCAGTTTTGACTCATAGCAACACTATGTACAACAGAATGAAACAGTGCTTGCTCTTGCATCATCCTCACAATTGCTGCTATGTTTGAACCCATTGTTGCAGCCACTGTGTCAATCCATCACATTGAGGGTCTTTCTGTTTTTCACTGCCCTTCTATTTTACCAAGCATGATGTTCTTCTCCAGGCACTGATCCTCCTGATAATGTGTTCAAAGTACATGAGATGAAGTCTCAGCATCCTCACTTCTAAGGAACATTCTGGCTTCTTCAAGACAGATTTGTTCATTCTTCTCACAGTCTACGGTATATTCAATATTCTCACCAATACCATAATTCAAATACATCAATTCTTCTTCGGTCTTCCTTATTCATTGTCCAGCTTTAACATGAATATGAGGTGATTGAAAATACCATGGCTTTCATACTTTATCCTCAAGGTGACGTCTTTGCTGTTCATCACTTTAAAGAGGTCTTTTGCGGCAGATTAACCCAATGCAGTATGTCATTTGATTTGTTGACTGCTGCTTCCATGGGTGTTGACTGTGGATCCAAGTAAAATGAAATCCTTGACAACTTCAATACTTTCTTCATTTATCATGATGTAGCTTATCAGTCCAGTTGTGAGGATTTTTGTTGTCTTTATGTTGTTTTTAGATAGTGTTTAAAAATATGCAGGTATGTCATCTGAGGTTTCCTGGTCTTGCTCAACTTTAATTTTTACCTTTCATTTTACCCACCTTTATTTTCTGTGTTCTGTTTCAATTTTCAACCCATTCCCAGAAATTTTTCTTCATTGTGGGCTCCTGTCCTGGAAATAAGCAATAATGTTTTCAAGAGTATACATGATCTAAACTGCTCCAGTCTCTTCAAATTTACATTGGGAATTTTTTGTTCTTCCACCACTGAAGAAAGTAAATATTCTCTCATCTTTATCTACTGTTTTCATACTGGCCTACCTTGTGCTTTTCAGGAATATTAATTGGCTATTCAGGTTTTCCCGTTTTCTGGTCCATCTTGCACCCTGCTACTTCTCTCTGCTTCCTCTCATTTAGATGTTGCTAACATGCAGGCTATTGATGTATTGTACAGATTCACTTGCATTTAGAGATTCCTAGAGATGTCTTTGGAGCCCCAGTGGCACAGTGGTTAAGAGGTTGGCTGCTATCCAAAAGGTTGGCAGTTCAAATCCACCAGCCACTGCTTGAAAACCCTATGGAACAGTTCTATTCCGTACTATAAGGTCACTATGTGTCGGAATCAACTCCATGGCAATGGGTTTGGTTTTTTGATAGGATATCTTTGCACCTATTTTTAATGTAAGTACTTGTCATGGTTATGTGACTTTGCTACCCAGTCACTCTTTTGTTTCTAGTGTGGGTTTGGAAAGATCCAATATTGATGCTTTTACTGCTGTCACTACATTCCTAGAATTTAATTTTCTGAATCCTGGGCTTTTACAATCAATATACTATCTTCTCAAATTAGTGAAATGAAGATCATAGCTCAAATATTAATTGTATATGTAACTGAATTGGAATGTGTGAAATCAATCTAGGAAGTGACATCTCTGAGTAAATTCTAATCAGAGTCTAGATACAGGCTGGTCTTTCTTGTTCCAGATTATTCACAGTAGTTTTTAGTAGATAACTTCTTTACTAGGCAACAGGACACAGTGGGAAAATGTGGATTTTGAACCCAAGGAGACTAAAGTTCAAATCCTTAACCTATCATTGAATAGCTGTGAATATGCAGGTAAGATATTTAAGCTTTGAAAGTATTAATTTCCTTATTTTTGAAATGTACCTAACTATATCTATCTCTGTTGATACATAGCACATTTTGAATAGAGTTTAGTTCCCTTCCTCCAAACCCTAGAATCCCCAACACTGTGTAAAGATAAACACTTGTAGGACTCATCTTACTCATTTGTGTACTCAGCTAAAACCAGTTGCTGTTGAGTCAGTTCTGACTCAGGGAGACTCCATGTGTGTCAGAGTAGAACTGCGCTCATTACTGTTTTCAATGGCTGATTTTTCAGAAGTAAATTGCCAGGTCCTTCTTCCGAGGAATCTCTCCATGGAGTCGAACCCCCAACCTTTTGGTTAGCACCCCAGCGCTTTAACTGTTTGCACCACCTAGGCATTTCTGAGTACTCAATTAGATGCAACTTACATAGGTTCCTCATTCAAATGTGTAACAAAGTGTATACCTTTTTCTAAAGAATTATTTGCTTTACTCTTTTTAACTGGAGATATTTTTCCCTTGCGTCAGTTTTGACTTGCCTCTATTTACTCAATTTAGGAAAATATGAGGAAGGAAGGAAGGAAATTAAAGCAAAACTTGAAAAGCTGCAGTATAGATTTAAGCACACTTTACAGAACTGCCAGTTTCTACAACCTAGAGTAGACCCAAAAGAAAGATTTTCTTTTTTCTTTTTTTCCCCCCCTCATGCAGATTATAACAATGAATTACAAGCGGAATTCAACTTCTGTGAACTGCTAGAGCTGGGGGCGGGAGATGCTCAGAAGACAGGCAACCACGATTAAAAAGCTTTGTCAAACGCTAACTTTGAACATGCTGTGGTTTGATTTTTTTAATGCAACTATAAGCAGAAAATAACATTTTATCACTCTGTGAAGTCACACCTCTCTTTTTCAATGGAATAGTTGATAAATCAGTGAAAATAAAATTAAATGTATATTGAGCTTTCCATCTGCCAACTGTGACACCCTCTAATTCAAGCCAAACAACTTGTCTTTGAAGAAGTCTTTCTCTGAAGTACACTGATTGACACCATTTTAAAGGGATTATTCCATGGTTCAAGAGAGTATTTTAGGACATTTGAGGAAAAAAAAAAGAATCTGGAAGGAAGAAAGAGGAATCTAAAAGGGGGAATATCTAGCTACCTTTACTCTGAAATAGCTCTTAAAAAGGAAGGTGTGTTTAGGTTTAAATAGATATGAATAATTCTCTACTACCCACAGCATGATTTTGCAGGGAGCTAATCACAGCAAAATAAATGAAAGTGCATTGCCTCACTTGAGAAGCAATGGCTGCATATGTTGTGAATGAACTCCGGGAGATGCAACCTTGGTGAACAAGGGTAGTGCACACTGGCTGTGGGGACAAGGGCCTGGACCAGCGCTCTGCAACGGCCGAGCATCCTGGTTGAGGATCAGGCTTAACAGCAATGCTGCTGGCTGAAAGTAGCAAAAGCAGCAGTTGGTAATTCAGACAACATTTATCTTTCTGTTCCTGTCATTGACAAGCAGTATGGGCACTCTTTGAACTAAGTAAACCTCCTAAGTGTTTTTTTTGAGAATCAAAGCGCATGTGTGCAGGGGGAAGGGAAGTGGAGGGAGCATCAAGGGAAAAAATAGACTTTTTGCTAGTGCAAAGGATTGAACTGTGTCTCCCAAAAATACGTGCTATAAATACTAAACTTTATGCCTCTGTTTTTCCATTGAGAATGAGTGAGTTGTCTTTGTTATGTTAATCAATGAGACAGGATTAGTGTTGGGTGTGTCTTGAGTCAATCTGCTACAAGATATGGAAGGAGCAGATTAAGCAAGCAGAGATGGGGGAAGATAGATGCCAAGCTACATGAGATCTCCAAGGAACCAGGAAACAGAAGCTGAAGACACAAGGATCTTCCCCCAGACACAACAGAGAGTGAAAGCCTTCACCTAGAACTGGCGCCCTGAACTCGAACTTCTAGCCTCTTAAACTGTGAGAGAATAAATTTCTGTTTTTTAATGCCATCTAATTGTGGTGTTTCTGTTATAGCAGCACTAGATAACTAAGACAGCTAGTAAGAGAAGGTGAATACTAGCAATGAATTGAAAAAATTAAAGCGATACGTGCGTATCTATACAATGAGGCTATAAAATAGATCCTATCGGGAAGGGAAAAAACAAAGTCTAGTGAGAGGGACAAGCTTTTTCAGACAAATTACCTGTGTTTTAGTTTCCTTTTTCCTACTTTATGTAGGTACCATATTGGTCAAGTTTCTCCATCTTTCCAGGACTTCATTGTCTATGCAAAAAAACCCATGTATGATTTTAGCTTATGGTCATGGTAAGAAAATTGACATTATCTATTCCTGTAAAAATTAGGAACAAATAGAACTTCCTCAACTTTGCTTTCAGTTTCCTGAAACACTGAGTTACAGTGTTTATTAAAACAGACCCTTGGAGTACTATGCAACGAGAAAGAACAACAATGAATCTGTGAA
>NW_004443999.1:14081671-14084011 GCF_000243295.1 Trichechus manatus latirostris
AAAAAAAAAAAAAAAGACCACCCTTTAATTTTTTTTCATTACTTATCCATCATAAGAACATAACTCTAGCAAGAGTTCAATAATTAAGTTGAAATTCAAGATGACGTTAAAAGAGGACATTGAATAAAACTCACATTCACAGTGAAAATTAGTCATCGATTTCTGAATCTAGATAATCTTCAAGAGTTTCTAACCTAACATTGAATAAGGGAAAACTCAAAGAACTTAAGGTTATCATTTCTTATTCAACAAATCATAGTGGAGTGTTTTAAAGCTCAACATTACACTACTTCCGTCTTTAAAATTCTAGCAGCACCTTTAGTATCAAATTTCCCTTATTCACTTCCTTTCACAAATGACTAGCATTTTCCTTAATTCTGCAAATTCCTTATGACCTTTATTCCACATTTCAGTGTCATTCCTATCCCAAATGTGACTAGGATATTCTCTTCTAGCACATTTTGATGGACAAGGCAATCCCTTTTGTTGCCTAACCTCTATATCAAAGTGACAGAAGATTTGGTAGTTTAACAGCTGGAGAAATTTTCATTACATGAATGAGATTTAGATAACACTTCCATTAACAGTACTTAAGATCAATGTCCCTAAACATACTATTCCCGAATCAAGAGTCTGGTGTGCTTTAACACTATAGAGCCACGTAGTTTTTCCTATTCACCTGCATGTAACACAATTTTGGGTGAAAGTGATTGAAATAAATGTTCAGATCATTTATTGGAAACCCCCAACCAGTGGTTGAAGATAGCCTCCTTCCCCGTCCACCAAAAAATAAAGTTTTTGAAGGCAGTTCTAGGCAGCTCTACTGTTAGCTTGGAGAGGTGAGGGCTCAAGTCAATCAGCTCTCAATCACTTAGTCCTCCAGTCTGATCCTTTTTTCCCACCCACCACGCTTTCAATAAAAGAAAAAGTAACCCAGAACCACGACTGTGTTTTAAAATGCCTACTTCTCACCTAGCTCTTCAAAAGCTCACATTTAGTGCAGAAAAGGAATTCCTTTGATTTGGTTATGAATATTTCAGAAAATAGATTGTAAACCAACTGCTGTTCTCCAGCAGGTCATAATTCCTTTGTGTCTGTCCAGATGGTGGCACATAAGAGCAGACACTTCTTATGCAGTCATGGCATTGCTGAGATGAAATGCAACTGCTTCTATAGTAGGGAAAAATGTAATTTTTAATTTGGTGGCATTGGTTCCTGAATTAATTGATTCAAAGTTTTTGTTGTTGTTTGTTTTATGTCTGTTTATTTTTAGAATTTGGGATATACTTGAAATTTTTTCTCAAAAACAGCTTAAGTAATCTGTGTTCAAGGATTATCTTTGGTCCCATGAATTCATTTTTTTACTAATATAAAATAAATATCAGAGACACACATTGGTAGTTACTTTAAGTCTAAACTCAAGGATTATTAAGACCAATGGTGGTGATATTATACGCAGACTATTTATCTAGGTGTATGGAGTCACCATGAGTTGGAATTGATGTATGGCAACTGGTTTATCCGACTTAAGACACCCCCATGAAATCCGGTGAAATCTACAGGGTATTTTCCCCATATCTAGAAAAACTAATGGCAATTTCCTAAATTTTCAACATCCTACTGTCTTCAGCACAAAGAACTTATTCACAGTGGCAGTGAAAGATGGACCTGGAAATTTCTCCACTGACCAAATTAGCAGGGTAAAGTACTAGGACAAAGGATAAATGACATTGACACCACCTCAAAATATATTTTAAAAATCAAGAATTTGCATAGCTAGATCACCTAATGAGTCCCAAAAACAGAAGCAGAAGGAGGCATTAGAAAAATATGGTCTCCACTACTGTAAAAACTCACGAAAAGGTTTACACACAAAAAGAAACAATCTTTGATGGTTATGAGTGATGGGATGGGTGGGGGCGGGAATACAAATAGACAATAGATAAGTGGTAACTTTGGGGAAGGGTAAGACAATACACAATACTGGGGAAGCCAGCACAATTTGAACAAGGAAAGGTTATGGAAGCTCCATAGATACATCCAAACTCCCTGAGGGACCGAATTGCTGGACTGAGGGCTATGGGGACCATGATCTCAGGGAACATCTAGCTCAATTGGCGTAACATAGTTTATAAAGAAAATGTTCTACATTCTACCTTGGTGAGTAGTGTCTGTGGTCTTAAAAGCCAGTGAGCAGCCATCTAAGATACTCCACTGGTCTCACCCCTTCAGGAGCAAGAGAGAATGAAGAAAACAAGATACAAGGGAAAGATTAGTCCAAAGGACTAATGGACCACAACTACCATGGCCTCCACAAGACTGAGTCTAGTACAACTAGAT
>NW_004443999.1:14084111-14129743 GCF_000243295.1 Trichechus manatus latirostris
AGAGTATGGCCCCCGGACACCCTTTTAGCTCAGTAATGAAGTCACTGCCGAGGCTCACTCTTCAGCCAAATATTAGACAGCCCCATAAAACAAAAGGAGACTAATGGGGCCCGAAAGCTCAGGGAGAAGCACTAAAAGGCAGGAGGGGACAGGAAAGCTGGTAATAGGAAACCCAAGGTTGAGAATGGAGAGTTCTGACATGTTGTGGGGTTGTTAACCAATGTCATAGAACAATCTGTGTACTAACTGTTTAATAAGAAACTATTTGTTCTGTAACCCTGCAACAAAAGTACTATAAAAAAATTAATAAAAAATAAAATAAAATAAAAAAGAAAAATATGGTCTCATGGGCTCTGATAAGGAAGGGAGTGGTTTCTGGAGGTGCTAGGGAAGAAGGGAGTCCCTAGGTGGTGCAAACAGTTAATGCTCTCAACTTCTAACTGAAAAGATGGAGGTTCAAGTCCACTCAGAGGCACCTTGGAAGAAAGGCCTGACAATCTATTTTTGAAAAATCAGCCATTGAAAACACTATGGAGCACAGTTCTACTCTGACACCCATGAGGTTGCCATGAATTGGAATGGATGGCAACAATTTTTGTTTGTTAGTTTGTTTTTAGAGGACAGAAAGTATTTCCAATTTTATTGACTTACTTCTCAAAACATCCAATAAAGTCTTCATGACATAAATATTGACTGTAACCTCATGTAAATTTACATGGAAAGAAGAAAGGCAGTTATGTTCCTGCACATACCTAACATGTATACCAAAATCTCCTGTTAGTTGTAATCTATATGGTCTATCTAGTGTGTGTTCTCATGCAGAGTTTTACACTGAGTGGAGAGAGATTTATTTCCCTTGTCAGTTAATGTGGAAACTCCCTGGTATTTCACAGATGAATATATGAAGGCATTTCTTAATCAGACCACTTTCAGCACTCAGTGCGCGCTTACAATGCCTTCCCACGTTGGATAATTAAACCATCATTGATTTATTTGATAGAGACCGTCAGGCTAAGAAAATCAAACCCAATAAGTGAGGTCCGCCTGTGATTTCATTGCTTTTTAAAGTCAGACAACATAGGCAGATGATTCTGACTCTAACTGATATTGGAGCACACATTTCCTGTTTTACTCTTCCACCCTGACAAAATTGGTGCATCATGGTTATTTCAATCTATTTTCCTTGTGTTGTAGCAGCTACGTTTCATATTAATTTCAGTTTTTCACATGCTAGATAATCATTCACCTTCCCTTACCCCGAAAAAGTGAATCTTCAGGCAGCTGCTATGCATAGTAGCTAATCTGATCAAATACTCTCATCCATGCCACTGAAAAGCCACCTGGAAAATATCAAGTCTCACATCTCCAGAGTTCTCATTTTGTCAGTTATCTAAACTATTTAGCTCATATCAAACACTATATTTTAATTCTGACGAATGGGTTTGAAAGTCTCAGTATACATCCATGCAAATGAAGCTGCCGAATGAAATCACTTCTCCAAGTTACATGAAATTTATACCTAATTAGGCCAGTGAGTCTATGAATCCAATTTTCCTACTTGCCTGTGAGATACCAGATTTGCCTCTTTTCTGCATCTCTTTAGTAGGAGCTAGAGATGAGCAACATAACTTTAGGCCAGTGATGACAACAGTTAAGAAAAACGATTCTCAATTCTGAAAACTATATTTCAAAAAAAGGAAGGAAAGGAAACCAGGTGTCATGGATTGAATTATGTCCCCCCAAAAATGTGTGTATCAGTTTGGCTGAGCCATGATTCCTGGTATTGTGGCTTTTCCTATATGTTGTAAATCCTGCCTCAATGATGTTAATGAGGGAGGATGGGTGGTAGTTGTGTTAGTAAGGCAGGACTCAATCTACAAGATTGGATTGTGTCCTGAGGCAATCTCTTGAGATATAAAGGAGAGAAGTGAGCAGAGAGACAGGGGGACCTCATACCACCAAGACAGCAGTGCCAGGAGCAGAGCATGTTCTTTGGACCTGGGGTGCCTGCACGGAGAAGCTCCTAGTCCAGGGGGACACCAATGAGAAGGCCGACAGAGAGAGAAAGCCTTCCCCTGGAGCTGACGCCCTGAATTTGGACTTTTAGCTTACTTTACTGTGAAGAAATAAATTTCTCTTTGTTAAAGCCATCCACTTGTGGTGTTTCTGTTGTAGCAGCACTAGATGACTAAGACACTGGGTAAGAAAACTGTTTCTATTTGCCCTGGGAATAGGAATCACCAACTGATGTTTCTTCTCTAGCCATCCTTGGAAATGGCAAAACTCTGTATCATTACCCATGGACATCGATCACAGAGAAGACACCAGTCTTACATGAGCTAATTTCTCTATTTTTCTTAATAACCAGAAAATAAGGGTGAAGCATATGTTTTTGCTTTTTTGGCACAGGGAGGTGATGCTGGAAAGCTCTGGTTTTCAGACATTCTCCACGTGACTTCTGTGCTGCTCCCAATCTGCATGTTTCCAGTGTGTGTATCTCCCTGGTGTGAAACTGATTAGGAGCAGTTTGAATCTGTCACCAAGAGTTACAGTTACTGGGACTTAGGGGGACTTAAGCCTGTTTCTGTTGATACTGTACTGTGCCCACACACTCCTTGAAATGTGACCTGGGTTTGGAAATGATGCAGTTTGATGTGCTAAGGTCCTCAGGGTCAGGGTTTCTTTTCTGAGGAAAAATAAAAAACAATCTCTATCCCTTAGTTGTCCTCAAACAAAGACGGACAGGTCAGGGACATTAAAATGCCTCCCAATATAATCATGAGCTACAGAGCTGTATCTGAGAACGTAACAGAAAATGGAAAAAAAACTACTCAGCAACAACTTAAATGATCACAACTGTGTCTTCTATATGAATAGCACTAATCCTTTTCAAAAGGAGCATTGGTGGCACAGTGGTTAAACGCTCAGCTACTAACTGAAAGTTTGGCAACTGGAATCCACCAGCCGCTGCTCAGGAGAAAGATGTGGCTGCCTGCTTCCATGAAGATTTACAACCTTTGAAACCCTAAGGGCCAGTTTTACTCTGTCCTATAGGGTCGCTATACGGTCACTATAGGGTCGCTGTGAGTCAGGATCAACTCGACAGCAACAGGTTTGGTTTTTGGTTTTTTATAGGGTCCCTATGAGTCTGAATCGAACAGACAACAATGGGTTTGGTTTTTTTGGTTTGAATTCTTTTCAAAGCACATAACACCTCAAATTCCTTGAACTTAGGATCCTTTAAATGTTTCTTTTGCCATACATATATTATCTATTTGTAACAATATATGTCCCTGCTCCACGGGAAGGAGATGAGTTAGCTAACATTGCAACGACTTTAAAATCTAGTGTTGGAAAGTGGTAGATTGTTGTGCTCTAATAATGTCATCTTATAATTAAATAAAAATGTCCAAATATCAAATTTAGTTTTTTTAGTAAATGCACATTAAATTCATTTGATTTGGCACGCACTTTACTAAGTTTACTGACATTTTAACACGTGAATTGTTTGTTTGCTTGCCTAAATTAATGTATTTGCTTTGGTTTATTATTGGAATTTTCATTTCTGAAAAAAAAAAAAAGAGCAGAAAAAGATCATTTTCCCTACCAAATAAACACTTTCTTTAATTTCTGAAAATGTTTTATAAAAAATCAGTACTCTTTTTTTTTATTTAATTTTGCCATTATTGGGTATGATAGCAGTTTTCATTTTAGCTAGCGTTTCAAGGAATAGAACAGATCCATCCTTCTAGCTCAGAGTAGCCAAAAATATTGAAAAGCCACATTTTATTTGAGAAGAGAAAATCTTTTTTCTTATAACAAAATGCAAAATGTATGACAGTTACGACACACATCTGTTGTGCACTGGTGGTGTTGTGCATATTGAGCCCAACTGAATCAGAATCTCTGGGTTGGAGTCTGGGTATCAATATCTTTTAACTACTAAAATTGAGAACCACTGACCTAGCTCATATGTTACTCCTTTTTTCCCACACCCTTTCTGTTGCACACTCCCTCAAATCCCAAGCTGGAGAGAACTTTAGCTTCTTTTCTGTTATAATAGCATTTTGCAGACAAATACTTTTTGTAATACTTACCATATTTCACACTATGTTAGAATTGTTTATGTGCATGCCATATTTCCCATATTAGATTGTAAGATAGTTCAGGTCACAAATAGTGTTTGTATCTGTCATGATATCTTTGCAAGTATGTTGATTTAGGCAAAGAAACAACCATGCATCTTAAAATTTAAGAAAATCTAAGTATATGATTTAAAAAGCTCAGAGAGTTTCATTTGACCAAATCAAAATATGTATGTGTAGACTATGAATAACATAAGGGTGAGGTCAGAGCTCAGTTTATGCCATGACTCCATGGATATCCATAAGCACTACCCATTGAGGAGCTTCATGGAGGCCATGCGGGTCCTCCAGGCATGCGAGGCTGGGGTCTGTCAAGAGGAGCCAGGACTTGGTAGGGTTCCCCTTGGTTTATTCCTGACAGTTTTGTCCCAAAGATTATGGCTTCTAATCAACATACTGGGATAAACAGGGTGCCATTTGGGTACTTAGGTTTCATTTACAATGATATGGATCAAAAGTCTACCATCTGATTTCCTTTTACCTCCCATAATTCTGCCCCACTCACAGAGAGTAGGACGTTGATGTCGAGTCAAGGAGGAAAAAGCAATGGGGAGGAACAACGATTGAGTAACTGAGAATCTCAATGTGTTCCCAAGGAAAACTTACCAAACACCACAGTTACTTAATATTCCATCTTTAAATTCCCTCTGCTCTAAATGCTAAAACCTTTCGTAACAAACACAAATATAAACCCAACATCTGCTCTCTGTAGTTCAGAGAAAAGGGTGATGTCGCCAGTGGTGTGCCTGTCTGTGTGACTGCTTCCTGGTTCTTGGTAAAGGAAGGGAAACACCCTAGCATTACTTTTGAAGTTGGTTCTTGTTATGGATTGAATAGTGTCTCCCCAAAAAGATATGTTGAAGACCTAATCCCTGGTATCTGTCAACATGATCTTGTTTGGAAATAGGTTCTTTGATGTTATCAGTTAACACGAGGTCATTCCAGAGTAGGGTGGGTCCTAATTCCAACTGAATGCTGTCCTTACAAAAGAAGATAACAGACACAGACAGACAGACAGAGGAAGGATGCCACGTGATGCTGTGGCTGTAAGCCAAGGAACACCTGGAGCTACCAGAAGCAAGGAGAAAGGCAGAGAACAGATTCTCCCACAAAGTCTCAAGGAATCAATATGACCAAAGACCTGATCCCAGACTTTCAGCCTCCAGAGCTGTGAGACAATAAATTTCTGTTGTTTCAAGTCCTCCACGTTGTGGTGTTTTGTTATGGCAGACCTAGCAAACTAAGACAGTCATCCTCTATGATCACATTCCCCACTTTTGTGATGGCTGCCAGCCCCTTAACAGCTCCAGGTCAGGCATGGTCAGGCATGGAGGTTGTTTCCTGGGAAGCCACATTGGGAATAGAAGGGGAGGAGGTGACATGGTTGGAGGCGTCCTCTTGTAGAATCAGCTCTGGTCAGGATAGTTGCAACGTGGTGGGTTGCTGAGTCATCTCCTGCACTGACATTGTCTCTTTATCTGGCTTGTGATTTAGGAAATAATATTGCAGTTACTATTCCCTCTCCTTGAGCATGCAGAATGTGACCCAGCTGGAGATGGGCTCACAAGGACTCACAAGGACTCACAAGGACACATCAACTGAGCCCTGAGGTATAAAGGCAATAGCTAAGATAATCTTAGAAAATCCTATCTTTTAGGGAAACTTTCACATAAAGCCAATCAAACACAACACAAAAGACTTTCCACTCTTATCTTTTCCTATTAGCATTTAGTGAATAGGAGTTTGTTGGACCAGTGAAGACCCTCCTGACTTTTGTTACTGAAACCCGTACCAGTGATTGTTAAGAAAGATGATTTAAAATGTAAGGTTACAATTTCTAGCCAATCAGTGAAAAGGCGACGATTTCAATGATTCTACCCATTTTGTGATGTTGATATATACTGATGATTCTGTAACCTTCTTTGGACTCAGGCAGACACAGCTGTGGTGGCATGCTTGTCCGTTTTCCCACTTTTGTCCTTTTGAATATATGCCAAATAAAACTTTCTTTTTTACTTTACTAAACTTTGTGACATTTTTCCCCTACAACACTTGTTAGTGATATGTTCCGTCATATCTTTTCGGGTGCTTTCTTTCTTCCCATTTGAGGTCCGGGTTCTAACACAGCTGTAGAATTTTCTGCCTCTAGCAGAGAAAAGTACTTACTTTGCTGATGTCACAGACCTTCAGCTCACACTTACTTTGGGGTGAAAGGGGAATGTAAAGCCCATAAAATTCTCATCTTCATTAGAAAAAAGGAACGTGATGTAGCACCATTTTTCCTTATTCAATTACATTCCATAGATTGTGGCTCAGGATACTTTAATGTGGGAACAGTTACAAGCACGAGTTTTTTTTTCTTTTTTCCCTGTAGTCTAATTGTCATCTACTATTTATATGTAGCCTCAGTGATGTGGAGGGTGGTAATTCAAATATCAAGACTCCTTCAAAAGGAGTTAAAATAACTTAATGCATTAACCAGAACCCCAGAGGGGGAGGAGATTGATACAGAAAGACCACAGAATATTGCCCCTGGGTTTATTAAGAAATATAGAATAAGAACATTAGCAGAAGTGGTTTTATGTTATGCAAAATTTCTTCCAATTTAGCATGTAGTCTACGAAGTGATATATTTCATGAAGGTGAAAAATCCTTTAAATGTAATTCTGAGCTACTTTATTCTTACAGTTAAAAAAAATAAGAGAGGGAATCACATATGTTAGGAGCAAAAGTGAGTTCTTATGAGATGACAAATGTGGATGTTTTATAATTAATTTAGTAGACCAGCACATGGTTAATAACTTACTGTAATTATACGGCGTTTGGTTTCCTGCATTCCGTCTCCCTTCCATCATTTCAGCAAAAGGCAGAATTTCGCATGGGGGAAAAATGTGATGGTTTCCTACATTTTCATAGCTTATCTCTTCTATTATCTAAAACCTAGTTTTTATAGCCCACAGCAGGAATTTTTATCTAAGGAAGTTTGAACTATGGGTCAGTATTGAATTGTTTTCCTTTGCTTAACTTCTGTAGACCCTGAAAATGTTAAAACATCAGGGATCATATTCTCCTACTCTACTTTTCGAGTTTCTGTATATTATGATTATAATTCAGACAGTTATATTACCATGAATCTACCACAAATTCATATCAATTAAATGTTCCATTACTTCAAATTAAAATTCTATAAATTCTGCGCCACCTTCGCACTTTACCAGAGAATTGAACCCGCATTTTAAATGATTATACTTCTGTGATTTCTTTCTTCTTCCTCACCTTCTCAGTTGACTACAAACCGCACTGTGTCAAGAACGTACAAAACGGCATTAAATGCTCGGCCAACCTTTTCCCTTTTCTTTTTAATTTGATAAAATGGAACCTGCCCAGTGCCTCCTTTCCTCTCTCACTTGTCCTCACCCTCACTCCTACACCTCACTCTATTCCTGTCCCTCCATCACAGTTAATAGCCAATATTTCAGGCACAAGATGTCCAGTTAGCTTCCGGAAGTTTTCAAATTGGAGCCTGGTCTTCCGGGTCAGTATATTTCATTTGTCTCCTGCCTCACGCCAGTTAGTTTTGTCTCTGTGTCTTGTCTTCAGCTGTTAAATGCTTTGTCGTTCTAGAATTAGGGATAAAGTGTTGAAGATCTCTACATGAGGAGACCAAGGAATCTTTATCTTCTTTTCATTATTTTAAATAATGCATCCTTGCCACTTATTTATCTGGAGTCAGTTTTCCAAGATTTATGATAATGGAGCAAACTATAAATCACCAGGCACATCCTTATGGGATATCTGATCTCTGGAGGCAATGAGAAACCTGCCCTCTGAGGACAGAGGCAACGTCTCGGGTATCTGGTGCTGTGCTTGCTCCTCCAGCCAGGCGCACAGGGAGGGCCCATTAAGACTCACCGCAGCTTTCTCAGGCTCCTGGTCAGCTGCCAGCAGAGAGGAGAGATGATCTTGAAATAAGAGTATGCATAACTTTAAAAGAAACCATCTAAATAGCACGATAAATGAGGCCATTCCTCCCATCACAATCCTTTCCAAGGTTGTGCATGCTCCTTGCCATTCTCCTTGACTGCTCTCTCTCCTCGCATTCATTCCCTCCGGCATCCACATTCTACTACTCCTCTACAACAAATCAGATAATGCGCTCCCTTCTTACTGCCTGTGGTCTGCCTCATCGCTGGATCCAGTCTTTTTGTTTTTTGTTGTTGTTGTTGTTGAGAATGTACACAGCAGAACATACGCCAATTCAATAGTTTCTACATGTGCAATTCAGTGACCTGATTGCATTCTTTGAGTTGTGCAACCATTCTCACCGTCGTTTCTGAGTTGTTTCTCCTCCATTAATATAAACTCACTGCCTTCTAAGTTTCCTATCTAATCTTTTGAATTTCTGTTGTCATTTTGTTCCCATATAGATAGTTCTTAAAAGAGCACGATGCTCAAGGTAGACATTTTTTACTAGTTAAACTATTGTTTGGTTTTAAGAAGACTTTAGGGGATATTTTTGGTTTAAGGTTTAAAGAATGTCAGGGCCATAGTTTCAGGGGTTCATCCACCCTCCATGTCTCTAGAAAATCAGGAGCCTGGATCCAATCTTAATTCTGACCACTCCCACCATTCCTTAATGCCTTTGTCATCACTCTTTGACTATAAAACACAGACACACACAGACACACACACACAGACACACACACACAGACATGCACTTTCGTTTATTTACTGTCTGGAACTGTGGACATGAATTAGTTTTATTCACATAACTTTCTACTTCCCCTTTCCATTTGTTTATTCACTAGGAATATTGTGATTTTAAAGAAGATATGGTTCTTAGTTCATTATTTCTCTTTTTTATTAAAAAGGCAGAATGTCACATGTTTGACACAGAAAAATCAAGGTTTTATAGCAGATTAACTTGTGCTCAAAGGGCAGAACCGCATGCCTATAAATGGGGCCTTGGGCCATTACTAACATTCCTGAGAATTTCTCCTAAATGACCAGGTCACCGACATGTTTTTCTGGTTCCTTCACCATTCTCTCCTCTCCTTTTTTTTATTCCGTACTATTCTATGGACAGTGGCTCAGATCACGGACCTGACTAGATGTTGTCATCTCTTCACGATGGGTGATGCAAATGGTTAACACACTCAGCTGCTAACCGGAAGGTTGGTGGTTCAAATCCACCCAAAGGTACCTCGAAAGAAAGTCCTGGTGATTTACTTCCAAAAAATCAGCCACTGAAAACCATACGGAGCACAGTTCTACTCTGGAACACATGAGATTGCCTGGCAAAAATTCAGTCAAATGCAGCTTAGGTATGAGGCAGTGCATCCAAGAAGTGTGATTAGGTCAAACTTTTGTCTCTTTTGGCTTTTATACAGCTAGATACAGCTAGATAATCCCTGTAAGCATATTTATGACTTCCTGTGTTATGGAGCCCTGGTGGGTTTTGTGTGTATGTGTGATATTTGGAAAACCAATGTAACAAAATAGAAAGTACCATCTCCAAAGATCCTTGGGACAAATGGAGCCCACTAAATATTGCACGAGACTACCACTAACATTTTTTGGAGAAAAGTATGCCCATATGAAATTTTCAAAATCCGTATTACCAACCACAAATTTAAACACACTCAATTAGTAAGCATGCATTCCACTACTGAAAACACATGCCATCATCAAAAAATTCAAAACATGAAAAAATTGGAACTTAAAAGGGTTAAACTAATGAGTTTAAAATTTCAGTGTAGTCTAGGCTTAGAGTCTACAGTGTCAAGCCTGTGTGGTCTCTCTAGAAACTCACTTGCTGAAGCCTTTCTCCAAAGTGAACTGCTCAAGGGGCTGCATGGTGCCTACCCGTCATGCTCCCAAGCCAGGCACCTGGCTTACTATGAGCCACTCCCAGGGGGTTCTACAAAGGGAAGGTGCACAGTTCTCCATTGGGTTTGAGAAGTGATGTCTCCCAGGCTCCCAAGTGTCTTGTTATCTCGGTTCTGATCAGTTCTCCCTAAGGCCCACACCACATGTATGACAGATGCTTTTAACCATTTCCTGTCCCTACTTGGAGATTGCTGCTGTGAAGTCACTCCCAAGAAGTCCATTTAGATGCCATTTGTACATATTCTCAGTCTTTTCCTCACCGCCGTCCACAGCGTATTTGCCTGTGCTTATCCTGGCCTGGCCACAGTTGATGAAGACACTGGCTGTTTTGCTGAAGTCATCCCTCCTTCTCTCTCTCTTGGAAAGATCTATGGGTATCCCCTTATGCCCTGGTCCTCAGACCAGAGTGAGAAGGGCTCTCTGAAAAGTTTTTCTCTTTAGGGCAGGTTCTGCTGAAGATAATTTGATAGGATTCTAATGCTCCCTCTGTAGCCATCATTTTTCATTTTGCCTGAACATTCTATTCACCCCCAAGTTTAGAAATAAAAAGTATACATGCCTGGAATCCACCCTCAGATATTCTGAAAAAATGGTCTGGGTGGAGCCCTGGCATTCAAATATATTTTATGTATTTTAGTATATTTTGTATAAAAAACAAAAAAATCCCTTGCCATCAAGTCGATTCTGACTCATAGGGACACTATAGGACAGAGTACAACTACCCCATAGAGTTTTTCCAAGGAGCAGGTGGTGGATTTGAACCGCTGATCTTTTTGACAGCAGCCAAGCTCTTAAGCACTGCACTGCTAGGGCTCCTAAAGTATATATAAATATATAATATATAAAAATATGTAGAAGTATACAAAATACGGAACCCTCATGGTGCAGTGATTAAGAGCTTGGCTGCTAACCAAAATGTCTGCAGTTGAATCCACTGGCTGCTCTTTGGAAACCCTATGGGGCAGTTCTACTCTGTCCTATAGGGTTGCTGTGAGTCAGAATTGACTTAGTGACAACAGGTTTTTTTTTTTTTTTGTTATTGTTGCTATGTATACTTTAGATAACTAAGCAAGTATCAGTTACCTCTCCTTTTGTCGAATATTCAGTGTTTTTGGACAAATAGCTTATTTTAGGATTCCCCTGCCACAAAATTTCATATTTAAATTATCAGTGACATCATACCAAGTATACTGTGTCTTTTTTATTAGCATGTAGAAATGCAATATGTCATTGGCTATCTCCAATCTCTTTTTCATTTCATATATATTTAATTCTAAATCTATTCCTATGTTGTTGTTGTGTGCCATGGATTTGATTCCAATTCATAGTGTCCCTATAGGATAGAGTAGAGCTGCTCCATAGGGTTTCAAGGCTGTAATCTTAAAAAAAGTAGACTGCTACATCTTTCTTCCATGGAGTGGTTGGTGGGTTTGAACTGCTCACCTTTCAGTTAGCGGCTGAGAGCTTAACCACCAAACCTCCAGGGCTCTTTACCTATACCCATTATACCTGTTGCCTTTGAGTGGATTACAATTTATAGCAACCTTATAACTATGCTTACATCTATCTATATCTGTATCATCACCTATATAAAATCATAATAGTGTAAGCGATTTATCCTTGGTTTGAGTTCTTACTAAAATGTTAGCTAGCAGCTCGTATATTCCCTAGTTTTTCTAAAATAAATAGTAAATGGATTTATTCTTTCAGCTTGAATCGTATTACTTATCTTTTATATACGATCACTGCAAAAAAGCCTCCCTGAGTTATCCCCATGAAATTTATTACTAACAATTTCAAAAAGGAAGTCCAACATGGAAATTTGCTGCTTTAGCCTTTAAGTTGATCCTGGTGATATATCAGTTTTGACTGGTCTCATAGTCTGTCTTTTTTTTCCATCAAATTTTATTTATTTTTACTTCTTAAAAATTAAGGGACTTAACTGAACCAGTAGTATAAATTTCCTTAAATGATCAGCCCTCTTTAAACAAAATATTTTGACAGCTCCTCCGACCCTTGCTTCTATATCTTGCGATTAGGAATATTTTCTATTACGTTTAGGAATGGTGATATCTTCAGATATTAATTTTCTTGAAATTCAGATACCACGGTCACATAGTGTTTCTTCAGAAGGTTAATATTTATCTTTGCAAAAACAGAAATGTTTCAGAAGAAAGGCGTATAGATAAATCCTAAATGGCAACTATGAGACAAATATACCAAAACCAAACCAAATCCATTGCCATCAAGTCGATTCTGACTCATAGCAACTCTATAGGACAGAGGAGAACTGCCCTATGGGGTTTCCAAGGAGCAGCTGGTGGATTCGAATTGCTGATCTTTTGGTTAGCAGCTGAACCCTTAACCACTGCACCACCAGGGCTTTTGAGACAGTTATATGTTCTGAAAAATGCCCAAATTAAACAAATAGGGAAGGGAATAATTGCTAGCCAACATCTATAAAAAAAGAGAGATTGCAGACTTGAAAATGAATTAAAATTCTTAGTATCTAAGTGTATAAAAAATCACCAAGGTTCATTTGCTATTAAGTAAGTTGCTCCCTGGAAGAGGAATGTGATGGTTGGTTTTGTCTTTGCAGGAATGCGAGATGCAAAGACACTCTGGGAGAACTGGAGCTACAACTATCAGTAGCTCAGATGGCAACATTTTGTAATCTCTGGTAACTATGGAACATTGCATTATTCAAGATTCTGAGAGGGAAGGAGGTCAAATGAGGCAACTGAATATTTGATTTGCAATCATCTTGTCTAGTGTAGCGATCTCTGAACTGGGGGAAATGTGGGCATGTTAAAGTAAGTCATCTCTCTGCTTCCTGTGTGGTTTTGAGTAAGTCTTAAAATCAGTTCTCTCATCCGTAAAATGGTGTGTGTGTGTGTGTGTGTGCGTGTGTGTGTGTTTCAATCAGGTTACAGGAAATCTCCATAGGCTGAAACCTACTTGAACATATGATAGAGATGGAGAAACTCAAGAGGGCTTTTAGCAGCTTAGGTTAAATCTTTCTTTCTTTAATGTTTTGGGGAAAGTCATGAATTCATTCCAGAAATTTTTATTGAGTGCCTGCAACGTGCCTGGCCCTAAGGGTACACCTGTGTGGATTTCATGCGTTTTTTCTTTGTTATCCTTGTTACAGAAGGACATAGGAGTGCAGATATGGAGACCCCCTGGAACTCTTATACCTGGCGTGCTCTTCTCCTTGCACATTACACAGAAAATATTTGTGAAATGAGTGAATCAATGAACAAAAGTAAGAGCAACAGAACGTTTCTCCCTTCCTCCCTTTGTCCTGACTCCTGAACACTTTAAATCAATGTGTGTTTCTCTTTGCCTTGAACTACTTTGACTTTTCTCCTTGCTATTGTGCTCCCTGAAGATGTTGTTGTTGTTGTTGTTAGGTGCCATCGAGTCAGTTCCAACTCATAGCGACCTTATGCAGAACAGAATGAAATGTTGCCCAGTCCTGCACCATCCTCACAATCACTGCTATGTTTGAGCCCATTGGTGCAGCCACTATGTCAGTCCATCTCATTGAAGGTCTTCTCTTTTTCGATGACCCTCTACTTTACCAAGCACAATGTCCTTCTCCAGGAATTGGTCTCTCCTTATAACATGTCCAAAGTACATGACATTAAGTCTCGTCATCCTCTCTTCTAAGGAGCATTTGGGATATACTTCCTCCAAGACAGATTTGTTCATTCTTCTGGCAGTCCATGGTATATTCAATAGTCTTCACCAACACGACAATTCACCCTAAACATGGACATACATATACATGTTGTAGGAGGGTCTGTTGCTTTAGAAAGTAGGCACAAAGATGTTTTTTCCCATAGCAGTTGTGTAGCCTCTTGACTCTTAGCAACTCTTATTTCCCTAGCTACCAGTAGTAATTTGGTCTTTCCATGGTGTTTAATATATTTTTCCCATCCCTCTGGAGCACTATAAGAATTACCTTCTTTTATGTCTGATTCTGTAAAAGGCACCCGCAAAGTCCAAGAAAGAATGGTGCTATACATAATACAAATAATCTCATAACAATGCATCATAGGGACATTGCAAGGAGTAATTGAACGCTCTCTGTAAAGTACAGTGAGTACCTCAGAGGACAGGTGCTCCTGTAATCTCCTGTGTAATTAAGCTTTCTGCTTCATAAACAAAAATATATATACCTACTTTTATGCAGTCACTTTTTTGTTTATTATATCCCTGGGCCTTGAAAGAGGTCCGAAATAATGATAAAAGTAGAAAAACTTTTATTTAAATGGTAGCTGAATAAATTTTATTGCCAATTGTATAGCAGAAAGTGCACCGATGTGGAAACCGGAAGTCCTGGGCTTGTATTTCCTTTCTGTTTCTGACTTGTTATACACCTTTAGGAGAGCGGCGGATGGATATGAACTTGAAGAATCTCTTGTGTGGAGGTTTCTGATTCTGATTCCCAGCATCTGGAGTTCCTTAGGGGCAGGGACCATGTCTATTTGAATCTCTTAATTCCTAATCAGAGGCTTGGCACCAAGAAAATGGTAAGCCTTCAATAAAACTTTTGTGGAATAAATATCTTACAAAATATAACCCATGATAGATATTTGTGTAAAATTATTCAGATCCAGCATCTCCAAGGCTTCACATCAAATACAATACTTACGTATTCAAAAGACTACCGAGAAGATGATATCATTAAAAGACTCTCTTGAGCAAGCAATGAAAACTGTCAGACTCTGTCATATGGACCAGCTCTGAGCAGATGCTGTGCTAAAGAATCTGGGAAGGAGCCCCATGAATTGCATTCTAAAATTAAGTGTGTGAACTTGTATGTATTTCTGGTTGTTGATTTTGAAATGAGTTTGTATGGTTGGCCCTGTGGCTGTGTTTGCATAAACCCAGTTGGAAGGCTTTTGGGTCATCTGCATGCAGAAGTTTGAAGGCTAGGAGAGCTTGGTAGCATACCATACTGTTGAGCAGTGGTTTAGACCAGACTACCGTGTCAAATTTTCCTACCAAAGATTGCTGTCACTTGGAGGTGGAACGTAGTATAGCATATAGCATTATGTTTTGAGATGCCTTAAAAGAAGAAAATGTCTGCATTCATTGTAGCTAATGTTAGGGCCTGGATTATGACGTGTATTTTAGCGTGCTGGGTACAAACTACAGATAAGATGAAACCGAAGCAAGCAGAAGGTGGGTAAATTTCACAGTTGAGAGTCTTTATACTTTTGTTCCCATTAAATTCTATATTTCTGCATTTCCTTGACTTTGTTTTGGTCTCTAAGGGAAATCTTTACTGGGAAACTGTGATTGGAAGAAAGATTTGCCTTGAGAACATTTTCAAGAAATCCAAGAAGACTGACTATTGTAGGTATAGGGAAAATCATTGATGACAATTAAACATCTAGAATAGGAGAAATTATAAAGATCTGTTTAATAAGCATGTTTTTAAAACGGAGAAATAAGTTCAGCTATGACTGAGAAAGAGGAACTTAGAGTCATCTTAGTGAGTGTATTCTAAAGGTTATATTTCTGGGCTCCATTCTGAGAAATGCTGAATCAGAAAATCTGTTTTTTACTTGTTTGTTTGCTTTTTTAATAGGAGTTTTCCAATATAAACATCTGCAGCTTCCATGTAATGTTTGCTAATATCCCGTGAGGAGCTTCTCAGGCTTGGACAGATCATATTTAGCTTAAACACTGTGAACAGCTTGACTCTTCTCCGCTTCCGCCCTGAATGTGCTGAGGTTAGAGGTGTGGATCAGGAGAATGTATTCTGGTCATAGCTAATTTTTACCTTTCAATTCAACTTATTATTGTTGGTTCATTTCATAAATCCTGCCCTCCATGATAACTAATTTCTCTTTCTCTCTCTAAAACGCTCCAATTGTGAGGTAGATCATTCTGTATATTTCTTTTATTTAAAAACAGCTGTGCTTATGTAATGATTTTTGAGTAAATCTTACTAGAGTTTGAGAGATTATTTTTGCTGATATTAGAGAGTATTCAGATACCTTATTTGTATTTTAAATAAGCATCATCTAAAATATACAATTTTAGGAATAATAGATTTTTCATTTCATGAAAATTAGGAATTTTCATTTTAATATATTTATATTTTATTGTTGTAGTTGTCGGGTGCAGTCGAGTCAATTTCAACTCATAGCAACCTCATGTGACAGAGTAGAACTGCCCCATAGGGTTTTCTTGGCTGTAATTTTTATTTATAAACCGATTGCCAGGTCTTTCTCTCACAGAGACACTGGGTGGGTTCAGACCACCAACATTTCAATTAGCAGCCAAGCGCTTTACCAATGTGCCACCAGGGTTCCTTATAACACATGTAAAGCTCCTAAAATAGTTCAGCGCACAGGGAAATAATTTAATAAATGTTAACATAAATATTCCTATTTGAGGATACCTCATCCACATGGACAGATACTGTGAAACCATATCCATTGCACCATCAGGGTTGCTTTTATATTTTATTATATAGGTCTATATATAATAGTAATTTATATTTTAGTTTAAATAAGGACATTTAATAAATGTGTAAATGACAGAATAAATTTAATTAGGTAAATGATTTTAATGAACAAAGGGAGATGCATCAAAATATCATGACTGATCCTGGGTCAATGAGAATCAAGGGTGGATGATGTTATGACTCTGATTTATTTTCAGTATTGCAAAAGCATGATGACTTCTGCCAGTGGTTTGTCTTTTAAACACTTGAAGAAGAATTTCTGTGTATCAGCGGTGGCTACAGTATAATCAAGTTGCATAAAACCTTATGCTAGTGCAAGATGCTAAAGAGAATCATTTGTTTTCCTAATAGCTCTATTTCAGCAGACCATGGCCCTACCAAGAAATGCCCTGTTAGCAAAGCTGTCATTCCTCAATGATCTCAGGATGAAAGAAGGATGATAGAGCACAGGCTGCTGCCTTCATTGTAGGATAGCATTTTTCCTTTATTTTTGAAAGATTTCATCATCTGTATTCCATTTTCCTTTGGCAATAGTGGACTGTAGTTTGATTCAAGGTAAAAACTCATCCAAGTAGGGAATTATACACTGGAGAAATATTTACAAGATGCACTGTAATCTTTCTAGCTCCAGTACATTAGATTTTCTTCTCATATCTAGGCCCTTGAAATGGATACAGTGAGTATTTTCTCTTCCCCAAGTCACAGCATAAGAGTAATATCATTTAGTTTACAGATTATACCTTGGGAGTCAAACTTTATGTGCTACAAAACTAAAGATGGGTTGATACTGTTTTGGCAATTTACAGACCAAACATTTTCGATGCCCTTGAGCCTGCAGGAATAATGAGGGAGAGATGATTAAATGGCAGTCCCCTGCCGGAAATCCTTGCACAGCTTCTCATCACTCTTGGATTTAATGCAGGCTCCTCACGAGGCCCCATGGGATTCAAGCTTGCCCTCTGGGACCTCATCTCCTGTTAGGCCCCTTTTTTCACTCCTGTCCAGGTATGCTCGCCTTCTTAATGCTTTTCACACACATCAGCCTTGGTTCACATCAACCTTGCAGGATTTGCCCTAGCTATTTTCCCTGCTGAAATGCACTTTGCGTAAAGCATTTACTTGGTTTGATCCTTCTTTAGCCAAGTATCACTTTAACCGTCTTCTCCATTGAGAGGCTTCGTGGCCACCATTTCCAAAGCTGCCTTCTAGTCACTCAATTACCTTACTCTGCTTTCTTTTTATATAACAATTACCACTATTTTCTTTTTTACATTTGTTTATTATCTCACATAGCCTCATCAGAATGTAAGCTCTGTGAGAACAGGTTCCCTGTCTGTTTTACTTACTATAATACCTGAGATAGTACTTGATCATAATCAGCATTTTACTTTTGGTTTGTTGAATGAAGCACTGGATGGACACATAAAGTGGGATTTCAATCTAAGAACAAAATAAAGCAAGAGACAATTCTATTCTCTCTCTGTCTTTAATCCATTCATGCTTTTTCACATTCAAATTCCATGAATTACAATATGTGAGGGTTGATTTCCTTCAAACGACAGTTTAAGATAGTGAAAGCAGAATGTGGATCCTTTGTACATCCCTAGTGCCAGCTCTCAGGAACTTGGACCTATTTGCAGCAAGGATTGATTCAGTTTCTAAAATTCTGCCGTTTAACATGAGCTTCTACATTGGTTCTAGTATTGACCTGGAGAGGTTTTTGAAATTTCTCATGGACACTTCCTGACCGTGTAGTGTCAGAGAGATGAGGTAAATATGAGCGATCAAGAGTCTGAAGCAATATGGTGCCAGAGTGAGTGTCCGCCTTTACAGTTTTTTTCTTTTTTTTACAAACTGATCTCTTTCAGATCGAAAGTTTTTCAAATTCTTCAATTCATATGGATGTTCTAATTGATAATGAATGACATCTTGGCCCTATTATAAACATAGTTCAGTGGGGAGAAGAAAAGGAAAAAAAATGATAGACCCTAATGAAAAAGAGCTTTCGCTGTTGGCAAATATGTTGGAATATGTTATTTCCCGCTGTACAGTTTCCCCTCTGACTATACTTAGTTATCATTTCAATATTACATGTAATTTAAGACCAGGAGAGTTTATTCTAGTTTTAATGAAACTTGGGAGAGTTGACTACAATTAAAATCAACAACAATAACAAAGGGCAACAAACCCTGAGCACATCTGTCTCATTTTATAATTTTCCTGTTATCTCTCCTGTCATTTATGATTAACCCCTGCCAGTCTTCATGAACCATTTGCCTACACAAATCACTAATGTCTGACTCTGGGTCATAGACCCCATACAATGTTACTCTATTTCATGTGCATACACTCGCTCATTATATGCACAAGTGTAAAAAGAGTTGGATTAAGTGCATGTAGCAGGAAGTTTCTAGTCAGAGAGGATACAAAATGACTGAGGAGTGTAGGATAATTCAGGAACTCATGGTATAATTTTCCCAGGAGAAAGGAGATATCTGAGAGGTGGATTTGGACATACTGAAAGGTTTATGGTATGTCTGGAATGTGTAAAATTTGATTTAACACCTAGGGATAGGACATATAGAGCTGGGATTTGGGAGAACTGGGTTATAATCAAAGTTCTGGCATTACATGATCTTGCACAAATTACTTACTCTCTATATGTTTTAATTCTTTTCAGTGTAATATGAGATGTTGGACAAGAAATATTGCTAAGCCCCCCTGTTGCCATCAAGTTGATTCAGACTCCTAGCGACCCTATAGAACAGAGTAGAACTGCCCCCTAGGTTTTCCAGGGAGTGGCTGGTGGATTTGAACTGCTGACGTTTTTTAGTTAGCAGCCAAGCTCTTTAACCACTGTACCACCAGGGCTCCAATATGAGATGTTGGACAAGAAATATTGATAAGGATATTATTCTTTAATTAAAAATTTTATAGTGGTATAAAGACTTGTATTGGATGTACATTTTTACACATGTTCAGAATTATGCTTTATGTTCAGACTTTGGGTAGAAGGGCAGATTTAATATGTGAGGACTTGTTTTTAAAGACTTGCATCTCTGGCCATTTGGTAATAATGAGGTGAGATAGATGTGCTAAATGGATGGTCATTTAGTAAACCAGACAGCTTTTAAGAGCCTGACTTGAAACGCCAGAAAATGCTAGTTAAATTCTTTTAAAATCAAACAGAGAGCTTGTTTTAAGTTGGTTGGAAGCAGTGATTGAGTTTAAAAGAGAGCAAGATTATCCTTGACAACACAAAGCAGAGCACAAATCCAAGGAAGTAAGCAGGAGCAGAAGCTGCTGGCGACTCCAACAGTTCCTAACTGAGAACTTAAAGTAGACCCAGATTGATAGTGTACCCAGATACACAGCAGAGGCAAACTGAAACTTTCTCTGGGGAAATCACCCTCAAACCAGCCCTTAAAACATGTTTACAAATAAAGTTCCAACAAACATATATTCTCTATTATAAATCTCAAAACCCAAGGAAGTAAGATACTATGATTAAGAAACATCAGTAATTAAAATCAACAGGACAAAAGTACAAAGATATCAAATTTGGGAAATATTGGTTATAGAACATAGACTATGAAATAAGTTAATGTTGTACGCTAAAAGAATAAAAGCAGGGGATGAATAACCTAAGAGCAAAATATTAGGTATTTTAAAAACTGCTTGACAGATTTGAAACAAACCAAAATATAATAAAAAATTTCAAAAGCTCATTTAATGAGTTAAATAGCAAATTAGAAATAGCAGAACAGAGCACTAATGAACTAGAAGATATAAAAAAATTATACAGTATGAAGCACAGGGAGAGTAATAGATGAAAAATATGAAGAAGAGAATAAAAAATATAGAGGATCAAGTGAGAAATTCTGACATTCATCTAGTCAGAGAGCTATACATAGAAGATAGAATGAGATATAAGAAATATTTGAAAGTACAGTCACTGAGAATTCCCTAGAACTGATGAATACTACCTGGACTTAATTTCAGCATTCACAATAAATCCCAAGTAGCATAAATAAAAAGATATCTTCACCTAGGTATAGAAGCTTCATATTCAAGGCTAAGAAAATACCTTTCAGAGACAGCCTTTAGAGAGAAAACAATGACCTAATTCCAAGTAATGACAATTAGACTGACACCTGACTTCTCAACAGCACCAGCAGAAGTCAGACAAGAAAATGAAGAAATCTCCCAAGCACTGAGATAAAGTAACTACCAACCTAATATTGTACACCAGACAAAACTATCTATTTCGGAGTGAGATAAATACATTTTTTTAAATAAACTAATAATTGAGCAAGTTTACCCCATGCATCCTTACTAATGCTACCTCTAAATGATGTATTTTTATGCGTATAATAACAAAATGTTATATCAAAATTGTGGGATGCAGCTGAGGAAAAGTTGGAATGCTGATAGTAGAAAATAAAAGCGGTCAAATTAAGGAAATAAGTATTGAACTTAAAAGTTCAGAATAAATAATAGAATAAATCCAAAGGAACTGAAATTGAACATTGGTTAGAAAACAAATGAATACAATTTAAAACAAACTTATTATATAAAAGTTCAACAAAGCTAGAAGTTCTTTGACACAATGCTAATACACTTGACAAAAGTTCTGGTAAGATTTAATTAAAATAAAAAAAAAGGAAAGACTGGAATAAGGTATACTGGAAATGAAAACGGGGACCCAAAACTGTGGATATACTAGAAAGTAAGAAGATAGTAAGAAAATGCTATAAAACATCCATGACAATGATTTGAAAATTTAGGCAAAATAGAAAATTCCAAAAAAAACAAAGATTCTTACATTATGTTTTACTTACAATGCTTCCTGAAATCTTCTATGTAATTAATCATTTTATTTCATTAGATAAGTCCATTTAATTCAAAGATTGTTCTGAACATCTGAGGTCTTTATTCATCTCATTTTGTTCACCTTCAAGAGGAGAGCAGGAAGTGGTCAAGTGGCGTTAAACTACACAATATCTTTTAGGTGACTCACTGTAATGGTTAAGATTGTGTGTCAGCTTGGCTGGGCCGTGATTTTCAGTGTTTATATGCGATCACCCCCATGATAGGCTCTGCTGTGAGGAGCCGATCAGTTGAAAGGGAGTTTCCTTGGGCGTGTGGCCTGCATCCAAATATAAGTAGACGCTCTGATTTTTGCCTGCTCTGGATTCTGCAGCTGCCTCCTGTTCGTCTGATTTCTGGTTCTTGGGACTTCAGCTAGCAGCTTACCTGCCGATCTTGGTATTCATTGATCTTCACAGCCTGTAAACAAGATCCTACTCTTCGACTTGCCTATCTTGGGTTCACCAGCCCCTGTGGTTACGTGAATCAGGAGAAGCCTCTGTCCTAATCCACTGACTTGGAACATTCCAGCCTCTACAATCACATGAGCCATTTCCTTGATGTAAATCTCTCTTTATATATATTTATACGCTTTACTGGTTTTGCTTCTCTGGAGAATCCTGCCTAAGACACTCACTAAATGACACTTGCCAAAGACATCTACGTTACTTGCCTGTCATGTGCCGGGGGACTGAATTATCATCACTAAAACTCAGCTTATTGGGGATATATTAACATACAGACATCCAATGAAAATGTCCCCAGTAAACAGATTTTCCATTAATGATGGACTGTAAATTATTTAATTCCTAAAAAGGAACTACAGGGTGATTCCAAGAGGACCATTGTGTGGAGTAGGAGCATGCTGTGGTATCTTGTAAAGTGAACCCTGAAAATAGGAAGGGCTGAGATGAAAGAAGAGATGAAGAAAAGGCACTCAAGTCAGCATTTGAGCATATCTGGTACCTGGGAGTTTTGAGGGGTGAAGGTAAAAGAAAGTGAGAAAAGAGATAAAATAGTCAAAGAATAGCAAAGGCATATGTGCCCTTTAAATTTAAGAGCAGATATGATACACCATGATTTACTACAAGGAGAGCTACACCAGAAGTCAAAAGAATTGACTGTTTCTTAGTTGCTATGGGACCTGCTTAAGACACTTACTCTCTCCATAAAATAAAGATGTTGTTTATACAGGAATCCCAAAGGTCACTTCCTGTTCTCATTCTGCTTCTATGCATTTTAAAGTCCCTCACCTGGCCATACATAAGGCTTCTGGTTTCTAGTTACCTCTTGAATAATATAAAAATTTTTAACTTCCAGGTATCTATGTCTATTATTTCATTGATTTAGAAGTTACCCAATCTTCTGTCCTTAAAATATGGAGCTAAGAAAGTCAACTCATCATTGTTTCTACTCCTATGCTGCCTTTTGAGTTATTAGTTAGCATTTCTGTGTTATCATCATAAAGGACTTTACAGTCCACAATTAATCCTCAAAACAGCACTTCTGGGGAGGCCCTCAAAAGATTTTCCAAATACTAATGATATTCATCTCATCCCTCCTTAGGAAAGTATGCAAATGATGTCCCAGTTGCATGAAGATGATTCCATATCCGGTTTCAAATTCATAAATACGGACAAGTCAATAGCACATGTACTAATTAAGCTTCTGTTCCTTTGTCTGATTGTGATGTGTAATTGTTTATTAGCCTCCCTACGAGGCTGTGCCAGGCTGAGAACTGCCACTTTCGTAAGAATTATTGACTGAGGCTTAGACCTGGATGGGAAAAGTGGGAGTGCAGTAGAAGTGACAGATACTTCTGAAATTTGAGCACATTATCTCTGACTCTCAGGTACTAATGGAGGTAATTAATTAAGTAGAATTTGGTCTAACAAGGAGGAGCACTCACCTGGTGATAGCGGTAAATCATGATCCCAGTGACTGAATAGGTGAATCCTTAGCCAGAATTCCAACTTTCAGATAAATAAACGTTACTTGAATACGTATCCAGCAAATATTTGCATGCTGCCTCATTTCCAATGGAGAACTGTATATGCATCAGGAACACACTGTCTCTATAAGCCTCCCAGGAAGACGCTGCAAAATTAGAAAATATTTCTTGCTAAAGATACTTTCTGGGAATGGACTTTTTTAAAATCTGATTTTCCTGTGTTTCTCCTACCTACAGTTTTCTCTGGGAGGGCCCCATGGAGCAGCAAAAAAATCACAGGGTAGTGGCACTGTGAGGAAGCCATGAAAAAAAGGAACTGAAGACCAACTCTCTCCACTTCTCAATCTGGTGTACTTTTTACTGCTCTGCAAAAGTTCCTGTGGTCTAGACAGTCATCCAGGTGCTCTTTCCAGATCAATTAAGACACTCTAGGTTGCTTAGCTGTAAGATTGTGCATTGTCATTGCCCCAAGTCTGTTTCTTAACCTGGACAATTGAAGGAAGTAATAATAACTTCCACCATGCATCTCTCAGATTGTTGTACTTTGGTGGCTTGCTCTGATGCTGTGATGCTGTAAGTTATGCCTCTGGTATTTCAAATACCAGAAAGTTCACCTATGGTGGACAGGTTTCAGTGTAGCTTCCAGACTGAGACAGAACAGGAAGAAAGGCCAGGTGATCTACTTCTGAAAATTAGCCAGTGAAATCCTTTTGGATCATCATGGCCTTGAGCATGCCAATGATTGTAAGAATGATGCACCATGGGGCAGTGTTTTGTTCTGTTGTACATGGGATAACCATGAGTTGGAAGTGACTTGTTGGCAATTGACAATAGCAACAACAAAAGGGTTTATTTGTTATACCTTATTGCAATGACCAAATCTCAACAACCTGGCTCTAGCATCTCTTGGAACATTAGATATTGCTGAATTTTAACTGTAACAGCCAAAGTACAAAGAAAAATTCTGAGTAATTGGCTTGTATTGATCCGGAGAGCACATGGATGACTGTGTGCATGCACATGTGCACGCGCACACACACACACACAAACACAACCTTAACTCTCAGAAATACACTGCAATAGATTTCATAATATATTACAAATGAAGTGGTTCATTTTTAACAGATGTAGGGCATCATGGAGGTAACACAGAAGAACAGAAAGCTTTCTCGGTTTGGCCAGCTGACACCGTGGCAGTTACGTGGCCTAATTGACTCAGAATGCTGTGAGGCAGTGTGGGACTGGCTGAGTCACTCCATGTTCAATCTCAGCCAGAGCTGCATCCCTAAACCCAGTGTACACTGTACAGCCAGCCTTTGGCTTCCTACCCTGAGCGCAGGTTATGCAATACTCAGTGTAGGAAAAGGAAAACAGTTTGACTTACTGCTAAATGCATCTTTATATATTCCCTTAACTGGTGATATTCTTAGCTGAGAAATCACCTTCTCTCACCCCACACAAGGCTGACTAGCTGGTGTTGAAAAAGTTAACAGGGGTGTTTGTGTGAAATTATTACAGGAAAGAGGTTGTTTAAAAGAACAGATCATGTCCCTTGTCTTGGGGCCCTCAGATAATGAAATCTCTCTCTTTCACCTACTTTAATTCACCTTTTAGCTGACAGCTTTTTGCCCAAATGATATCATGTTGAAATTCATCATTGAAATTAGGAATTAATTCAAATCAAAACAGAACTGTTTGAAAGCAAAGGACAATTTCAAAAGCCTGCAAACTTGTTAAGTAATACAGTGTTCTGTGAAAATAGGACGTGTAATATCCTAAATATTACAGGAAAATCCACAATGCATTGTGGAAATAAATTCAGACGGAACAAGTCTAACTACTTCAGAGAGATGAAATATATGTCGTATATTTCAGTAGATGTCTGGAAGATTGTGTAACTATGTCAATAGAAATGTCTGTGACTCAAATTTAAGGAAACAACCTGTGTTCACATGAATCTGTAGGTGCTATAAGATTTCATTCTGGGTTGTGAAAGTTCCTTTATGCCTTATATTGTCAACAAAAGTTCCTGTGGTTTATTTATATCAGAGCAGAAAGGCATCTTTTTCCGAACGGTTTTGTGTTCATTAGCAATATTTCTGGCCCTCTAGGAATGACATGTTTGGATTACTGAGCTCCAGAGAAGCCTCTGGAGTTGAATAGAAGATGGAGGTTTAGTAGGCGATATATTTGCCAGCTTTTTTGAAAACTGGAATGTCTTTTTTCAACTTTATCCAAGAGCAAGCTGGATCCTTGAGGTGGACATCACAATATTAATGAAAACATGGTTAGACCTTATTCATTTGCCTCCCACTCAGCCAGAAGCCCAGGGGCTCACCTTAAGAAAATATTATTGATTACAGATCTTTTTTTGCTTAATGGTCTCATTTGCATAGTCAATATTAATATTGAACTTGCTGATTATTCACATTCAATTATGCTTACACACACAGGAGCACACACACATACACTAGTTAGATGTCTGCTTTTGTCCAATAAGGAAAAATACAAGCATGAAAGAAGAATTTGATATGCTTCTGTTACCATGGAAGTATTTTATTTGTGTTAAGATACTTTACATTGATTAGTTATTAGTGGCTCTAGCAAATGAAAATTGGACTGGACTTGTTTTGTGACTTTTTTTTTTTGTGCACTGCAAGGCTTACCCTTTACTGAGTGCCTCTAGCTCTGTGGGCACACAGTGCTTGAGTGTGCTGTATATAGATGTTTGCTTAGAGTGCTGTGGAAACAAGATCATTGATCTATTTTCACGTAGGCCAATTAGCTTCATTCTGCTCAAAGGGCACAGATGGCACCTTTGATCATGATCACCTATCGTATGAATGTTTGTCATGTGTCACTGGAGGAATCTGGAAGCTGAATGAGGCTGGGTCAGCACAAATTCCTGATAAGAAAAATAACTCAAAGACATCCCTGCTGAATGGCAGGACAGAGGGCGCAGGGTCTGAAAGCTAGAAGGGATGTTAGATGGTCTCTTCCAGCCCTCATGGAAACATCATCTTTGAAAATGAAGAATAGCCTATAATGTGAAGCACATAATATGTGGAGGAAATATTATGATCACTACATAATAGATCCCAAGTCTTTAAGTCTAATGTGCTACCCGGCACACAGACACGAACGTTTATTGGAGGGTGAAAGCCTCTAGTTAGCGTAACTGTGAGAAAATTGGGGATGTAGCTAAAGTTTCCTATTTTTGAGGAAGCATTAATACTTAAGTATATTACTCTGTCTATTGGTGATTCGAAGGGTCTGTGAGAGTGATATAAGCCTATTCCTTGGAAAGCTATAATAACATATAATCTGCATGACTGTTATGTATCATAATAGTAACATAAATCTTTTGCAATGCCAGTGTTAAAATATAGATTCATAAAGCATTTACAGCTTCATATTTTCAGTGAAGAGATCATTAGTACCAAGTAGAATAAATAAAATATCTTTTAGAAAATGCACGTATATTAAATGCTGAAAATCTCTCTCTTTTTTTTTTTCCATGTAGTTATCTCCATATTTTAAAAATTTCATTGTGCCTATCGCTTCTCTCATTTTCCTCAAAAGCTGTGGTAGTGTCTGTGGTAGAATTAAAGAAAACCAAAAGATTCAACCAACCTGAAATGTTGCACATGCCAAGGTCTACTCTAACCAAAGTAGAAGCAGCTATTGCTTATTTCGAATGTCCTTATTTAACATTTCTTGTGCAACTAATAAGTTTAATATTGTGCCAGATGCTGAGAATCAGAGATAAATTTGGTTAGCCCATGACTTCCAGTAATAAGCATAATCTACACACTTTCCCCAATCTCTGGTAACAGAATTAGGAAAAAAGGTGAAAATATATTAGATATGTCCTCAGAAGTGGACTGAATGGTAGCCCCCCCACAAAAAAATATGCCCAACTCCCAACACCCAGAATCTGCACATGTGAAATTATTTGCCACAAGCATCTTTGCCGGTATAATTAAGAATCTTGAGATGACATCATCCGGGATTAACGGTGGGCCCTGAATCAAATGACAAGGATCCTTCTGAGAGGCAGAAGAGGAGAAGACACAGACACAGGAGAAGGTCAGGTGAGGATGGAGGCAGAGGTTGGAGTGATGCAGCCACAAGCCAAGGAACACCTGTAGCCACCAGAAGCTGGAAGAGGTTCAGAAGAACTCTGCCCTAGAGCTTCGGGGAGAGTCTGGCCCTGATGACATCTCGATTTTGAATTTGGCCTCCAGAACTACGAGAGAATAAACGTCTATTGTTTTAAACTATCAAGTTAGTGATATTTGTTACAGCATCACTAGAAAACTTATATATCTGTCTCACATTTTTATTCTAATTGAGCTCTCTTGACAACTGAATGCATTTAGGAATCAAAAGTGATGGACCTTCTAATGGTGGAATTTCAGTGACCCTGGGTGGTTCCAATGGTTAATGGCACTCAGTTTTTAACTGAAAGGTTGGAGGTTCAAGTCCACCCAGAGGTGCCTTGGAAGAAAGACCTGGTAATCTACTTCCAAAAAATATCAACTGTTGAAAACCCTACGGAGCACAGTTCTACTCTGATACACATGAAGTTGCCATGAGTCAGAATCAACTGGAGGTCAACTTGTTTGGTTTGCTCACCAGAGGAAGAAATTACACAGGGTTCTATTTAGGGTCCACAGGCATGGGGGTAACTTATGTTTTCTTCTACTTGTAAAATCTTCACTGTTGATTTCTAGGGTCTTGATCTGGATGTTGAGAAAAACAGTAATAATAATGATAAAAATAATATATTCTTATTTATGTAATTCCTTGCACATGCCAGGTACTGTTATTAAACATCATAATAACCCTATGAGGCAGTTGTTGTTTTTACAGGTGAGTAAACTGAGGGATAGAGAGGTTAAGTGAATTTCTCAATGTCAGTAGAAAAATTGAGACAGCTGGCTCTTTGAGAGAGGGTTAAGTAATGTTCTCAGTACCCATGGCTACGGAATGAGAGAGCCTGTGTTCTAGAAAACTACTGTATGCTGCCGAGTTACCGTGTTTTAATTTTTTGTAATTTTATCCTCTTGCTTTGTACTTGCTCATTTTTGTTCTAAATATCCTCACCTTTTTTAAAACAAAACAAAGCCCAACTCCCTAGCCCAGAAATCTCACACTAGTTATTATCACCCTATCGCAAGACTTCTTTGAAAAATAATTTACACTTAATATTTTCACAATGAATCAACTGTTAGGTTGAATCAGACGATGTTGCTGATAGTTGACTGATTTTGACGTGCAAAATGGCCATCTTATCTGCTTCAGTCTAATGGTTTTCAACCAAGTGCAGTCACCTTCTATCCTTAATGCTCTGAATCTACCCCTGAAAGGAACACAGGCAATGTCCTAATTACCAAATGCAATAGCCACTTTTCAGTGGTCCTTATAATAATAATAGTTAAAATTAATAATAGCAGATAACATTTACTAAGACTTTCTATGTACTCAGCACAAAGATGTGTATTTTAAACCCTTTAAGAAGAGAGAATATGGTTTTTCTCAACAGAAGCTGGAACTGAAACTTGGAGAGCTTGTGTAAGTTGCCCTCCACACCCAGCAAAACTGGGATTCCAAGACTGGTTCCTTTCATGCTGAAACTCTTGACAGCTATGTTATAAATCTCCCTAGCTTTCCACACAACTGAGCCCTCTCTCCTGGAACATTCCTTGTCTGCTGACCTCTGGGGGACCACCCTCTGTTCTCCTTCACCCTTTGGCCCTTCTGCACTTTGTCTTGCTGACTGCTTTTTCTTTTAAGTGTCAGTTATCTCCAAGTTTTATCTTTGGCCCTCTTCTCAACTCATTTTGTCTCATCTCACTTTTCTGTTTTGTTTTGCTTTACTCTGTCACTTGTCCTATGGATTCAATGGTTTCTTACAATTTGATGACTCTCAAACCTCCACCCAGAGTCTTTCCTGACTTCAGATGCAATTCACTGGTAGGCGTTACTCCCGGAGCTTAGGCTACTCAAACTTGAATATATAAACATACTCATCCTCCCTAACTCCTCCACTACTTTCTTTTTTATTCCCTGTCTTGACTTGATGAATCATGCCAGCTGGGATTAATTCACAGAGTTACTTGAGATTCATCCCACCTTCCATTTTCTTCACAGACAGTAGTCACGACATCCTATGACCACTGCCTCTGTAATAATGCTCACGTCTGTCTCTGGTTCTCCATCTCTAATTCAGCTGCTGTTTCTTGAGCCCCCTGCAGTTGTTATAGGGATCGTTGCAGTATTCTTTTGACTAGTCTTTCTATTCCTGTAGTGTCACCTTGGGTGACCTCCCCTGACTTAGGTGGCACTCCATGGACAACCCCACTGGAATGGATATAGGTGGAGCAGCTTGGACCTAGGAGGCAGCTCATTCTGCTGTGTTCTGTGCCTACTGCAGCATAGCTGACATTCAATGAATATTTGTTGATTAAATACATTAATCCACATTTTTGTCAATTTATAAAACTTTTCAATATATTGTAAAACATTTCTTCCATTGTCACAATAAATTTTGGGGGTAGTAATATAAACACATCTCTGTTTTACAGATAAGGAAAACATGGAGGCCCAAGATGTTTAAGACATTTGCCCAGTTATGCACTGAATTGCAGAAATGGGATTAAACCCAGATTTCTCTTCATACTCTACCCCTATCCCTGTTGAAAGAGCCCAAATCTACCTGGGCTCTATGCCCCAGAAGCAGCCCATTTTCTGATTTAGCCAGGCAGGATTTCTCAGTGAGGCCAAATCACAATGCCTTTGGTGTTAATAATTTCTCTTTAACTAGGTGTCACCTTGGAGGTTTCATCACTGCCACCACCCACTTCAAGCCCCTAAATCCCTCAGGCATTCTGTGGCCAGTGTCTTCTTCCCCTAGAGATTTTATGGTCATGACGAGCTAGTACCTAAGTTTAGTATCTAGAAGTAGTCCACATTATTAATGCTTGTTTGAAGGCAATATAGATGATTCAAACTGAGAATGAAATTGCATATCGGTTTGGCATGATTAGGAACGAACTCAGCCATGCCAAGTTTAGGTTGTGATGTGTACTTTATTTTAACTTTCTGTTGGCATTTTTGTACTCTGGTTCCTGCTGCTAACTCTATAGTAGGCCTGCAACAGTATTCTGCTCCAACTTTCAGATTCCGTTCATGGATCACAGACCATTCTTGATTCCTCATAGTAGAGCTGACATAGGCTGGCAGACATTTTCAAAATGAACTCTATTAAATATGTAATATACATGATAATATTAAAATATTTAATAAATATGCTTATTTATTAAAAAGTAACGAATATTAAATATAGCAAACCAAACCCATTGCTGTGGAGTCTATCCCGACTCCTAGCAACCCTGTAGGACAGAGTGGAACTACCCCCTAGGGTTTCCAAGTTTGTAATTCTTATGGAAGCAGACTGCCACATCTCTCTCCTGCGGTGTGGCTGGTGAGTTCAAACTGCCAACCTTTCAGTTAGCAGCCCAGTGCTTTGACCACTGTACCACCAGGGATCCATTAATATACACTGATTATATAATTCAATATTATAAATATATAATCTTACAATAATATTAAATGTTAAGTGAATTAAGAATGAAATATAGAAAATATAACTACATCACAATGAGAAAGTGTGCTCCAAAGGGTTTTCGAGGGTTAACTTTTCAGAAGTAGATCTCAGGCTTTTCTTCCAAGGTGTCCCTGGGTGGACTCCAACCTCCAACCTTTTGGTTAGCAGCCAAGCACATTAACTGTTTGCACCACACAGGGACTCCATGAAAATATAAGGGAAGAAAGTAATGTATCTTAGTACAAATGACATCATAGGCTTTGACATAGGACAAGACTGTGGGTCTATCAAAGACTGTGTGACTTTGGCTAATTTACTTAACTCTCTATGCCTTCCTTCCTTTTTCATTAGACATAACAATCCTTTTAGTGCGAAATAACTTCCTTTATCAGTAGAAACAACTGTCTTATCAGGCTGTGGTGAAGATTAATAACACAATTTAACGCACCCGCTATGATTCCCGCCATATGCATGATAACTATTACTAAGTTCATTGGACAAGAATGTGAAACATTCAGAAACTACTATGAACTGAGACAACAAAAATTAAGACATTGAACAAATATTGCTAACACAGAGAGGTAACTTTCTAATAATTAAAGCCATCAGACAATGGAAATGCTTTTTGTAATATTGTGAGCAGCCAGTAGCTGAAGGGGTTCAGGCAGAGGCTTTATTATGTTTGAGGGGAGGTGGATGCTATAGAGAAAATTATTTTAATTTGGTGGAAAGATTAGCAAGGTGACCTTTGAAGTCCTTTTGAGTCTAATCTTTGACTCTAAAATTGAAAGACTCACTATCTGGGGTCACAGTTAAGTCTACTAGTTATTGACATCATTGTGCAATTGAATTTAACAGCCTCTTAGAGTGGTACCAGAGAGTGGGTATGAGCAGGAAGTGGTAGAGAGCTATGTGGAGCTAGAAGAATTGTCCCAGAGAGGAACTTGGATGAAGAGCATCAGCAAGAAAAAGGCCCTTCATTCCTTGGAGAGGTGATGGTTCAAGTTGCTGAAAAGTAACTTTGCCTATTTTAATTTGCTTAGTTCAGCCTTTGCTTTGTCTTGGTTATATTTAGTTAGAATATCTAAATTAGTAATAGTCCTTGAGAAATCTTAGCTTTTCAAACATAATTGGCCGATAAACACTGTTGCTACACCCTACTTCCCATCCCCCAGTAGCTCTTTATATGTTTTTCTCTGCTGAGGAGGAATGCGCTCGTTTAGCAGTTTCATGAGATCATAAAATTTGAGATCATTCTGGAACTTCTAGGGTCTGTCATTTAGATTGAGGAGATTCCAGGGGGATAGATGGTTGAGTTTTACTACATCTAGGGTTAGTTCCCTTTATGGTGATTCCAAAATAGAGACTCACTTTGAAGTAGCCATGGGGCCTTCTGTTGAGACTTTATTAGACATGGTTCGATCAAAGCCACGTGTCCATCAGGACTCTTAGGAAATCTCTTATTTGAGACTTTTTGAAACCAAAATTCATCTAAAATATTCCCCATCTCCTAAGAAGAACACTGTGGTTCAGGTGATGTTATTTGAGATGCTTGCCTCCGTTAAATATAACCAGTAACCCGTTGCCGTTGAATCCACTCCCACTGATGGTGACCTCATGTGTGTCAGAGTAGAACTGTGCTCCATACGGTTTTCAATGGCTGATTTTTTGGAAGTAGATCACCGGGTCTTTCTTCCAAAGTGTCTCTGGGTGGGCTCAAGTCTCCAACCTTTTGGTTAACAGCCAAACGCGTTAGCTATTTGCACCACCCAGGGACTGTCGCCCTAAATATACACATCTCTAAAATGCTTTATACTGTTGCAGTGTCCTAAATCCTATACCCATTGCCATCGAGTCGATTATGACCCCTTTTGCTCTCAGTAGAATCCATTTTATGAAGTTTAAAAGTTTATGTAAAATCCTAGGAGAGCTGTGTATGGTTATCAGGCATTTACACACATAATGTGAGTTTACTAAATCAAATTTCTTTCTTTCTCAACTAGCCTGATCCTTGGACGTAAAGTACAGCTTTGGTTGGGAGTAGCAATAAGGCAGGAAAGAAAGGATCTTTGGGCAGCAGGAGGAAACTAATTTTTTTTTCATAGCCAGGGAAGGGAGGACAGGAAAAGGCAGGTGTTGGGAGACACAACCATTCCCCTCTCCATGATTTTTCAAGTGGCAGCACATGCCTGAGCTATTAACAATTGCCTTATACCCTTTTGATTTTCCCGACAGCTGCCAAACTCCTGGAATCAGAACACCGGTGTGAGTTTGCTAGGAACAAAAGTCTGTGCACAGTGGGCTGTGAACTAACTTCAAATACCTGAAGCCTGAAAGTGGGTCCTGGATACATTTACTGAGCACCCGCTGGGCTATTATGTGCTAGTGAAACAGGACATTTCCTTGTGGCCTTTGGTGTGAATGTTCCTTTTGCAGTAAGATTTAGGATGAGGGTGAGAGACACAGTGGTGCTTACAGATAAAGGAAGCAAATGTGTAAACCTCCAGATAGAGTGAAGAAGGGGTTAGGACACAGGGGTAGCCCTAGGCTCAAAGACGGATGAGAAGGCGTGCTGTTCACTTTCATACAAAGAGCTTAGTAGAAACACCACTGGTAGTTGCTCTCCATACAATATCTCATTTATTACAGTCCTCACCACAGCCTTAACCCACTGCCATCAAGTCAATTCCAACTCATGGCGGCCTCATATGTGTCAGAGTAGAACTGTGCTCCATAGGGTTTTCAATGACCGATTTTTTTGGAATTAGATTTCCAGGACTGTTTTTCCAAGGCATCTCTAGGTAGACTCAAACTTTCAACCTTTCTGTTAGCAGCCTAGTGTGTTACCGTTTGCACAACCCAGAGACTCTCCATCACAGACTTAAGAGGTAGTACATTACGGTTGTATGAGAAGGAACTGTGTGTGTGTGTGTGTGTGTGTGTGTGTGTGTGTGTGTGTGTGTGTGGTGGGGTGTATGTGTGTGTTTAGGGGAGGGATTTACAGTATCTTGAGTCACATTGCCTGGATTTCTATCCATTCTCTGCTCCTTACCCCCTGTGTGACCTTAGGAAAATTACTTAACTTCTATGCCTCAGTTTTATTACATAGAAGATAATTGTTACAACTATTAAATCAGCTAATGCATGTAAAGCTTTTAGAACAGTGTGCATACTAAGTGCTCCATGAATACTCACAATTATTATGAGGCTTCTTTTCCTCCCTCTCTCCGTTTCCCCTTCCGCTCTTTCTTCCTTCTTTCCTTCCTCCCTTCCTCCCTCCTTCCCTCCCTTTCTTCCTTCCTTCCTCCTTCTCTCCCTCCTTTCCTTCTTTCTTCCCTTCCTTCCTTCCTATACAAATGAAGCCCCTGAAGCTTAAATAATATGGTTTGATGAAGATCATATAGTTATTGATTGAGAGAACCAGGATTTGAATTAAGCTGTTTATGACTCTAATGAAAAAGCTCTTTCCAAAATTACATTGCTCTTTCTCCTTTATAATAAATAATGCTTCTCACTTAGAAATCCAGATTATTGTGTGTGGATTTAATTAGTTCCTGTTTTTTATTCAGTAAATGTTTGTTAAGTGGTATAGTTTCAGACACTATGCTAGGTATAGGGAATACTATTGTAGGCTAAGGTCAATAAGGTAATACACTAAATAAAAAACCAAAAAACCAAACTCATTGCCGTTGAGTTGATTCCAACTCATAGTGACCCTATAGGACAGAGCAGAGCTGCCCCATAGAGTTTCCAAGGAGCACATGGTGAATTTAAACTGCCGACCTTTTGGTTAGCAGCAACCACTATGCCACCAGGGTTTCCATGTTAAATAATAGGATGTACAAAAGAAAAGTAAATCAGCTAAGAATCAATTCCTGAAACATACAATTCAAAAGAGTGAAAAAAATCTTTCCATGACTCGGGGAGCCTGACTTTGAGTTTTAGGTTGTTATAAGAGCTGATTTTCCTTGCATCACACGAACACGCCTGAGTATTTTGATCTTGTTTCTATTCCTACTACCTCCTCCCCTCAATTCAACACCACTTCAACGTTTGAAGGAAAATAATTTGCAAGATCATTGCTTCTGGTTGCTCAGAGCCTTGTCTCATGGTGAGAGGTGATAAATGGAGAACAGTGAGAAGGAAAATAAACCTTTGCTAAGCTCTGCTCTTTCCTTTAACCCTTCCAACGTTCAACACTGCTTAATTAAACGCCCAGCACACACTATGCTAACTCACCTATCCGGAGGCAGTTCCCCAACCCCTAAGCCCCACTGTATTTGTATTTTCTTTACTGAGTAACACGCTTGCCAGCTTGAGGTGTCTGTGTGATATGTAAATGATGCCCTGATGCGCGTTTTATATTCCGCTTGGCACTGGGGGAGCAGTTTCAGGGCTGTCATCTCTGTGGAAAGACATCAAACCTCAGATGTCAGGGAAGATTCTCAATTCCATTCAGAAAAGCTGGATATTTGCTTTCTGGCTCTCCTGATTTACATCAGTTTGTTTGATATATCTACAATGACGTAAAGGCTGTTGCTACTATTTTCACCTCACAGAACTTGAGGTTAATTAGTCTCAAAGGACATAGTATTTGAAGGTGTTCTGTGTGTAGCTGGAACTACAGATTCTCAGGTGCAAAGAACAGAACGCTAATATAGCAAAAGAGCATAAAGAGGGCTAGGTGGGGACATGCATCGGCAGGAAGAAAGAAGTTACCGCTTCACTTCTTCTCTCTACTGAAATGCAGAGGGAGAGACATGTGGAAGGTGCCCTTGTGAAGGACAGTCTCAGTCTTGGTTAGGGCCCTGTCTTATTTTCCTGGTGCAGCTGTAACAGAAATACCAAAAGTGGGTGGCTTTAAAAAACAAATTTATTTTCTCACTGCTCTGTAGGTTAAAAGTCTGAATCAGGGTCTTGGCCTTGCCTATTTCTTCCTGGTTGGTAACCCCAGGTATTCCTTGGCTCCTTGGCTTGTAGATAATCCTCACTTGGCATCTGTCTTCTCCATTTGTTCATGCAGATCTCTGAGTCTAGGCTGTTCTTTGTATAACTCAGAGGTGACTGGGTCTAAGATCAACCCTACACTAATATGACCTCAAATGACTGATTACTTAACATTAAAATGCATTGTGGAAAGTGATTACATTATATGAGATTAGATTATATCCATGGGTATAAGAGTTAGGATTCCAGCATTTATTTAGGAGGGACACAATCTAATCCATTACAGACCGTTAGAGATTCACTGCTTGTGCATGTGATTCTTGGGCTGCCTTAGGCTGTTTCCCATGCCCAGCCCCCAAGCATGCTGCCCTGTCCTTTGTGACACTTTTGGAGGATGGCCTTGGGAGAAGTGGGGACTAACAAACTGGATCTACTGCAGGAAGGTGTTTTCATCTCCTCCTATTCACTTTGTGGGTAAGGAAGAGATTCCCACCATAGGTTTACAGGGATGGCCGAACACATGTCAACTGACACTGGACAGATGACGTGGACAGCAGTTTTATTAGCCACATATACTCATAGCCTGGGGGAAGAGGACACCACACTCCATGCAAGGACACTCAGGGCTGCACATAGGAACAAAGGCAGGCTTTGTAGTATGAAGAGGGTGAGGTGCCCCCTGGTTCCAATGGGAGGATGTAATTGGCTTGTTTGAATAATTGTATAGGTTGGCAGGGAACTGCAACCCATTACTCAGGGATAAGCAGGAACTGGCGCTCCTTGATAAAGAGAGTTGTTTGGCTTGGAGACCTTTTCCAAATAAGCAAAATGGGAAAGGTGACTTGCAGTTAGGCCATTTGAGACACTGCCAATTTCACCAGATATCAAGGCAGCACATAATAGTGAGCCTTAATTTTAGATCTTATACCACAGAAGGCTGTGAGAGCTCTCATCTCTCTCGAAACTCCTTTTGTGTTTAGAGATGGTGTTATGCATTTCAGTAGCTTTGGTGACTTATTATTTTACCATTATTTTCCTATGCTCAGGCTAGTCTCCCCAATCATATTTTAAAAAATCTAGAGAAGGACTAGGTTTTAGACTTTTCTTTCCCGAAATAGGGAAACATAGTAGGTATTGAATGAACTCCCAATTCTTGATAAACTGTGACTAAACTGTTGCCACTTCCACCAGGTCTTCTACCTTGGCCAACACGTTTGCCTTCGGTACTTGCACCAAATGTTCAGGACTCTGAGGTACCCAGAACAAGGACAGTGTTCTTTAGAGGCTTTCTGAATTGTTCCTCTGCAGCAGGTTGACAGTTCCTTCTTTCAGATCCATTGATCTATTTTTACCTGACACACATTATATGGGGCATGTAGGCACTCTCTGGGCAGTTGTCCAGCAGCATAGTGGCTAGTGGTGAAACCACTGCTGAATCTGCTATAGAGGCATCCTTTTCTGTGGTGTTTAGAGAGTCTTAGAAGAAGAAGACAAAAATTGGTGAGGTGCCATTGAGAAGACAAAATGTATATACTCCCATCTCTCAAGGAAAGTTCCCTAACAGCTGACAGGCTAAAAATATCTGGCATTTCCGGTATAAAAAACTTGTTGCCATTGAGTTGAGTTCAACTGTAGAGTAGAACTGCCCCATAGAATATCCAACGAGTGGCTGGTGGATTCGAACAGCTGACCTTTTGGTTAGCAGCTGGGCTCTTAATCACTGTGCCACAAGGGCTCCATTCCAGGTATAGTCCTTGCTTATTGCTTGTTGGGTGAAGGCATGTGGAAGCTTTACTCAGAGCTGTTTGCGATGTTGCAAGACTCCTGGGGAATATTACCAACCCAACCTTCACCATGGCAACCGTTTTCAGTAGTGGCCTTGTACATGGACAGAAAGGGACAAGAGATCTTAGAGTAAATATGCTCAGCCATTTATCTCCAACAAATAGGAAGGGTTATTTTTATATATACTGTATAATTACATGGGGACACCAGGCTCATGGCTGCATATTGATTAGATATACTTGCCCTTTTTGTCTCAGAACATCCTTGAAATAAAAATTAGTACGATTAATATTATTTTAAAACCTACATCATTGAACACACTGAAAATTGAACCGTTCATAACTAATTATTTTTTATATTCTTCACAACTGAGTGTGATGGTTCCAGTAGCACTGCTGAGGGGTGTTGGCAAGGAAACATTTTTTATTGTCCTTCTGGAAGGCCAGCAGATAGGCCTCAGATTTGTGAGTATAGGGTGTTTTAGGTGGACTGTTTCAAAGTTAGGAATAAATTGTTGGTGGGAGTATAGTTTATAAAAACTGTAATAAATACAGACATGTGATAGAATGCAACCCTTACTGTGAACCTGGAAAAAGAATATGTGTAGCTGTAGTTGCATTTGGAGAAACCAAATAAAACAAACAAACCCATTGCCATCAAGTCAATTCCGACATTGGTGCTTTTTGAAATTCTAGTCTCAGATTCAAAGTTAATGTGAAGTCATTTCACAAAAAGACTGTTGCAGTCTTGTGTGCTGCACTTCCGGGTGGTCTCTCCTGGTTGTTTCAAAAATTCAGCAGCAATGTTGCTTTGTTTGAGACTGTGCTTCAGGAAATCATGGAGTCCCTTCTCTTTCCTGTGGTGGTGGCTGGGTGGGTGCCCAGTCGTTCCTCTGACTGGGCAGTGGAGGGAGGTTGCACCAAGGACAGCTGCAGGACCTACACACACCGTTGGGCTGTTGCTGGTCATCAGGACTTGCTACTTGGTGTTGAGTGCCATTTGTAGGCAATGCCAAGGAATCTCCAGGAAGTTATGGGATTTTCCTTATAGGATTTTTTCTTCTGTTGTTTAACTAAATCATATATAAATCATATATATTCTTCTTATCTCTCTATATATGCATGCTCATCGAGAATTTTAGAGACCGAAATTTGCCTTATCAGATTTCTGACCTTGTCTCATAGTAATGCTTCTATTATTGTACCCAAGTAATAGGTTTGCCTTAAAAATAACAGTACCATATTACTGATTCCTGCCAGTCTAGGATTTCCTATGACTCTTAGGTCTTATAAAGTTATGTTTATGCTTTACTCTGTGTCTGAGAGTCTCTGGTAGAGACAGCTATTTGTTTGATTAACACTTTAATAATAGGTCATTTGGCTATGCCTAGTCTAGATGGGAAAGTTTGAGACAAAGTTTGCATAATAAGATATTCTTTTTGGAGTGTTTTACAGCCTTTTAAAATTATGAACTATGCACACACATAGAAAAGCACATAAAACATTCTCTTAGTTATCTAGTGCTGCTATAACAAATATCACAAGTGAATGGCTTTAACAAAGAGAAATTTACTCTCTCACAGTCTAGTAGGCTAAAAGTCCAAATTCAAGGCATGAGCTTCAGGGGAAGGCCTTCTGTCTCTATCGACTCTGGAGGAAGGTGCTTGTCATTATTCTTCCCTTGGTCTGGGAGCTTCTCAGCGCAGAAATCTCTGGTCCAAAGGACGTGCTTTGCTCCTGGTGCTGCTTTCTTGGTGGTATGAGGTACCCCTGTGTCTCTGCTCATTTCTCTCTTTTATAGCTCAAAAGAGATTGTCTTAAGACACAATCTAACCTTGTAGATCTCATCAACATAACTGCCGCTAATCCATCTCATTAATATCATAGTGATAGGATTTACAACAGATAGGAAAATCACATCAGATGACAAAATGGTGGACAATCACACAATACTGGGAATCATAGCCTAGCCAAATTGATACACATATTTTTGGAGGACACAATTCAATCCATGACAAACGTAATGTATAGAAAGATTGAGGAAGAACATTGCCAGCTAGCACTCCAGAATTATCCTGTTTTTCTTTCATGTAACAACCTCCCTTTACCCCAAAGTGAAACATTATCCTTAATTTTCATTGCTGCATAGTATTCTATCATATGAATATACCAATACTTATTGATAATTCTGCTGAAAATGGACATTTGGGTACTGGAATTGTTTTTTCCTATAATTAGAGTTGCCAGATAAAATATAAGACACACAGCTGAATATGAATTTTAAGTAAAAAACAAACAATTCTATAGTATAAGTGTGTCCCAAATATTACATGGGACATATTTATACTTAAAAAAAAAAAAGAATTGTTGTTTACCTGAAATTCAAGTTTAACTGAACATCCTATACTTTCATTTGCTAACTTTGGCAACTCTACGTGTAATGATCTCTTATTATCTTATTGTGGTTAAAATTTGCATTTTTCCTAATTACTATGATAGCTAAGAACCTTTTCAAATGTTTATTGTCTATTTAAATTTATTTTCTAAAAAATATCTGTAGAAGTCTTTTCTCACTTTCTGTATTTTTCCAGTTTCCTATCATATATATGTATGTGTGTGTATATATATATATATAATTATTCATCTTATTTCTGTTGTATGTATTTCATATACTTCTCTCGTTCTTTGGCTTGTCTTTTCACCTCTTTATGTAATCTTTAAGAAGCCCTGGTGAAATATGTGGCAGTCTGCTTCTGTAAAGATTTACAGCATTGGAAACCTTCTGGATTTGCTGTGAGTCAGAATCGACTCGATAGCAGTGGGTTTGGGTTGGAGGTTATGTAGTCTTTAAAAAAAAACAAACACACACACCTTACTAATTAATGTTGTGGAATGTATTAATCTTTTCATTATGATGGTATTTTCTGTGCCTTTAATCTTCCCCCTAAGGTAGATTTTATAAAAGCTCTGTGGGTACATCACCTACCTGCAGTGGGTTTTTATGTGTGGTGTGAGCTAAAGGTCCACTTCCTTTTATTTTGTATGAATAAACAATTACCCCTGCACCATATATTGAGAAGATGATCCTTTTTTTTCCACTACAGTTTTTGTAAACCCATGGAAAAAAAAAAAAGGCTGGGATGGGAGATGGGAAATTGATGTCTAAGGAACTTATCCTGCCTGGTGTCCAGTTGTAAGTTATTTCTTGTAAGTTTCCTAATTTGTCATCAAAGCCACCAGTAAACTTTGTCAACCACCACAATTTAGTACAGTAAGTTCTCATGCTGTCCACTATCTATTGCCACAAAGGGAAGGCTAAGTCCATTTTTTGAGAAAAAAGTTAACAGCGGGAGGTGGAGCAGCTCAGAGACATCACGATAAGAAGGCCTGAGATGATCAAAGGGAGCAGGAGCAGTTTTGGACAAGAGGTGATCAATGAAAACCAGGACCTTGCCCAAGTCACTTTTGTGACTTCGTGGAAACTTTGCAAGTAGGACTGAAGGTATTACTGTCAGTGTGGAATGTTGCTTGAATAATGTTATTTGAATATTAAAGGAAGAGATGACACCATAAGGCTGTAGATTTTGTTGTGGATATTTGGGTTACAAAAATGAGAGGAAACATGGCTGAGTTCAAAAAGCTCATTGACTTTTTCTAAAGATTATAGGGCCAGTGAACTGACAAGGAGAAGAGATAGCTATAGCTGGCATTGAAAAACTCAAGCACTTACAGAGGTCAGCAGGTGATATAAATGAATAAAGTGACTCAGGTATAAGAAAACCAGCAGTGGAAGTTTGATGAAAAATGGCTGCTGGCGCTTGGCCTCATTAGGGGGAGTAGTGGTTAGTGTTGAGTACTGAAGCTGCTTGGAGCACACAGGACACCTTCTACTGGGGCAGCTGCTTCTTACAGAGTGGCCTCATACAGGAATGGAAGCCTGACGTGGCTGGCGTTTCCACCTTCTCAAGAGGAGCCAAGAATCCAGACTTTGATGTAAACTATTTTCATCATCAACTGTTGGCAACTGGTCCAATGGGGGGGGGGTGGGTAACAAAACAACAAACTATGTTAAAACACCTGTGGGCTAAACAAAACACTTCTACCGGCTGGATTCTCCTTCCGTGGCTCTGGTTTGTGCCTCTTGGTCCAGGCATGGTTGCAATGAGGGGAATTGGAAAGCCAAAAATGACCAGAAGTGCCTAGAAGTTTGCACAATGCATGGGCATTGGAATTGAACATTGCGCCTACACAGTTTTGTTTTAGATTCTCCATTTTGATATAGCCTGGATGGCTATAGATTATTGTATACATAAACTAAATAAACCAAGAAAGTAAATCATTTCTAACCTTCTACACTGCCATTTTTAACCTAGACAAATGCTCAAGGAGAAAACATATACTGGCCTGTAAGTAAGTGTTTTCATTGTTAGATGCTGTCAAGTCAGTTTCAACTCATGGTGATCCTATGTACAACAGAAGGAAACACTGCTCGGTCCTGCACCATCCTCACAATCGTTGTTACGCTTGAGCCCATTGTTGCAGCCACTGTGTCAATTAATCTCATTAAGGATATTCTCCTTCACAGACTCTCTACTTTACCAAGCATGATGTTCTTCTCCTGGGACTGGTCCCTGCTGATAACATGTCCAAAGGAAGTGAGAGAAAGTCTTGCCATCCTTGCTTCTAAGGAGCATTCTGGCTGTACTTCTTTCAAGACAGATTTGTTCGTTCTCTGGCAGTTCATGGTATATTTAATATTCTTTGCCAACTCCATAATTCAAAGGCATCGATTCTTCAAGTAAATTTTAGTGATCATAAATATTTTCATAGAATTCCCCTTATCAGAGCATTTGTCTAGCAATAAATAGAAGGCTTTTCTAGTAGGGGTTCAACATGGTGTCAGTTCTGTTGTCCATTACCAATAAGATTATTTCTTCCTAAAGAGTACCTGGAGATTCCTTTCTGTTTAACATATCTTCCTTGTATCTTATTTTTCTCTCTCACATCAAGAAGGCATTTGAACTGGATCAACCATGCAGTTTATCAGAGGGAAGAAACCTTTCTCATTAGAGGCACTCTGCACAGAGTCACTTTGCTCAGAATCATATATGCACACACTCACATGCTCACATTTATGTACAGATTCTTCCAAGTGAGGCTGCTTTAAGTAATTAAAGGTAATGTGTATCAAGCGATAATTATAAAATTACTGTACTCTTCCAAGAGATGCACAATTATCAGGCGACCAGCACAAATACCATCGTGCCACAAGCCTGCCCTTCCTACCATGAGCTTTAACAATTTATTTACAAGTCTTCAGTTGTCTATTAATTATGCATGCATCTCTATACATTCACCATATGCCTGTATGATTAGGGATGTGCCATATTATGAAGGTTACGAAAGTGATTCCATGAGAGTCAAAGATACCTGAACCCAAAGCTTTCCTCAGAGTCGTGCACCTCTATTAGTTCAGCAAAAGGCGTGGTCTCCAGTCATTCTGCTTAGCTATGTTATCTGGGAATGCTTAACATTACTTTTAAGTGTTTTTATCTGGGGACATAAGGAACTATCCACACCATAAATCAGGAGCTTATAGGTCCAGGATCTGAAATAAATCAGACTGCTGGAAAGAAAGAAATGTAATTAAAATTTAAAATTGTTGAAATTCTTTAGGCCATACATTTTTTACTATCAGATACTTTGGCACTGTTTGTTCCAGGTAGTAGAAGGACAAGTGACATTTTGACAGCTTGAAAAAATTATCGGTGAGCTGATAGATTTTGAAGTACATCTCTGATGCTGAAGAATTCTGAATCTGCAATCACAATGCAAAACAGATATATCTTCCTGGCCTACATTTAACCTTTCAGAGTTGTTTGAGAATAAACTATTAGTTAATGGGTAGGTTTGGCATAACTGCATTGAGTACCTTCCAGGGGAGTTATTATTTTAATATCTGGGAAATACTATATAACAGCACAGGTGTAGGGCAAATGCTACTGAAAATAGAACCCAATAAAAATTGAATTTTTAAATGGTTTCTGGGTATTTGTTATATGATCTAAAGTTTATATATAATTATTGTTACTTGGGGATTTACTGCAACCCATTTGTTGCAACAGGTTTCATATATGCAAAATGTCTTTTTAGGTAAGTACAAGCAGGTGATGCTCATGGTTGCTTTACTGATATGCCATCCCATACATTGGTGTCCGTGGGTGGTCAAATGGCTAAATCTCTAGGCTACTAACCAAAAGGTTGGAAGTTCAATTCCATGCAGAGGGACCTCAGAAAAAAGGCCTGATGATCTACTCCCCAAAAAATTCAGCCTTTGAAAACCCTTGGCACACAGTTCTACCCTGACACACTTGGGTCTTGCCATTTGTTGGGGCTGACTCTACCGCAACTGGCTGGGTCCCATACATCAGTGGCTCTTTAAAGATCATTGGCACTTCAGCATGCAGCAGAGTCGCCTGGAGGGCTTATTAGGGCATAGATTTCTGGGCTCCACTCCCACAGTTTTTGATTTAGACAGTTTGGGGAGGGGCCAAGAATTTGCATCTAACTAGGTCCCTGGTGAAGCTGAGGCTGCTAGTCCAGAGATCACACTCAGAGGACCTCTGCTGTACAACATAAGCTCCATGACTGTTGCTTTGTTAGCTGTCCTTGAGTTGGTGACCCCATGAACAAAGGGACCAGATCACTGTGATCCCTAGGCTTTAAACCAGCTGATTTTTTTGGAAGTAGATCACCAGACCTTTCTTCCTCATCTGTCTTAGTCTGGATATAAGCAGAGCAAAATACCTATCGGTGCTCAACAGGCAGATAATGAATGAATAGAATAGTCCTGCTGAAAGCCATCAAAATACCTGAACATTTTTATTACAAGAAGTTTTAATGGGCCATGTTCTAGTAGAAAATCATTGGTATTTTTGTTACAGAAAGAGTTCACGTAGGCTCAGATGCTTCCATTAAAGCAAAATATTGGTTCTACCTTATTAACAAAATTTATTGCTACTAGAGTTTATTATTATTATTATTATGTTTTTGGTATTTTTAAGGATTTTGCAGCATTAGACTTTCACTCCCCATTTAACTTATATTTCAGAGCATCTGTTTTGCCATTTCAACAAGGGACAATTGAGATTCTTGCAGAAATAGCTAATGGTGGTATTATTATTAATATTTCTTCTTTTCTTCCCATTAGAGCCACTTCTTTTAGGGAAAGATATCTTTTTCTGGTAGGAATATTTGAAACCATTGCACTCTCTAGCTATAAAGTGATCCTTAGAAAATAATATCTGAAGAGACATGGAAGTATGTCTATAATGAAAATTAAAATAACTGTATTGAACCAGGATGTATACTATATTCTGTAGAGAAAAATAAAAATGGAATCCAGGAATAGTTATGTAATTTAAACACTATTCCAAAAAGACCTAGTAAATTCTAGGTATTAATATCTAGGAGCTGCAGAATATGTATTTAACAATCTGATTTTAAAAATTTAGAATTGAAAACTGCCATTTGGTAAATATATTGCACGTTCCTCCATGCTTCTGGATTTAACGCTATCTTTAGCAGATACTACTAATCTAACACCTTAGCCCTCTTGCAAAAGTGTTCCAAGCAAACCACAATCGATTTATTTGAGGTAGAATGTAAATACAACCAATTTATCATCTCTTGAATAAGTTTGATCTGTGATTAGCAGAAGCTTCCTGGAGGCCTCTGCTAAGAATAACACATCTCCAGCTTTTCCATGCCAGGTACTGCGCAAAGTTCGTTATGTGTACAATTTCATTTATTTCTTAAAATAAACTTGTGTTTTAAGTGTCACTGTTATTTTTTATTTTTTATTGTATTTCAGGTGAAGGCTTACAGAACAAATAGTTTCTCATGAAACAGAAGTACACATGTTGTTTTATAACATTGGTTAACAACC
>NW_004443999.1:14136283-14152854 GCF_000243295.1 Trichechus manatus latirostris
GTCTTTGGGCACAATAGTTTTCACCTCCTTTTTCAACTGGCAAGGTCGGTCACTCAGATATGCTATGGCAGCGCAGGTCTAGCTGAATAGGAGTTACTGGGACGGTTTGTTTGTGGCACTTAGTACAGCTACTAGAGCTGGTCGGTAATCAGTGCAGGGCAGGTTCCAGTAGGCTGTGCCTGTGCTGCTTGGTGGTGTGATGTCAAGTGCATGGTGCAGGTAGGCAGGATGCAGCGGAGAGATTGTCATGTGTGGAGCTAAGATGGATATTGAGGTGAGGAGAGAGGAACAGGAGCCAAAAACATACAAACAGGCAAAAAAGAATGCTAGGGGAGCTTGCCGTTGAAGTGGAGTGCTGAGAGACTATGAATGGAGAAAAACAGAAAGGGGAGCAGGAAGAAAAGAAAGGAATGAATGAATAAGAATCAGAAAGGTTAAAGAACCACAAAGTTCCCTGGGGTCCCACCTGTGCAGCTATAAGGTCTGGGGAAGTCACTCTCAGGTGTTGCAGTACAGCCTGGCTAGAAGGCGTAGAGGTATACTATGCCAAGTGTTCAGTGAACAGAAAGAGAAGGAAGATATAGAGAGACAAGAAACTGAGCAATGAAGAAAGACAAAAAGGGAAAAAGAAAAGAAAACAAATTTAAAAAAAAAGGAAAACAATAAAGGCCCCCAAAGAAACAGAACAAAAGAAAAAACCAACGTAAAAAGAAGTGCCCTCAGGGATCTCTCTGCACGTGTGTGGAAGCCGAAGGGGTGTCTCCCTGCCACGCAGCTCAGCCTGGCCAGAAAAGCCTCCCAACTCAAGAAAAGGAAAAAGAAAACAAAGAACAATTCAAAACAAACAAACGAACAAAAGCCCCGGGATCCCACCAGCATGGCAGCCCAGACCGGGCAGCAGCTCCACACTTGAACGGAGATCCGTAGCCGCTCAGGAAGAAGCACAGATGGTGCACGGAGCCAGGCACTTGAGCGAAGGGAGGGGGAGGTGGCAAGAGGCAAGTAAGAAGTCAAAAGAAGCAGAAAAAAAAAGCAACACTAGCAGCCAACAAACGGCACTCAGAGAGCCAGCTAGTGCAGGACGGTGTTTCTGGACAAGGGACTGTGTCCGTGGGAAGCAGAGGGGCTGATTGTCAGTGAAGAAGTGTAGAGAGTGGGAAAGTGTATATCACAAATTACGGGAGCTCTGCAGCCCCTCAGGAAGAAGCAAAGATGGCGCATGGAGTGAGGCACTCGAGCTAAAGGAGGGGGAGGTGGGGAGAGGCAAGGAAGAAATAAAAAGAAGCGGAAAAAAAGCAACACCAGCAGCCAACAAATGGCACTCAGACAGCCACCCGTTCGGGTGTGTGGAATCCAAGCAGCCATTGTTTCCCGGTCAAGAGACTGTGGCCGTGGGAAGCAGAGGAGGCCGAGTCGGGGTGAAGAAGGGTGGGGAGTGGGAAAGCATATATCACCAATTACCAGTTGTTTTGTCTCCTGCTGGAAGCTCCGTGAGGCTGCTTTCTCGTACCCTCTGTTGCTGGTCTCCTATAGGAATCCCAGGTGGCGGATCCACGCTGCGTTAGCTGGTAGGGGACCTCTGCATGAATCTCTCCTTGCTCTCTGTTCTCTGTCAGTTTTCTCACTCCATTTGGTGCTTGGCTGAGTTCTTTACCTCTTCATTTGATGTTTTAGGGTTTCAGGATTGGTGTATTCTCTGTTTGGCTTAGTTTTTCGGATCTTTGCTGTGGAGGGACCACGTGGTGCTTCTGCCCAGAGCGCCATTTTGCCAGAACTGTGACTGTTATTTTGAAGCTGTTTTCTGTCCAGTAAGAAAGATTGTAATTTTTAGTCTCTTATGAACATAGATGAGAAAGTAGACTCCTGACTGCTATATTTGCTGTCCCTTGGTTTAATCCAGTCTTCTCATTTTACTCGAGAACACTGTAGCAGTTTTCCTATATGCACAAAATTGGATGCTATGGTGGCACTAGGGAATGGAAAACATTGGATATATAAATTAGAAACATTTTGATAAAAAAGTCAGTGAGCTGTGTTGGATCTAGAATTGTGCCTATTATTTCTTAAAACCGTGCTTTATTTTTCCTATAGTTGTATAATCTGATATGTTCCTGGTGGCACAGTAGTTAAGAGCTTGGCTGCTAACCAAACGGTCAGCAGTTAAAATTCACCAGCTGCTCCTTGGAAACCTTATGGGGCAGTTCTACTTTGTCCTATAGGGTCATTATGAGTTGGAATCAATTCAATGGCAATGGGTTTGATTTTGTGTTTTGGGCTATGTTCCTAGATGTGCTTTTTATTTATTGTGTGTTGGTCTCTTCACATTATAGTTAGATAATTCTTTAAACATGGTGGTTTGTTCCTAACTCATGCCATCTGAGATGGGAGTACAATGGAGGTTTGAGCTATCTTAACCAGATATTTGGGACTAGGCCCATTAATTCATCAGGATTGGAGGAAGACTCATTAACAACCTGTGATATGCAGATGACACGACCTTGCTTGCTGAAACCGAAGAGGACTTGAAGCGCTTAGTGATGAAGATCAAAGTCTGCAGCCTTCAGTATGGATTGCCCTTTAACATAAAGAAAACAAAAATCCTCACAACGGGACCAAAAAGCAACATCACGATAAATGGAGTAAAGATGGAAGCTGTCAAGGATTTCATTTTACTTGGATCCACAATCAACACCCATGAAAGCAGCAGTCAGGAAATCAAACTATGTAATGCATTGGGCAAATCTGCTGCAAAATACCTTTTAAAGTGTTTAAAAGCAAATATGCCACTTGGAGAACTAAGATGTGCCTGATCCAAGCCATGATATTTTCAATCACCTCATATGCATGCAACAGCTGGACAATCAATAAGGAAGGCCAAAGAAGAATTGATGCCTTTGAATTATGGTGTTGGTGAAGAATACTGACTACCAAAAGAATGAACAAGTCTGTCTTGGAAGAAGTGCAGCCAGAGTACTCCTTGGAAGCAAGGATGACGAGACTTCTCACTTACTCTGGATATATTATCAGGAGGGACCAGTCCCTGGAGAAGGACATCATGCTTGGTAAGGTAGAGGGTCAGCAAAAAAGAGGAAGACCCTCAACAAGATGTATTGACATAGTGGTTGCAATAATGGGCTCAATCATAGCAAAGATTGTGAGGATGGCACAGGACCAGGCAGTGTTTCCTTCTGTTATACATAGGGTCACTATGAGTTGGAACAACCCATAGGCACCCAACAACAACAGATGGTTCTTCAATCTTTTTATCTCCAGACTGTCTACTTGACATCTCCGAAACAGACCTCATGACTTCTCTTACTTCCCAACGTATGCTTATCTGTTCCAACTTTATTTTCTTTGAGAAAATAAACAAAGTTTATCCTTGACAGTTTTTTCTTCACCTCCCACATCCAACCCTCAGCAGATCCTATATTTTATTAGAAAAACTACTCTAAAATCCATCTACTTTCTCTATCTTGACCAAATGCTTCTTCTTGTTGGAATATTCAGCTGATGGCTGGAACTGTAGCACCCATGCTGTGGATCATGGGGAAAAGGCAAAAGAGATGCAGGGGCTTGAGTATTGACATTACTGAGCTGCCATATATATCTCTATCTCTATCTCTATCTATCTGTCTATCTGTCTATCTATCTATCTATCTATGAAAGATATCTATCTATTTCAAAGAAATTGATTGCCTATCTTACATCTATTGCATCCTTCATCCTTTGCTTCATTATATTCTCCTTTCTTTCCTCTCTCCTACATTCCCATTTTCTCTTAATTTACGTTACCTCTACGTATTCTTTTAGTTTATTACCTGAATTTTCATAACAGCAGATATTATCAAGATCATATAATTTTACATCGTTCTTACCATTTGGGTCCAGTGTTCAGAAGTCTAAATGAATATGACATCCTATGTATAGTCCAAGAAGCCTATATTTAATAACTAAACTACTTCCTTTATATTTAAAGCTTCCAAAAAAAAAATTCCCTAAACTTAGGTAAAATAAGTTAAGAAGAACTCCTTAGTGAGCAGTAGACTGTCAAATGTAGACCTCCTTACTGACATTCTTCTCTTCTTATTGGGGTAGGATATGACACAGGTATGAAAAGTAACCATTGCCAAAGTGAACTAATGAGTATATTAATATTTATAAGGTGATCATTAAAGCATTAACTTTAATTTGGATGATAATGCTATGGGCATACTTGCCACTGTATTCATTTCCATGCACAGACTTGATCCCTGCAAAAAACATTACCCAATCTAACTCCCTCTTCAATTGCACATGATGAACAAAGCGCTTTCCTAATCACTGCTGGAACATGATCTTGAATTGATTGCACTCTGGGAAGACAGTCTTGCTTTTATATATTACCATTGTTTGCTTAATACCCAGAACATTAAAAAAAAAGAGAATTAGAGAAATACACACTGCATTCTGACTCTAACATGCTTGCTGGAAATCCTTATCTCAGAAAATGTTTCAAATAATGAAGAAAAGTGAGGTTTTGATTATATAAGGCAATTCATTTTAGAAATACATGACAGAAGTGTTAAAATAACTTGAAGTGTTATTTAATTATTGGTAGACTGAAATTATGTATTGCAATAATAGCTGTTGCATGTAGCATAGTTAGTTTAAATTACTGGTGGTATAAACACATTTTTTACTAGCACATAAAAAAAGTAAATTCCTTATTCCAGGGGTTATTGAGACTAGTACTATCCTGTACTTCTTATGTTTTTGAACTGTTTTTGAAAACAATTACAATTGTGAATATTTATTCCAAGTAATATTTCCAATTTTTTTTGTGGTTCTTGATTATAAACTCTTTCCTGGCCAGTTATTTCAATAACACTGTGCATCTAAGAATCAAGCATATCACCTTCAATACATATTACTCATCATTAAAATCAGGGTAATGATTTCTTGTTTGTAGCTGTTAAAATTAAACACATTCATATAAGAAAACTGTCTAACACTTCTTGGTATAATTTGCTAATAGATATTATTCATTACTACTATTATTATCATTTTCATTACTATTACTAGTAGTATATTTGGTATTGCTCTTTGCTTATTTCATATCTTTATTCTTTTTTTGCATTTTCCTTTATTTAGTCTGCAACCTAATTTCACTTAAGCTACTTAAAGCAGAGATTATCTATTTTATATTTTACCTGGTACTGAGGATCCTCTATGTTGAGCACACTGAAAGTGTTCAATTGAATTCTGTTCACAGACATTCATAAAATATGAGGTTTTTCCTTTGCCATGGGACCAGAAGAACTGGATGGTGCCTGGCTACCATTACCGAACATTTTGATCAAAGCTTCTGTAGGAGAAACCTAATCAAAATAGGGAAAATGCAGAACAGAATTTGAAATTCTCGTGACCTCTGGACTTCCTGGAGCCATGAAGTTGAACAAACCCCTGAAACTACTGCCCTGAGATAATCTTTAAATCTTAAACCAAAAATATCCCCTGAAGTCTTCTTAAAACCAAACAATAGTTTAGCTTAACTAGTAAAAAATATGGGCCTTGGACATTATGCTTTTTTAAGAACTATCTATATTAGATCAAAGTGTTAACAGAAACTTGAAAGATTAGATAGGAACCTTAGGGGGAAGTGAATTTGTGTTAACGGGGAAGGAACAACTCAGAAAAGAAGAGTGAGAATGTTTGCACAACTCAGAAAATGTAATCAATGTCACTAAATGGTACACGTAGAAACAGTTGAATTGGTCTACATTTTGCTGTGTATATTCGCAACAAGAACAATGAAAAAAGTTTAAAAAAACATATGAGGCTTTCCTCATTGTATGATTAAAGCAAAGTCTGAGCCTCATTTGGCTGCCTTAGGCTACACAGTGTTCTCCTCTTCTGTTTGGCCAATATGTTTTGTTGATTCAAGTGGGCAGAGCCAGGAAGTATGGATAAAGCCATTTCTGTGTTAACCTTACTAACATCTTTGATCGCTTTTCCCACTTAACCTTCCACTCTGTCTAACTGCATCTTACAGCCCCTATACTGTGGTATTGGCCTTGTTTTTCTGTTCTTCTTCCCAGACTGCAATAAAAAGTTCTGAGGATGTACTGATACTCACCTGTTCTAGATTAAGTTGTGCCTCACTGCAACTCAGGAACTGTAACAATAACAAAATGGTAGGATGGGTTTTTTCTCCATCAGCTCTTTTCCTCCAAGGTCTAGGAAAGTACAAGGCAATAATAAAAGAAGACAGATGTCCATGAGAATATTAATTTGGGCAGTGTGAACATTATGTAGTATGAGGGCTACAATAATGGTAGCAATAATGATTATTGATTTTTTATCATTTTTAAGCAATTTTGAGATATATTATTTTTAATTGTCTAGCTCATTCTCATAATAACACCCTGCAAGATGGGTATTTATATACCCATCTTATAGATGTTGGAATTCAGAGAGGTTACATATTTGCCCAAAGTCTTATGACTAACAAGGAGGCAGAGGTGGTATTTAGAGCACAAATCCTTTTTATTTCAAAGTTCGTGTTCTTTCTACTATGCTATGTTGCACATCTATTTTAAGCCATTACGCCCTCTCCTCACTTACTGACATGGTTAGATTCCAAATACTAGGTCATTATGTGAAATTGGAATTATGTGAAAATGGAGGATGACTACATCGTTACACAACTGCCAAATTACATCATTATAACTGGCAAATCACATCATTACATAACTGGCAAATCACATCATTATAACTGCCAAACCACTGAGAATCATGGCCTAGCCAAATTGACACATAACTTTAACCATCACAACCAGTGTTACTCTCGCCTCGCACCTTGTTTGTTACTGTCGATGTGTATCATTAATGTGCAAAATAGACAGATAGTAGGTTTTGTACTATAGCCATAAATGCAAAATGCCATATAATGAGGCAGTCGATAAGTGAGGAGAGGGTATATTTTTTTAAATATTTTTATATGTCTTCAATTTTATGACTTTAAATGTATTCCCAATCACATACTTGGCAGCTAATTTTAATTTCTGCTTTATTTTGAAATTCAGAAGAATCAGTTGTGATCTTTTTTAAATTCCTCTCTTCCTTCCACTTTCCTCTACTCCCTCCACTCCCTCCACATCTCCCCCTACCTCTCTCTCATCATTTCCTTTATGTTGTCTTAGGAAAATTAACAACTCTCTTAATTTCTAAAACTAATTCTTCTGCTTCGGCTTTTGTCTATAACTGACCTTATCAGCTTTTTTAATTATTATTTTAATAAAGGCCATTTTAGTCATCTGTGTCAATGTGCATTTCCTCTATGTTAATGACTTATCCATCAGCTTCTTCTACTCTGAGTGAGAGGATGTGAATGGCACCACTCGAGTTCCGCCCACAATTATAACTTAGATTTGACCGGTCTTTAAAAATTCAACTGTATCTCAAAATCCAGAGCTCACATTGTGTACTCCAAATATAAGGTACCTCCATCTAAAGGTCTCAAACTCAACTCTTGCTCATTCTTCCTCCCATTTCCTAAATCAGTTCATAGCACCCTTCCCACTGACCAGAATCTTTTGAGTCATCTTGCCCTTTCTTCCTCAGATGAACTTTTTGATCTGTCACCAAAGCCAAATGATTTTGCTTTTAAAATGTCTCCATCTCTACTTCTTAATTCCCATGATCATTTATGTGAGTAATTTCCTTAAATTTTGGGAAAAATCGTTAACCACTTCCAAACTGTCTCTCTGGCTGCCTTCTTCATATTTCACAAGTATGATCAACTCACTCTACTGCTTATATCTAACTCTAACTTATTGTCCCCATTTCATTTCCAATGTTTGTCTTCCCATTGATTCCCTACCCACCTTACTCTAGCTACACTAAATGGTATCTTTTTTTTTCCAGAAAATATCTTGCTCTGCTATGCATCCACAGCTTAGCTCTTATTTTTCTTTTCTGTTGTGATGTTCATCTGTCTTCTACATCTGTTGAAATTGTTGGTCATTCTTTAAAGTTTGTGTCAAATATCACCTCCTTGAAATCGTTTCCTAAACTTCTAGGTAGAATATGAATGTCTCTTCTCCATGATTCTGTAGTAATTTGTACATTACACTCTCAATGTTATAGTAGTGTTTGTCACCAGCTTATTTGCAAACTTAGAATGTAAGCTCTAAAAAAGTTAAAAATAATGAACCAAAAACAAACCCCTTGCCGTCAAGTAGATTCTGACTCATAGTGACCTTATAGGACAGAGTAGAACTGCCTCATAAGGTTTCCAAGGAGCAGGTGGTGGACTCGAATGCCCACCTCTTGGTTAGCATCCATAGCTGTTAACCACTGTGCCACCAGGGTCATTTTGTTTCCCAAGAAAGCATGGGTCAAAGTACATATTTGATACTCAGTGATTGCTGGTGATTTATCTGAAAGTCTTGATCCTTAGAATCAGTTGTCTTAAACACCTTTTTTGTTTCTGCTATAAGCACCTATAGTCTTATTTACTCACTGCCTCCCTTGCTCACTTCCCACTGTGAAGCACACAGTATGAGAAATCACAGGCTTTTGAGTATGTTTATGATCTCACAGCTAGTGATGTTGGGCCAAAGTGCTTAACTTTTTCCAGTGGTCATTTCTTCACCTGAAAGCTGGAAATTTGGTTGTAAGGATTCAATGAGATGACATAAGTGACCTGCCTTGCAGGGTCTGACACACTTGTCATGCTTTGTAATCTCATGCCTTTCTTTCCTCTTTTGCTCTCCTTAGTCATTCAAATTTTGGCTCCCACATGACTATTCTGTCATCTTCTCTCTTGAAAATTTTCTAATATTCTCCCGGTCAGAAATTTTGATTTTTGTCTTTATTTCCAGCATTTTATATTTGATCCTTTAAGATTCGATTCTAGTCCCCTAGAAGGCATATTCCATGAATAACTCTTCAATTTCTATAGCAATTTGTTGTTGTTGTTAGGTGCCCTGTCAAGTTAATTCTGACTCATCGCAACCCCATGTGACAGAGTAGAACTGCCCCATGGAGTTCCCTAGGCTGTAATCTTTATAGAAGCAGATTGTCAGGTCCTTCTCCCACGGAGTGGCTGGGTGAATTCAAACCACCAACCTTTTGGTTAGCAGCTGAGCACTTAACCGTTGCGACACTTGGATTCCTTTGCAATTTGACTAGCACTTCAGATATCTCAGGAATCAATGACATTTCTGTGATTGATCAGCAGTATTAGAAGAAGACATCATGTTCTGGCTCCCTCTAGGCAAAGCAGATGCCACCTCAGCTCACGAGGACTGAGTTATTATTTCCCTATATCATCTACACTACCCTAATCTCCAAAGTTCACATTCTTGGCTTAGATCTCGGTTTAGAGAAATAGAGAAGATTGATTTATTTAAATATTTTATCTCATTAGCAATATGTATTCAGCACTTATTTTTAGAAAAATGATTGAAAACATTTAACATTCTCTCTCTCTCTTTTTGTTTTATAAGACACCTGTTTATTTTACTTTGAAACATTTATGTCAATCTTAGATTCAAAGCCACAGAAAATTAGGCTTGTGTACATTAAATAAATGCAGCGAAAATAAATGAACTCACAGCCAATAGCAATAATGATGAGCATTATGTTTTCACTCGTTTAATCTTATTAAATGTATTTGAATCTAAGACAAGTATCAGAGGAGGGTATTTGTATTAAATAGCATAGTGCATAAACTCCAGGGAAAAGTAAAAATAATCAGTTATTTTATAACCGATTATTAATAACCTCCTCTGATACTTGTCTTAGATTCAAATCTCTTTATTTAATATATTTAAATATTTAATACAAATAAAAAATGCAATATAGCAGACCCATTGTGTTTTCTGACTTAACCAGAAGATAAATTCCTAGGCATTATCCATCATGATAAAATGATAGCTGTGGTTTACTGAGTGCTTACCAGGTACTTTAAATTCACTTCCACACTTAATCCCACTAAAAACTCTCTGAGGGAGGGGTTGTCATTATTCTCATTTTACAGTCAATGCATAGGGAGACTAAATAACTTACCTAAGGTCACAGAGCTGGTAAGTGGTGGTCCGGGACCTTGATCTCAGGTGGACTCCAATGGCCATGCTCAGAGTAGTGTTGTGTTCTTACTCTGACTTAAATTTGCATCTACCAGAGAGAACTTTGTAGCCTTCCGACCTACATATCTACACCTCACTCATCCTAGCTGTATATAGTAAGAATCAACTTGAAAAAAAGAAAAAAGATTGTAGTAAGTGCCAAATATGGAAACTAGCTCCTTTTTCAAAGTCGAGCCAATTAGAGTTTCCAAGAAACTTGGAAGAATGTTCAAGATAATGGTTAGGCTCTCAGTTTATTCCACCATCTAATTTATTCACAGTGCAGTTGAATGGTCACCACAGATGGTTGAGGCTGAAAGGGCCATAGATATCATGTAGTCCAGCCTCCCAATTTTATAGGAGAGGAAATCGAGCCCCACAGAGGTTAAGTGACTTGCCTAAATGACTTGCAATGAACAATACTAAGCAAAATTATTATTGTAAATAAGGATTTCAGGTTTATGATAGGTTTTTGTGGGCTTGCTTGGGGATATAACTATTGCTTATTGCATTGCTTTTTCAGGAAAGTATGTGGTAAGAGGTACAGAAAACCCACTAGAACCTCAATTACTAAGGGAATAAAGTAAGACCTGAAGAGGGAGAAAGGATTAGAAGAGTATGTAGACAAGAAATAAGGATGTTCAAGAGTGGGAGTCTTTCTTTGAGAATCTCCCTCTAGAGAGAAAGGAAATGTATGATTACAAATCGTGATGCATGTGTCATCGCTGGTGTTAACACATTGTCTATTCAATGACTGAACCACTGAATCAAAACAAACAAACTCACAAAAAATAGCCTGAATTTTATACTATTCTTGGCAGGGCAATAGACCGCTGAAATAAATATACTTTCCAGACGTGGAGTTCCTGTGAACATTCTAGGCTTTTTGAAGCAAGGGAGGATGTAAGTCCAAATTAATTCACTAACTTTTTTTTTTTTAATTCAGTTTATGGTGAGTGCTCACCATGTGCAAGGTACTAATGTGTTTGGAAGTACATCATACCATACTGCTCCATTTTTGGTTTTAAGTGTTCATGTATTTTTCGATTAACTTAAAACATCATTTACAGTTCCCTATGCATTTTCCCTTGAACAAGTTTATTTTTAGCTAAGGAACAAGGAAATTAATTGTTCAGGCATATGCTACTCTTCGCACTTACAGCATAGTGAGAGGAAAGAAAGAACTACAGGAGAACGAACCCACCAGAGCACATCCAGCAGTGTATGACGATGGGGTGGGGGCTCACCATCCAAAAAGGATGTGAATGGCCCAAAGGAGCCTGCGAGCCCCTTGACCTCTCCTCCCGCAAAGCCAGAAGCAGGAAATACTGGGTTCCTGCCTTCACTGGATCAGTAATGACTCTCAGCCGTCTCCCCTGCTGCAGGTAATGGCTCGCCCATGCAGTTACCTTCTTTTGTCTTCCCCAAGTTCAAGATAAATTATTTCCACCTCTTTGCAGGGGGCATTTGAAACCGAAGTTATTTCTAGGGAGAAATAAATTTTTTTCAGGTAAGATGCAGAAGTTGTTGCTCCTCAGGCAGCTGAGAGAAAATGAAAGGCACTTGGAGTCTTTTTAAAAGGCAGATTCTGATGTTTAGCTTGAGAAAAAAGAAAAACTCAGTAAAGGAGGGGAAGTAGCGGATACCGGGGAACATACAGCGCTATCTCCTTTGAAGGCAATACCATTACATTGCTGATCTTTGAACTCAGCAACTATTTCATGAGAATGAGCTGAACCCCTTGCAATTATGAGGCTAATAACTAGATAGCTTAAGCCACATGTACTAACCTTAAAAACAAGAAAGCTGGTTACATTCTTGAGTATGATTACTGTAGACACAATTTTGCCTGTAGCAGTAAACAAGTTTAAAAAGATTAAGGCACTTTCTAGTATTCATGAAGTAGAAATTAAGGCTTTTTGGAGAATACTTTGCAATTCTTCCAGCCCCCATGCTGCCTTTTTGGTAAAGTGCTCTGGAGTCCATCTGCCTGCACTTGACTTTCAGTCTCTGCTTATTAGCTGTGAAAACCAAGGCAAGTGTTTTTGTTTTAATGTCCTTGTGCTGCAGTTTATTCATAGAGAAAAAAAGTAATAGGATTACAGTTGATTTTGTTTGTAAGGTGGTTGTGAGGCTTAAATGAGATAGGCGCCTGCCACATTGTAAGTTCTCAATAAATGTTCGGTGTTATTCGTCACATTCGGCAGCAAGATGGTTTTCTTTTCGAATGCCTTTATTTTTCAATGGTGTTACTGCCAAGGCTGTTCAACACTTACTGCATTACCCAAACATACTTAGCTGAACATACAGTGTAAACTACTATTCTGTACTAAATGACTTACAAATGGTGACTTCCGTCTAATCGAGATCCTGGTCACTGAGAGCCATGATACACCATGGACAGCACTTGCCAGTGAGGGAAACTGGCTCACCCTTTCACTTCTCGTCATCTGAAGAGCTGAGACAGCCCAGGGAGGTTATGACACAGGGACAGGTACTTGTGGGCTCCGCTTGCTCCCCATCAGTCAGTGAGATCCTCTGCAATGTTTCTCAGCACTCAGTATTGATCTCAACTACATCCTGATTGTTTCCTAGATTTATGCTACCCGAAGTGATAAAGACTAGAAGTCCATCACTTTTTCTTGTCTCAACTGTGGAGACATCCAAAGATATACTTTCAGAGGTGTGTGCTCAATGTCAGTTATTTCATGGTGCAATTTCAGTCCGTGGGAAAGGAAATGAGCAGGAGAGCACATGTACTTTAATCCTTCCCATCTTCATCTTCACCTTTGCCTTGGTGGCTACACACTTATGACCTGCTAATACAGTAATGTATGATTTCTTCTTCTGTCCTTTCTCAATAAGCTGCCAACACATTAAACACTAATGAGATTCCTAAACACTGTGGTAAGTATTTGAAGAGAAAGGAAGAGTCCTGGACCCTGGTATTAAGCAAATATTAAGACGAAAGAATGATATTTTCCTTGTATTTTTAAGTATTTGAACCAACTTTGATTGAAATCTATAATTTTGGGACAATGATATGATTTATCCAATATGTGTGCAATCTGTTAAACACATAGGCTAGTACTTTGATTTGGACTTAAGCTGAAACTGGACACATCATTACAGGTTGAAAGCTATATCGCTTTAAAAAGTCTCAAAATATATAAATGCAAACAATATTACCCATAGAAAAATAATCTTCTTAGACACTATATAATACACTTTGGGCCATACCCTTTAAGTTTTCTAGTACAGACACATTTTCCTAAGCCGTGTTAAAAGTTACTATTTTCAAGTGGAGCTTGATTTGACTTAAATTTGTTCTATTCATTTTGATTCTCTCACTATTGTCTAGCTTAAAATTTGCTTTTGGTTATCTTTATAAATCATGCTCAATCTCAAAGGATGAATACTTTCTACCATCAGAGATACTCAAAATAATGTGCTACCAAGTCTGAAAATAATTCTACAAGAGGCAGTCCAGTAATTTTTTGGTCAATGGAGGCACTACTGAAATAAAGGAATTGCTTCTGAAGGTGACTATTATGTTAAAGGGGCAAAAGCTGCTGGGGCATATACATTTTCGCAGAGTTGTTAAAAATATCAGTGTCAGTGTGCCTTGACCTCTCAAAATCTCTTTAAAACATAATCGTCTGTTTCTGAAATGGGGGCCTACCTCAGAGCCCTAGCAAAAAGTAAAATTCTTATTGTTCAGACACTAAATTGCTAGTGACAATGGTACTTCCACTAACAGTCCAAGATGGGAAACATTTTTCTTTTGAGTTTTTAGTGCCAAACAGATAAAAATGTCGGCTGAGTGGCAAAATAGCAAGAGCATCATTGTAGGAACTCTTGCTGGGAAAGAGAGACATCAATTCTTCTAGGAAACCAACTTTGATTTTTCCAAACTCACTTCTTCTCTCCTTGAGCCCTGATTGCACTCAGTATAAACCTGTCTTTTGCCACTTATCTCAAAGCATTTAAAGTATGTGTTTAGGTTTCTGTCCCTCCCGTTCTACTCTAGGATTTTCAGGATAGTGGCCATGTCTTAGTCATCATGGCCTCTGTAGGACTGCACACAATACCCAGCCTGAAGTACACCTTTGATAAATACTTGATAAATGAACAACTGAAGGATTGATTGAAAGCACACTATTGGAACTATTTATTTTTACCTCCAAAGAGAGTAATGTAATACAAAATATACTACATCTGGAATGTGGGGACAGGATTCTAGTATTTGCATTGCCATAAAATTATCATATGTCATTAAATTCTTTGAGTTAAAGTGATCTGCTTCTGTGAAAAGGAGTGACCTGCTCTTGAAATGAAGCTATTAGCCCTACCAGCTCAGAAGAAGTTTGGAAGAGGTAATTATATATATATATACATAAACTTGATGACTTCTTGTTTCAGCTTTGACATGTAGAAAGCTTAGAAGTCATCACTCCTGTTTTTAAAACAAGTTACAGTTAAATAAATTTTTCTTGTCCCATCAGAGAACTGTGGTTTCGGGGAAGACACCACCCCAAAATCTGAGGAGGCAGGTGAATCCAGAAAGTCAAGTCCAAGACCTGCTTATCTAGGGCAAGGCTGTTTTAACCCTAGATGGGTGAGAATACTTAATGGTAATTTTGATGAATTTCTGGAAATTGAGGGTAGACAACCTGGAGGGTGAGAAACTTGTGGGTCCAAAGTCTAAAGGAACACCCCCACACTTTTGTAGGTTTCACTTAAGTTCTCATGGTGAAGATCTTTCTTAGTAATATCCCCTCATGGACTGATGGGGGGAGAAGAGATGTCATTATAAAACATATCCAAAGTGTTGCCCATAACAAAGGCTTACTTTCCAAGAGAGAAGACTTCGCCAAAGCCTTTTCCCAGCTGTGGAAGGGCATTCTTCTGACCAAACCCTAGTGGCTTCCATCTCAATCAGAGTAATACTCCCCACACCTGGGAAGGAGTATTTCAGTCAGCCCAACTGCAAGTGTAAAGGCAAGCTTGGTGGGTTTGAGGAACTTACGAAGTGGCGTGAACAACGGAAGAGAGGTATGGCATAAAATAAATGAAGTGCCCAGTGGTATGATGACATACATGCATTTTATAAACCACAGTAGGGATTTTGAGTATTATTATTGCTGCATCTTGGATTGATATGGGAAGCCATGGAGGTGGGTGGGCTTTGATCAGATGAGTGATGTGATCTGACTTACTTCTTATTCCAGCTGCTGCATGGAGAATAGGCTGTGGGGAGGGGCACTAGCAAGAGTGGAAGAAGGGAAACTAATCAGGAAGCTATTGCAATTTGGACAAAAGACAACAGCTACTTGGATTGCAGTGTTAGTATTGGAGGCAGTAGACAGTGCTTGGGTCAGGACAGGTAGAGGTGACAATCTTTGCTGATGGATAAGATGTGGGATATGAAAAAAAGGAGGAGTCAAGGATGACTCAAGGATTTTGGGTAAATGTTGATGTATATTTGAATATCCATGTGTTTTAATACACGCCAGTAAATCTGAACATTTAATCTCTACTACTGCAGCAAAAAATACATGGAAGATTGCAGATCATGACGTGTTACTGTTTAACTCTGTGAGGACTTCAGATGTGTCTCTAGCGTTTATCACTGCAGTCTCAGATTTGAGAATGGCACGCAGGACATGGTGAGCATTATAGAAATTGTCAAATAAATTCATGGAAATCAGTGTTAAAGAAGAATGTTGTCAAATATCTGGGTTGACTAACACATAACTCTTTCAAACTAAAAGGGCTTGATTTGAAGTTTGGGCCATTCTATGAAAAATAATTTACTCATGAATAGGTTATGAAATCTTTGGCAAATTACCCTGGATTTATTAAGGTGCTAGGAAAGTATAGCCCACTGTCTGCTTTCAACCACTGTTGTTGTTGTTTTTACGTGCTATTGAGTCTGTTTCGATTCATAGCAACTCTATAGGACAGAGTAGAACTGCCCCATCGGGTTTCCAAGGAGCAGCTGCTGGATTTGAACTGCCGACATTTTGGTTAGCAGATAAGCTCTAACAACTACGCCACCAGGGCTCCTTTTCAACCACTAGTGACTTTAATAGATGTGATACCAGAACATATGCATGAATTAATTTTAGTTTAAAATTTTAGTTTGGGATTCTTTGCTTTCTTCAGAGGGCTCAAATTAGCATAATTAACATAACATTAACTTTTCATCAGCACAGACTTTAGTTTTATATTACTCTGTCCCTAGCCTTCAAATTCCACTACAGGTTCCAACTGCTTTTTTCAGTTAATAACAACCTCTGGGGCTCTGTGTCATCTCTGACTACCTTTCTTCTCTCATTCCATTTTCGTTTATTCTGCATTCCATCTACTTCCTTGAATTTGTTTTTCACTTTCCTTAATATACCAGTCTAAATTTCTAGTGTTCTTTATGATTTCCTTTTGGCTCCTTGAATT
>NW_004443999.1:14156837-14181003 GCF_000243295.1 Trichechus manatus latirostris
CAGGATTGTTGATTCTCTGTTTGGCTTAGTTTTTCGGATCTTTGTTGTGGAGGGACGGCGTGGTGCTTCTGCCTAGACCGCCATCTTGCCGGAGACCTCTGGCTCCTTGAATTCTTGTTCCATCTTCCCAATATATAGTTTTGCCCACTTTAAGTCCTGAAATCCCTACTTAACTCAATTTTCAGATCCTGCTGATGTCATCCTACGAACAGCGTAAGATGAAAAGAGAGGACATGTGTACACATTTGCTAACCCTTTTCTCTCTTGATGTATGCATTATTGCTTTCATGTTTTTGTTTCACCTGCGTATTTAGTTACTAATTCAAGGAGCATAAAGAGAAGGATGTGTTCTGTGCTTCCAGCCCAGGGTTGTGAAGGTGGGGTGACCATAAGAATGAGCCTCTCGGGTCTCTGACTGCAGGGGGTGTAATTGACAGAAGGGCAGCAGCGGCACCAAGTCCAATGTTGGTTGTTTTCAGCAGGCCATGGCTGACAGTACAGAAAGCTCGGTTTGATTTCCTTCCACCCTCCCCAAATAACTGAGGCCAGGGGGAGGTACTTAACCACTAGAAGCCAGGAGGCCACAGTTACCTGGCAAAGTAAAAGGGGCAGCCAGGAAGTTTGACCTGCATGGAGTTGTAGAGAGAGTTAATAGATCACGGTGTCCTTAGAGGTGAAGGCAGGAAATCATCAAGCATACTGCACGTGAGTATGAGGATGGGATGGCATCTCAAAGGAAGAGTGAGGTGCTCTTACTAGAAGAATGGAAGGTGTATGCTGAAGAAATAATTTAAGAAAAAAATAACTGACATCCAAAATAAGTATGTACAACACTACATTCTTTCTTCTGGACATTAATGATACACCTACTCCTTACTTATCAACTATCTCGTTATCTGACATTTTGCTTTTATGACAATAGTAAAAAATCTGTTATCAAACTATTTTGCACATTAATGACCCATGTCCGGCAGTAACACTGAAGTGTGAGGCAAGAATAATGCTGGCTGTGATAGTTAAGGTTATGTGTTAGTTTGGCTGGGCCATGATTCTCAGTGGTTTGGTAGTTATGTAATGAGGTAATTTGGCAGTTATGTAAATTTTGCATAAGGTCAATTTTGGTATAACAGCATGGTCTTTGGAACCTAACCATGTTGATAAGTGAGGAGTGGGTGTACTTAAGTTTCATAGATAGTAAAATGGAAGCAGAGTACAAGACAAAAAGATAAATATAAAAAGAAAGGAAATATCACTGTAAATTGGCAGATCAGGAAAGACATTACAAAGGCAAGTGGTTGATATATTAATGTTTCTTACATTACAGGCTTATCAAATGGTGTTAATATTTTGTTACGCTTGTTATGTATTATTTACCAATAATCACTATCTCCTGTTGTTACAATGATTGATCCATATATTTCTTATAGGCAGTGTTATTCACACCGAAAGTGATTTTTGCAACTCTTATTTGGAAATTGAATTATACAATGTATGAATTGATATTGTAAATGGCAAGTCTATTTTATTTTAATAATATCTTGATTGAGATGTAATTCACATACCATAAAGTATACCCGTTTACAGTATACAGTTCAGTGGTGTTTTGTCTATTCACTGGATTGTTCTGGACATTTTTTTATATTATAACGTGGCAATTCTAGAAATCAGATTCTCCTCCTCCACAGCATTTGGTGTTGCTGCTTGTTACAGTGGTCATTGTTTGCTTAGTGATTTTTTGAAATAATTTTGTAATACAAACTGCCACAGTTCTTCAAGAATAAGGCCCATTTTGCTCCCTCAGGTACTAGGAACTTTGTCTTAGCCTGGGCTCTGTAGAGAAGCAAAACCCGTAAAGTGTGTGTATGTATATATATATATAGAGAGAGAGATTTATATCAAGGAAATGGCTTACGTGGGTTTTAGAGGCTCTAAGTCCCAAGTCTGTGAGGCAGGGAAGAAAGTTCTCCTGATGCACTTAGCCACAGGGGCTGGCGAACCAAAAGTCGGCAGGCCGGAGAGCAATGCTGCCACAGGCAGCAAGACAGCGGCAAGCTGCTAACCCAATTCCCAAGAACCGGAGGCGAGATGAACGCAAGCCAGCTGTAGGATCTGGAACCAGCCAAAGCCCTGGCAAGGCGAGCAGGAAAGAAGTAGGTGGAGGAGGGTGGGGAGATGAAGGCTGAGGGAGTGATGAGCCGCCACAGGCCCTGTCCCCGCTGGTACCAGTCAGCAGATTCTATCATGGGAGTGATCAGGTATCAAATATCGACAGGGAAGTGATCACATTACACAACTGCCAAAACACTGAGAATCATGGCCCAGCCAAGCTGACACACGATCTTAACCATCACAAACCAATACGACTCACAGTCTTAACCATTACAAACCAATATGGGGAATTTGAACTGTTGCCTTCCAGGTCACCAGGAAGCGGGTGTTGCGGGGAGGAATGGGCAAGGTAAGCACAAACATCGCCAGGCTCTTTTACCAACATTCAGCTGCTATTTCTTGATTAAGCCTTCACTTGGTTACTTTAAACTTTTGTTTAGTTTCCAGAATTCCAACGAAGCTGATCTGACAGTATTTGCCAGTTTCTTCTGCTTTTGTGTAGGGATGGATTTTTGGGGTTCTCTATTCCACCACTTTCTGTGATGTGGAAGTTGATTATTTAAACTTACAAATCTTTAATGGATTTATATCCAAGTAACAATGTGAGTGAGATAGTTGGTCGTTGAAATCCTTTTGGTGAGAGGTAAACGTTATTTGGGGATGAAATCATCTGAAAATAAAGCTGTTGAAGGATCATTCATTTTGGAGTTTGGCTCGGGATGACTTGCAGGGTGCTCATTTGGAAAGCAGTGAGAACTGCAAAACCAGGAGCAACCCAGAAAAGTGGTTGTGGGAGGAACACCTGGAGGTGTCTGTGTGTGTTCATGTGTATGTTTGCAGGAGCACATCCGTATATGAACCTGTATGAAGAGTCAAAGAGACCAGCGTAGTGATATTAGTTTCCCCATCCATAACATAGAGAAAGAAAGAAGACAAGAACACATTTCAAAAGTCTGATAAAATCTCGGCACTTGTTTGGAGGAGGGTGGAGCTGCGTAATGAGTCAGCTAAAATCAGAATTAGTCTTCGGAGGACTGAAAGGATTTTGGCAGGTGAAGACTGAGGGGAACAACCTCTTAGATATTGGCAACAGCATGTTTGGGGCACCATTTGGGGGCTACACATGTTTTACTCAGGGGAGTTAGTGCTGTTGTTGCAGGGATGGTGTGGAATGGCATAAAGGCACTGAATTTAGGACCACACATACCTACTGAGTATGGTATCATTAGTGTCTCTTTGAATTAAAATATTTGAAAGCTCCTGAGGGGAGAATTTGGGATGATATAAAAATGGATGATATAAAAATGCCATCAAGGTAACTCTGAAAGTTGGAGAAGCACCTTAATGAGAACCTTAGGAAATAGTACATGGACATTGTCTGAGTAAAGTCTGTCTAGGATTTTACAACGTAATGCTTCGTTTAGAGCACAAAAATAAACTTATCGTCCTATGCTGTTGTAATCTACCATCATTCCAAATCAGTTTCCCTAGTCCTTTTTACCGTGTATGGTGTATGGTCAGAGGTATACAATCTAGGTATTTGGGATATTGTTGAGGGTTTATTTAAACCCGTTCTAAACCTGATTGGCAGCCATCTACAAACTGAGAACCAAAATGAGAGGTTTCCCAGTGAACTGCCCTTTCACACCTTTCACAGAGATTCTGCTAATTACCAGTTGCCACAGAATCGATTTTGACTCATGAAGATTCTATGTGTGTCAAGTAGAATCATGCTCTATGGGGTTTTTAATGGTTGATTTTTCTGAAGTAGATCAGCAGGCCTTTCTTCTGAGGTGCCTATGGGTGAGTTTGGACTGCCAACTTTTCAGTTAGCAGTGGAGCACATGAACTGTTTGAGCCATCCAGGGACTCCTTAACAACATTCTAGCTAGCACATTTTTATGCGTCTATCACTTCCCTTCACCCTGATAATACTGCTTCTAAAGCATCCTGTATTCCACCAATTGCAACATTTAAATTCAGGGTGGATGGAGCTGCCTGGTAGACCTTTTCCAGATGAATCACCATGGATTTAGGCACTGACTCTGCATCCTACTCCACAGCTGCTTACCGTCCACTTTGCACTGTTTTTGCACAGATTGTTGACCTGTCACTTGGCTTAGGTTTCCTGCTTACAGCTCTTTCATTCCCTCAGTCTTTCCCCAGTAACTTTTGCAGTTCTTGTTCTCATTGTATTGAACGTAAAATTTATATGTAAGCCAAAAAGACACGGAGCCATTTTGTTTTTTAAAGAAGGGCTTTCTGAGAGTAATTACCAGTCACTAGTTATCATGCAGTTTTCTCTAGGTAGCTAATCTGTAAGAGTTTATGTTAAAAATAGCTCATTAAGAAAAAGTAATATTGTTTCCTTGAAAATAACATCCTGAAAATAATTATCCCCAAATCGTGATCCCCAAATTATGACTCTTACCAGAACATGAACAGCCTAGCCCTCCCTACCCCCATAAAACAGCTCATTTAAAAAAAAAAAAAAATCAAACCAGTTGCTGTTGAGTCAACTCCAATTCATGGCACTCCCATGTATATCAGAGTAGAACTGTGCTCCATGGAGTTTTCGGTGGCTGATTTTTTGGAAGTAGATCACCAGGCTTTTCTTCTGAGGCACCTCTGCGTGGGCTCGAGCCTCCAACATTTCAGTTGGCATCACTTTAACTGTTTGTACCATCCAGGGACTCCAAAATACCTCATAGAACCCCATGATTTTGCACTAGGACTCTGTTAATCACAGTATGAGGGGCTTTGGTTACCACGTATGAGCTACGAATCCTTTGAGTATAAGATGATTTGCAGGTTATTAGTTACATTTTTTACTTACAAAACAAAAATGCAATTCCTGTAAGAATGCACCCTTAAGTATAAAACAGCAAGTTCAATGTTCAGCCTTTAGCTAATTTACAAAACCCAGGGGCCTAACTAGGCTGTTTTCCTCTTTCTTTGCATGAGTATAAGAACTCCCATTCTTCTCTGAACTAAGAGATTTCATTTTATACATTCAATAATAAAGGACACTCAGAGAATTGCAAAATATTTGCACCTGCTTAGTAGGAAAAATGGAGAGAATGCAAGCGAATAAAAGAAAAGATTACATCAGTAGGAAAAATAAAAATGGGAAAAAATAATCTGATGGGAAATAAACTTCAAAATTAAATATGCTGATTAGGAGGATCAAAGAGCTCTTTTCCTTAAACTCATGGAACTTTTCAGTAAGGCAAATTGAGCTGTACTTAGTGTTTTCAAATTAGCTATAAGGACCAGTACCAGTTGCAGCTGAATAGATTCTCTGGCTCCTGGTGACCTCACGTGTGTCAGAGTAAAACTGTGCTCCATAGGGTTTTTAACTGTTACTTTTCCAGAGGTAGGTCATCCATCGGGCCTTTCTTCTGAGATTCCTCTGGGTGGACTCCAACCTTCAGTTAGCAGCCCACCCCCTTAACTGTTTGCAGCACTAAGGGACTCCTTCCTAAAGCAGCCCAGCCCCTTAACTCTTTGCACCACTAAGGGACTCCTTCAAATTAGGAGAAAAACCTAGTTTAGACTTGGAGAAAGAAAGATTCAAGCCTACATCAAAAAACAAAACAAAACAAGACAAAAACAAACCTCAAAATGCGTGATGCTTTTCTCCTGAGATTGTTCTTTTAATTTTATTTTTTAAATGAGGTCTTTACTGGACCTTATTCTGATGAAGTTGCTCATTTTTTACAAGGTCTTGAGTGATACTCAAGGAAGCTGATTCGATATCTAGACAACAATGACATCTTCCATTTTCACGTGAAATGGCTTCACAACAGACAGAACAGTGTCCGGCAGCGAGCAATGGATTAGCATCCAAGAACGCTTTAGTTCTAGATTCAACTTTGTCTGTCGTTAACGTGTGCTCGGGAAAGTCTCTAACTCTGATACATTCGTAATCAGGCTGGACGAATTTCCTAACCTGATGTTCACAGACCCCAAAGTGGGGAGAAGGCTATGATCTTGAAGGAGAAAGTACAACTACTGGGTTTCATTAACTACCAATTGAAATCTATAATTTCCTTCAATTGTGCATATACATAATAGACCACAGCGTATTAGCAGTACCTGCAATTTTATCAGTGCTAGAAATTACAGATACTCGCGTATCTCATTAAGATGTCATAGATATTTCAAAATTTCTTTGAAGCTCATCACTACTTCAAAATTACAGTTATTTTTAGACCTGCTGGTATATTTTGTCATTTATGCATTCATAAAGATAAATTATCATGTATTTCAATATAATTTTTGAGGTAATTCTACATATTTTATGTTATGCATTTATAAACATTTATTCTGCAAAGCCATCCATAAACCTCATCACACTACAAGGGAAGTCCATGGCACAAAAAAGATAGAGTCCCTAAGCTAGCAGATGCCTACAATCCCTTCCACTCTAGCATCTCATGGCATTATAAGTCACATCAAGGGGCACTTTGTTCCTCCAAAGATTGATCGGAAATAATTAGTGTCCTATATTTTACAGCTTTCTCATGTGACCTGTTCAAAAATTAGATGACTAATTCTTCTCCAAACCTAGACCTCTCTTCTCCTCTGGCTGTTGGCCATTAGAATACAAATAAGAACTAGCAGTTAAATGAGAAGTAAATTTTGGACATTATGCGAACAGCCCAGTAAGGGCACATTTACATCCAAAACAAGGTTCCCTATAAACACTTGACTGAAGACAGTGCCTTAGACAAAGGCCCCAGTGAGCCTCCTTTTGTTCTCTTCTTACCACCCTAGCCATTCACAGACTTCAGGTAGAGGAAAATGGCGGGCATCTTTGTGCTTCCCATGCTGGAACGAGAACTTCTTCCCTTGACCTCAAGTAGGAAACGGTAAGGTCAGACCACAGGTTGTACTTTAGCAAAATCAAAGAGTTCGTTTTTGTCCTGATTTTTTATTTTGTAGCACAGTAACCATGTCCACTAGTAACATTGCCAAATGGTAATTATAAATATCCTAATAAGTATTGAGTGCTTGCTACGTGCCTGGCACAATTCCAAGTTATTTCCATGTACTGACTTGTGAAAGAATCACAACCAACCTGGGGACAGTTATTATTCTTACTTAACTGTTAAGGAAACTCAGATACAGAGTCATCAGGTAAATACTCCAAGTTCACAGGAGTAAGTGGTAGAACTAGAGATTGAACCCCAGCCTCTGGTCCCAGGGCTTGTGATGTTAACCCACCCAGGTTGTCAGTCAGATTAGCAGCTACTGCTTCTCTGGAGTGGTGCACGGGTAGCAAGAAGGGTAGAAACTCGCTCCTCAAAGTTCTTCCAAATTGTTTTAATTTCTCCCATCATGGTTTGTGGTGGGATTGTGGGAAGTACAGGTTGAAGGTTTCTCCTTACAACGTGAATAAAAAACTAACCCTCTCTTCTCACCCCAGTTTTCCGTAAAGCGTTGGTTAAAAATAATCAAAACCCAAAGAAACTGAAACATAAGGCTTATTCTGAGCAATTATTCTATAGGCATATAGGGAGACTATTCTGATGAAAATAATAAAGCAAATGGCTTCAAGTAGGCTGGTTACAATGCGGCTTATAAAGAGAAGAGGAGGGAGAAGAATAGAAGATCAACCATTGGCTAATCTGAACAGGATCCACTGAACCTTGAATCCCTCTTTTACTGAGATCCAGTCATAAGGTGGTCTCTGGTAACCCTCTACTCACCTGCAGCCATAATATCTTTTGAAATTTAAATTAAGTAAGCCTGGCTTCAAACAGGGAAGAAAATATTAGCAAGTTTGGCTGGAAAAAGCCACTGGCAGAATTTGGTCATGAATTTTTACAGTTAATATTTGGTTTTGTGGGTTAAGAAATACCCTAAAATCAAAGTAACACATCTGTTATTATTTTTTCTCTTTGACAGGGTGATCAGTTTTTTCAGTCTGCACAGCTATCCAAGGGAAGATTTTTCTATAGCCAGAACCTAAGAAGTCCTGTTAGTAAATAATTTCAACACAAAGCAGAAACTTGAAGTCACCATATTTTAGACCATGGTACTTATTTTTGAACCTTGACTTTATCTGTATTATTGGTTTAAAATTATGTGTGGAGTTGTGGTTTAGAGCATATATAGGTTGGGGTCCATTGAATGTGGAACAGATAATTGGTTGCTATTCACTAGTTATGTAATATCACTATGCCTCAGTTTCTCTAAGTATAGTAATGTCGATATCAGGGGATTTTTGTAAGGTTTGTATCAATTAAATAATATTTAGTGATCTGCAGAATACTTGGGCATTAACCAATATACATGATTAGCATTATTATCATTATTAGATTAAATAATAATCCTACTATCGGAGTTGATTGAGACTTACCTTTCTGTTTGCTTTTTCTTTTTTTATGAAATGGAAGGCATGCCTATTTTAAGCCACTACTGCTTATTTATACTAGCAAACTAACAGGTCCAGAAATGGACTTTGCCACATCAACTTGAGCCATGGGATCCTAATTCAAGCAACAGCTGAAGTGGATACTATAATTTTTAGTGAAATGGTTGCTGTGTCCTGAGGAGGGTGGAAGACAAAATATCCAATATCTAAGGGGAACAGTTAGAATAGTAACATACATTTCTGTAATATGACCTGTCTGGTGGAAGAGATGGATAGCAAATTGTTAACTCTTTTCCTAACACCTAAGCCTATTCTTTCTTCAGCAGGAATCCATCATCAATGAATAGTCTCATCATTTTCAACCAACGGGGTAAGAATGAAAGAGGACATATTTTCAAGGTTTTTTTTAACTGTCAAGATAAAAACATCAAGATCAAAGGGATTAAAATAGTGACATTTGGAAGAATGGCTTATCTTGTGAATTAAGCAAGCGGAGAGATGGTTGCCTAGGAAGTGAAGCTACTGATTCTTTTAAGAAGAGGCTCTTGGCAATCTGCTTTCACTCTGTTTCACTCTGAGTGCCTAATGCTTTCTGCTTTGTCTGCTATCTGGGGGAAAAAAATTCTGGCCTTTTCTCTAAACCCAAAGCAGAGCCCTGATGTTAAAAGTTGAAAACACTCTTTAAAAAGCAGCAAATAGCAACACATGTAACCCACCTCCTCACTAAAGGGATTTAAAAATTCTGTAGTCATTCTCACCATAAGCCAAAGCCGATTTTTGAAAAAAATATAAATTAAACAACATGTTTAGGAGTAATCGGAGCTAGAAAATTCAGTGGTTATTAGGCCTCTGCAAAACAAAATTTCAGGTAAGAAATGTGAGTATAACTTCAGAGTTAAAACACACACACACTTCGTAAAGGAATTGTTGTTGTGTGCTGTCCAGTTAATTACAACTCATAGCGACCCCATAGGACAGAGCACAACTGCCCCTTAGGATTTCCTAGGCTGTAATATTTACAGGGGATGCAGATCGCCAAGTCTTTTTCTCCCGCCGAGCCACTGGTGGTTTGAACCTTCGACCTTTTGGTTAGGAGCCAAGCTCTTAACCATTGCACCACCAGGGCTCCTCTTAAAACAATATCATCCCACATTTTGAGGATCAATATTAAGTAGATGTCCTCTCTGTCATAAATTTAATTTTGAATTAACTCATCTGAATATTTCAAAATAGAGGTTCCCCTCCCCTACAAAAAAAAAATCAAGCACGAGAAGAAGAGCCCCTCAAGGAGTCTTCATGCTGCGCGTTAGCACTGCCGCTGGGCGTGTGCTCGGCAGCGCGTGGCTCTGTGTTTGCCGCAGACAGATTGCGACAGTCTTACTCCGAGGGCAATTACATTAGGGCTATCACTTTTGATGTAGGCTGGTAATTGCCCAGCATGCTGTCTTGAATTCCGTCTCAAGCTGTTTATATTCCCTTTTACTAATTCCACCCAATGTTTTCATATCTCGAATTGCATTACCAGTGGGGAGGCGGTTAGAATGCCAAAGTATGTGTTGAGTTATTAAACTGATTTATAGCTTCATTATTTCTTAGCATTTATTAAGGCTGTAGAGAAGAGAACCTATAAATTAGGCATTGGATCGTGGCCTTGTGGCCGGAAGGGAAGGTTCACCTAATGGTCAGATAAGGTTTGTAGGTCCTGTTGATTCCATTTCAGCTTACCTCATTCATTCATCTGATTATTCAATAATAATAATAAAATCTGTTAATATGTTCTGTGAACCAGATATTGGAGATTTGAGGGCACAGAAATGCAAGGTACTTTCAGCGTTTTATTTTAGTGAATGCACAAGCAAAACAACAAGTAGACTTCAATGTTACAAGTTCTGTAGAGAGATACGTAAGGGTGACTCTGGAACCAGGTATTTCATCTTGTATAGCGCTAGTCAATCTCTTACTATCTTGTAATCTCTGGTCAAAAGTAAGTGAGCCTGATATAAACTTATCACTAGTAGAACTTAAGTCTACAAGTTCTACTTGTAATGACATCCTCAATCCACCTCATGCATCTTCCCTGCTTCTTCACTTGGTCAACTTCTTTGACCCTTCATGTCTCTGTACAAATGCTCCCCCCTTTGTAAAGCTTCTTATGAACTCACCTTAAAGTGTTGGCTGCTCTCCTGTTCCATTGGGTTCAATCAGCACAGTCCAGTTACAGCGAGTACCTTAGGGTAGTAGTTCTCATACGGCGGCCCTGAGACAAGCATTGTCAGCATCACCTGGGAACTTGCTAGAAATATAAATTATTAGGACCCTCTCTAGACCTACTGAATCAGAATCGCTGTGGTTTGGTTACAGGAATCTGTGTTTTTACAAACCCTGAGTTGATTCTGATGCAAACTGGGATTTGAAGACTACTACCTTAGTATACTGCAATTTCAAGTTTGTGTGTCTTTTCACTAAAGGTAAAGTACTTGAGGACAGGGATGATGTCTTTTCACCTTGAAAATTATAGTACTGAGCACAATGCCTAGCATCTCTTAGGTGATAAATGAATAATTTTGAAAAAAATCAATTATTAAAATACTAATAGTGAGGCTTCATTCTTTTTATATTAGTATTCTCTTTCTCCAGAATCTTCAACTGCTATACACATGTCCTCGGGGAGATATATATTTGGGGGAGAAGGAATGTAACCCATCAGCAGTCATTAATACCCAGTGAGGTGTGAGAACCATGGTTTGTTGGACAGTGTTTGAGTCAATCAGCTAGACTAGGAATCTGGTTCTACCATTTCCCAGCTCATTGACCCAGGAAAAATTAATTAACCTCTGAGTCATTTTTATTTTCTTGTCTGTAAAGCAGTGGCGATAACAACTAACTCACAAGATGCCTATGAACGTAAGGTGATAAAAAAAACTGCGAGGGTCTACATTAGGTATCAGAGTCCAGTTCTTTTGCATAGCCTGGATTCCCTATTGTAGAGGTGGATCTCATTTTTCCATTCTTAACTCCTTTGCTCTGGATTTCAGGAGATATAAACCTACCAGCTGCCCTGAATGGGGGAAATTATATAAGACATACTTCTGAGACAAGACTGCAGAGTTGGCCTTAAGTAGAAGGGATTGGAGTGGAGATATGGGAAAAACAAGATAAAGAATAAGGGAGTGCAACAGATTTGGCACCTCCCTGAATTACAGTCGATGTGACCGTGTTCAGATGAAAAAAAAAGCCTTCGCTGTGGAGTCTATTCCTACTCATAGCGACCCTGTAGGACAGAGTAGACTGCCCCACAGGGTTTCCAAGGCTGTAAATCTTTAAGGAAGCAGACTGTCACACCTTTCCAATGCAGAGCAGCTGGTGGGTTCGAACCACCTACCTTTTGGTTAGCGGTCGAGTGCTTAACCACTTCGCCACCAGGGCTTCTTGTTCAGGTGAATAGCAAGTAGTGGGTGTGCTGGGTGTGAGACCCTGAATGCTGCACACCAGGAATGGTGGTGACTCATTTGTGTCTAAAAGAAGGATGGAGTATGTGTGTATGTGTGTTTGTGCATGTTTCTGCTTCTCCATTTAGTTTCTGGTTAGCAGGGGAATAGCATCTCCATCAATCAGAGAATTAACGTAAACTTAGCAAAATGAAAATGAGGGGCACTTAGTTAAACAGGAAAAAATGCTATTAAAATACTCAAATTGAAAGATTTCCCCCTTTTTTTTTGTACAGTTTCTCTCTGGACTCATCACAGTTTTTTTTTTTTTTTTTTTTCTTTCCTGTTTAATGTTGTTCTAAGTAAAGAAAAATTAAACTTTTAAACTGTTAGTGTGGATTTTGCCATTCATCTTCATATTATGCAACGGTAGTTTTAAGTGCAAATCTAAGAACTTTTAACTCATATGTGGAAACACCGAAATGTTGCAATTTATGTTTTGTAGCGTGTATATACATACGTACTTTGTTCTTAACAGAACAGTGGAAATGTTGCATAAAACTAACTCAATTGTTTTATTTCACTTGTTTTTATATATGCACATTCTACCAGCACACTCTACCTTTGGCTGACTGATGAGTGAGGAAGTGTTGAAAGGGATAAGAGCTATGGATTGCCCTATCTTTCTCTTTCCTTCTAGGTTATCAATTTCAGTGTAAGTAGCACGTAAGAAAGGATGTTATAGGGTTCCATGGTCATTTGTGTTTTTGATAAATGCAATTGATTTCTTCTTGTTATAATTAAGTTCTGATTCTAATGGAAGGTGTGGCCTCTTGGGGCTGTCCATGGCCCCACTCACTCAGTCATGGATGTAATGTGGTTGTATTCACTTTGAATCTCTCTGAACTCCCACACATCATGACTCCACCATGGGGCATCACACATACTGTCTGTAGATGGGACCACCAAGGAAGAGAACACTTGAGTATTGGGTGTACCTCTTCTGCTCACATGTATGCTCCGCTGTTCTATTGGACTTCACTTACAAAACACATATGCAAAGGTAAAACTTACAAGAATTTCAATATGGCAACAGAAGAGCATTAAGTCAAGTTAGGGCCCTTCTGAGAACAGGGCTCTGAGCAACTGCAAGGTCCTATGCCATTGAAGCTATTCTTGTCTCATTCCATCATCACAGTCAGCCTATGAGGTAATTACAGGTACTCTGTCCATTTTATAGATTAGGACACTGAATCACAGTTGGTAAGTCAGGGACTGAAGGTTCAATTTCAGACAGTCTAGTCCCACAGCCATATTTTAAACTATTGTATGCTGTGATGTTTAAGGTTGTGTGTCAGCTTGGCTGGGCCATGATTCTCAGAGGTCTGGCAGTTATGATATAGTTTGGCAGTCATATAATGATGCAGTTATCTCCACGATGAGATTTCATATAATGTGATCACCTCCATGATGGGATCTACTCTGAATAACCAATCAGTTGAAAGCGAATTTCCTTGGGGGTGTGGCCAGCATCCAATATAGATGGACTTTCTGGCAAGGCTCACTGGCTTTTGCTTGCTCTGGATCTTGCAGCTGGCTCCTGTTAATCTGACCTCTGGTTCTTGGGACTTGAGCGAGTAACTTACCTGCTGATCTTGGGATACATCAGCCTCCATGGTTTGGATTTTGTGTTCACCAGCCCCTGCAGCTACATGAGTTGGGAGAAACCTCCACCCTGTCCCACAGATTTGGGACTTTCTAGCTTCTACAACTGCATAAGTCATTTCCTTGACATGTATCTTTCTCTCTATATATATGTATATACAGATGTTGCACTGGTTTTGCTTCTCTAGAAAACCCAGCCTAAGACACATGCTATATAGAGGTGGTATGTTTTCGAGCATTCATTATATTACATGCCAGGTATTGTTCTAAGTACTTTATGACTATTAACTCTTTGAATCCTCACATCAACCCTATGAAGTTTTAGACTGTTATCCTCAATTTACAAATGAGTCACCTAAAGCTCCAGTAGCATAAATGCATTTTTAATGGTCACCCAGCTCATAGGTAATGGAGCTAGACTCAAACCCAGGCAGTCTGCTTCTAAGCCCCTTCTTAATCATCAAGCTAATGGTGCTTCAACTAGATTCTTTGCTGCAGGTGGAAAAGCCTCCATAAATCAGGTATTCAATAAAATTATTTTATTTCCCTATTCATTAAATTTATTTTAGAAAATATATACATATTTTTAATGTAAGCTGGATAAGTAAAAGAAATTGGCCCCGAAAAGTTGTTAAGACTGAAAAGGAGCTTGCAGTGTGCTGAGAAAATAAATCAGACCATGCAGGGCTCTTTGGATAGGAACAAATAATTATATCAGTCACTGTTGTGATCACAGGTCTTCATTACTTACATAGTAACCAGGACAATGATGAACAGAGTAGTGTTTATCATAAGCCAGGTTCCCACAAAAGGCTGCCATCCAAAAGTTGGCTATTTGGTCACTTCCACGTATGCTCCTCCAAGTGTCTTCGGCTAGGAAACCAAGGGATGAAGGGATCCAGGGTTTATGTAGACCAGAGGGGTTTATGTGCTGGGGTGGCAGGAAAAGGGTAATAGGAGGAAGAGGAAGGTGCCCCTTGAGACATTATGCAGTGTAGGCTTAGGGTGCATGATGGTCTTGTGGTCTTTACCCCTGGTCTTGATAGTGTCAAAGGAAGAACATTCCCTTCCCTTCTGGGATCTAAGATTAGATCTTGCTCACATGAAATTATATAGTTAATCATATACCTCACCACTAAGGCACTAGTGGAGGAGGTCTACTTTCCCTAGGGTACATTAGTTCAGTACAGTTTCAGTATAAAGGCAATGTGAGCAAATCTGTTTTTGCAATGCAGAGCTGGAATATTTTGTCTATAGCTCTTTCATTACCATTGAGTTAACAATATAACAGCCACTTTTTATGCCTCTGGACCTCAGAGGTAAGGTATTATTCTGGTACTAATGCAGCTAATGCATTTAGCATCAAGGTGAGTCCCTTCTGAAATGCATGACGCTCAGCACACCAGAGTTGGATGGAGCCTCATTGTCGTGTAGGTTGAGCATTCTATTAGGTGGTGCTTCCTGGATGTGTTAGTTTTGTAAACTTTTGGTTTTTATTTTTATTTATTTATTTTTTTACTTTATTTCCTTTATTTCTGTGAGATAAGGGTTGCAAGGATAATTATGGCTTTTCTGTGTGATAGTCATGCAGTTCTGATGGGTTTATTTTGATTTTTCTGTGTTATACTTAGAAAACCAGAGGTTCCCCATGTAACCTAATGGAAAGGTGCCCACAATAAATTATTTTATAGCTATCATTGGCATATTGTCATTCCACAGATCAGTGGCACCACAGTGCCACTTTCCTTATCAGTGGCTGTATTACCAGATCATGTCTCAAAATCCATATTACCAACTAAAAATTTAAACATGCTCAATTAGTAAGCATGCATTTCAATACAGAAAACACCTACCATTAAAAAAAATTAAGGAGAAAAAATGTAACGAAAGGAATAAGATATTGCTAAGTGAGAGCCGGTCCATTGAAGTGTATTTGTGTCTAGGTTTTGACTAGAGTTGCAGGGTAGCTAATGGGTCTTTGTTCTGATAGGGGAAGGGCAAAGGTGGAAAAAATACAAGCACAAAGTTCAGCTACTTTTCTGTCTTGAGCAAAGCAAGTCCTATTTCTGAACTTATTCTAAGCCCTTTCCTTATGAATGGTAAATCAGTGGAAGACTTTACAAAGTTAGGACTCCTTTGATAAGAAAAACCCATGCCACTCTACTTCCTCCTGGTGTAACTGGACAAATTCCTTACATAGGAGTCTGTTAAAAACTCTTTTGTCAAAGCAATTTTTGGAAGAGCTATGGGTAAATCACAGGTTTTGTTTTCAAACACTAATAAACATTATTGTAGCTAATTGCAGACTGGCAGAAACATCCAGTAATTTTCTTAAACAATATTGTATTGGATAGCCAACCTGGAAATAATCAATTGCGTTATTCTAAGCTATATTTATAAGAGTGGTTATACTCAATGAAAGCCTACAAATGTTAGATTTTTTTCCTCTGCCTTTACTCCTTGAAATGCCTAGCCGAAGTCTAAAGTTTGTTAACCTAACTTCTATATATTTTCAATGGCAGTAGTTTCATTTGGGTTGTTGAATCTTAATATTCCAGGAATCTTAACATTTTCATGATTTGCTAAAATCTTTATGTTAATCAAATGATAATTTAGGAAGGACATATTGGCTCTGATTTTCTCTTTTAAGCTTAATTCTATACTATCTAGACCCAAATATTTTATTTGCTTTACATTAACAGACAACCTGGGTTACATAATTAAGTTAAAAGAACATGCAATCAATGTTTTAGTAAAATGTATAAATGAATCAACTCATAGGCTAATATAAGTTTTGTAATTATGTAATGTTTCTGTGTGATTGATATTTATCTTAAGAAAAAGCATGTTCATGCGAAATCGGCTCAATTTTTATTCACTAATAAAATAAAAAATATAATATGCCACCTTCTGTGTAAGAAAGATAGGCTAATATTCATATGCCAAAAAGGAAGACTAGTTAATAGACTATTACTCAAATTTACGCACCAAACACTAATGTCAAAGATGAAGAAACTGAAGATTTTTACAAACTTCTGAAGTCTGAAATTGATCATGCAATCAAGATGCATTGATAGTTACTGGTGACTGGAATGTAAAAGGTGAAAACAAAGAAGGATCAATCACTGGAAAATATAGCCTTGGTGATACAAATGATGTAGTAGATAACATGATAAAATTTTGCAAGACCAACGACTTATTCATTGGAAATACCTTTATTCAACAACATAAATGGTGAGTATACATGTGGACTTCATTGGGTGGGATTCACAGGAATCAAATAGACTGCACCTGTGGAAAGAGCTGATGCAGAAGCTTCAATATCACAGTCCGAACAAGGCCAGAGGCCAACTGTGGAACAGACTATCAATTACTCATATGCAAATTCAAGCTGAAACTGAAGAAAACTAAAACAAGTCTACGAGAGCCAAAGTATGAACTTTAGTATATTCTACCTAAATTTAGAGACCATCTCAAGAATAGATTTGACACTTGAACACTAATGACTGAAGACCAGATGAGTTGTAGGCTGACATCAAAGATATCATCATACATGAAGTAAGCAAAGGGTCATCAAAAACACAGAGAAAAAAAAGACCAAAATTGATTTCAGAAGGGACTCTGAAACTTGCTGTTAAATGTAAAGTAGCTGAAGTGAAAGGAAGAAATGATGAAGTAAAAGACCTGAACAGAAGATTTCAAAGAGCAGCTCAGGAAGATACAGTAAAGTATTATAATGAAATGTGCACAGACCTGGAGTTAAAAAACCAAAAGGGAGGAACGCGCTTGGCATTTCTTGAGCTGAAAGAACTGAAGAAAAAATCGAAGTCTCACGTTGCAATGTTGAAGGGTTCTTTGGGCAAAAAATTGAATGACCCAGGAAGCATCAAAAGAAGATGGAAGAGAATAGAGTCACTACACCAAAAAAGAATTGGTTGACGTTCAACCATTTCAGGAGGTAGCATGTGATCAAGAACCTATGGTACTGAAGAAAGAAGTCCAAGCTCCACTAAAGGCATTGATGGAAAACAAGGCTCCAGGAATTGCTGGAATACCAACTGAGATGTTTCAACAAATGGATGCAGTGCTGGAAATGCTCATTAGTCTATGCCAAGAAATTTTGAAGACAGCTACCTGGCCAACCAACTGGAAGAGATCCATATTCATGCCCATTGCAAGGAAAGGTGATCCAATGGAATGAGGAAATTATTGAATAATATCATTAATATAACATGCAAGTAAAATTATGCTTAAAATAATTCAAAAACTGTTGCAGCAGTACATCGACAGGGAACTTCCAGAAAGTCAAGCCAGACATGAAATGAAGGGTATCATTGCTGATGTTGGATAGATCTTGGCTGAAAGCAGAGAATACCAGGAAGATGTTTACTGTGTTTTATTGACTATGCAAAGGCATTCAACTGTATGCATCATAACAACTTACGGATAACATTGCGAAGAATGGGAATTCCAGAACACTTAATTGTGCTCATGCAGAACTTCTGCATACACAAAGAGGCAGTCTTTCAAACAGAACAAGGGGTTACTAGGTGGTTGAAAATCAGGAAAAGTCTTCATCATATCCTTTCACCATACTTATTCAATCTGTATGCTGAGCAAATAATCTGAGAAACTGAACTATGTGCAGAACCCTGCATCAGTACTAGAGGAAGACTCATTAACAACCTGTGATATGCAGAGGAGACAACCTTGCTTGCTGAAAGCAGAGAACTTGAAGCACTTACTGATGAGTATCAAAGACTATAGCCTTCAGTATGGAACATGAAGAGAACAAAAATTGTCACAACTGAGGCAATGAGCAACTTCATGAAGAACAGAGAAAAGATGGAAGTTGTCAATGATTTCATTTTACTTGGATTCAAAACCAATGCCCATGGAAGCAGCAGACAAGAAATCAAACAAAGTATTGCACTGGGAAAATCTACTGCAAAAGATCTCTTTAAAGTGTTTAAAAGCAAAAATGTCACCTTGAGGTGGTCCTGATCCAAGCTACTGTATTTTTAATCACCTCATATGCATACAAAAGGTGGACAATGAATAAGGAAGACTGAAGAAGAATTGGTGCATTTGAGTTATGGTGTTTGAGAAGAATATTTAACGTACCATGGATTGCCAGAAGAAGGAACAAATTTATCCTGGAAGAAGTACAGCTATAATCCTCCTTAGAAATTTGATCTCATGTACTTTGGACATGTTATCAGAAGAACCAGTCTCTGGAGAAGGATATCATGCTTGGTATAAGTAGAGGGTCAGCGAAAAAGAGGAAGACACTCAACGAGATAGACTGACACAGTGACTGCAACCATGGGCTCAAACATAGCAACAATTGTGAGGATGGCACAGGACCAGGAAGTGTTTTGTTCTGTTGTACACAGGGTCACTATGAGTTGGAACTCACTGGACAGCACCTAACAGCAACAACAATGTAAGAAAGAAGGAGAAAAGTGAAATATACACGTTAACTTGTTTTTTAATAAAAGAAACTTATTAAGTGCAAACCAGAAATGAAGGAAACTGGTTAATCTACAGAAGAAGGATGATAAAGGAGAGGAAGGGATGGGGAGAGGAGACACACTCTTCTGAGAATATCTTGTGGAAGCATGGTAATATTTTATATATTAAAAAATAAAATTAACATAAGTGAAAATCCTTCATTAGAATACAAATGAAAAAAAAAAAAATGACCGTAATTGTATTTGAATAAACACAACCACAAAGATGGGGGAGTGGCTAATCCAAGTATCTTTTGAACACAGCATCTTGAATCTGTCGAAAAACAAAATCAAACCTATTGCCCTCTGGTCGATTCTGAATCATGACGGCCCTATCTGCTACAGAGTAGGACTGCTCCACTTTAATCTTTACCTAAGTAGACTGCCAGTCCTTTCTTTCATGATGCCGCTGGGTAGGTTCAAACCGCCATCTTTTAGTTGAGCGCAAACTGTTTGTACCACCTAGGGTCCTTCCTTGACTCTAAAGCCTCAGACAAAAGGGAAAACGGATCACAAATAACTCTTGAGCTCAGTTTAGTGTGTATGTGTGCGCGCCTGCATGCTCGAACTTGCTGGTGGTATTGGAAAGGCAGTTCTGAAACTATTTACTGAACATTGTAGGATTCAATATCTCATTGTGGGAGGAGAAAGATAAAAATAGAGAATAGCAAAGAGCAAAGAAAACCCTGCAGTTTTGGGGGATTTGTGATGTTGATTTAATTGTCAGCTTTTCCCCAGGTGTATATGCTGAAACGACCCAGAAGCAATGGAACATTAGCAGCAGTGAGTACACCCAGCTTGGTCTCTAAATACTTTTCTTCCCCAAAGAGAACCAGCCTCATTGGTGATATGGTTGATACCAGGGACAGGAAGGGGCAAAACAAGATGTGCCAGAAACTAAGAGAATGCTCAAAAAAAAAAAAAAAAAAAAAAAATAGATGAAAGCATTTCAAAGGACACAGGAACCAGCATGAAAAGCTTCCAACTGACCAAATACATGAAATAAATAAGCATAACATGAGTAACAAACAGTAGTACATTATACCTCATTTAATAAAATGGAATTCCATAATTTCAGACTGATAAAGCATAAAATTAAGCAAATAAGTAAACAAGCCAATAAATGGGTGGGGGAGAAGGGACAGCTCTTAAAGTAGGATATCAAGTCATAGATATGGAAGATACGATAGAATTAGACACGCATCATTGGCAACCATTATGGAAATAAGTCTTTCAGACAAGGATCATCGTTGAATGCTAAAATTATTGAAAAAAATTGATAAAGAACAGGATATTTATATAATTTCACAGTATCTCCCCACATGCTACTTAATACTTGAAAATGGAAGATGCATTTTGGACACCACCATCACCAACAGATTGAAGGTTATATAAGCAATAGTGAGACAAAGTAGTGTCACATGCCTTCACTAAGAAGATGTCACTTATATTGTATTCCTGCAAAGTGTGAATGACCTGAATGTATCATGAGGACGCACCAGCCAAACTCAATCTGAGAGACATTCTAAAGAACAACTGGCCAGTATTGATGAAAAAATGTCAATGAAAAGCAAAGAAAGGTTGAGGGACTTTACAGATTATAGGAAAATTAGATCTTGGAAGAGATGCGGGGAGAGGATGCCATGGGGGGCAGTTACTAGCGTAATTGCTAAAATTTAAATATACACTCTCTATTAGATAATAGTATTATATTAATGTTAAATTTCCTGAATTCAAGCATTTGACAAAAATGGCATTCTTTTTTTTTTTTTTTTAAGCAAATATACACTGAATCATTTAGGAGTAAAGGGGCATGTTGTCTGCAACTTATTTTTAATTGGTTTAGCAAAAATATGTGTTGTGTGTGTGTGCGTGTGCATGTGTGTGTGTGTGTGTGTGTGTGTGTGTGTATGAAAGAGAGTGCATGAAAGTGAGAGTGAGAGAAAGCACATGTGCCAAAATGGTAATAATTGGTGAGTTGGGGTGAAGGTTATAGGGCGTTCTTTTTGTAGTATCCTTTCAACTTTCCATAACTTTCAAATTGTTTCCAAGTAAAAATAAAAAGTGAAAAAGCAATCACTGCATTAAGCAGTTTGTTTGAAAGACTGAAAATATGACATGAAGTGATTAAGCCTGGCAAAAATTATAAAGCAAGGGAAAATAGCAGCGGGCAGGGTAATTATACTAAGTGTTACCTTCCGCGACGGGGTGTTTCTGACTGATAACCCCACAGAGAGGTGTCTAAGTGATAACTAGTATAAATGGTATCTAAACACGGACGTGGCTAGAAGTGGTGGCCTCTGGAAGGGGTAAGTGGGTAAGGACGGAGCAGAGACTGTTGCTTTTCATTTTAAAGTCTTCTGTGCACTATTTAGTTCAGAAGTATTCACGTTGTGCATGTGCTATTTAAAAAAAATGGAATATTCAAAAAATTCCCGGCATTGGTATTGGTGTAAGGTAATATAAATTTTCATCTAATCTGCATATTTGGATTATGAAAATTGTTATAGCTCTAAGAATAATGTTCTATTCTCTGTATTCAGATTCCAGATGTTGAAGACGGAATCATTAAATTCTAAGGTGAAAAATTATTGAGAAAAAGTAGGTAGGAATTGTCTCTGATATTCAAACTGATAATTTGGGTATCATATTTCCTCAAGCTTTAAAATGGATGTGTCAGATGGAAGATTCAGAAATCTTGAGAGGGACTTGTAAAGAGAAGATAGGCGTGGTATCAGAAGAGTACAAAGGAGGTGTCTCTTACTTTTCTAAATAGTTAATTACTGCAGCAATAGTGAAGAATGGTCCTTCTATTCAATCCTGCCTATAAAACGTTTTGTTTTCACGGAGCTGAGAAACAACCACAGTGCTCTTCGATTATATGGTAATGTAGTGGGCGGGACAGGGATCTCTGCAATCTCCTCAACCTTCTATCATTTTACCTATTGAAAAGGGAGCCATGAATTTTAACACCAAGACAACTGGTCAGTTCCATCAGGAAATTAATCTAGTCTATGGTGGGGGAAATTCGGTCAAATAGGCAATTTAATGTCACTGGGTGTTATCGCTTTGGCAATTTCTCTAGTCAATCAATCAGAGATAACCCTGGGCAGAATTGCAAAGTCAGTAACAGTCATTTCTCTACTTTTCGATTATTCTTCCCTTCCCCTTCTAAAGTATTTCTTTTTTTCCCCCAAGAAATCAAGCTCTTTCTCTGCCCCTTAGTTTCTCCAGGTCACCCACCTCTGCTCTACCTCGTTTTTCTTGATGGCTTTCTCTCAGAAAAACACCTCCCTCCCTGCTTATTCCTACTTTTTCTTCCCTCAAAGCTTTGATTCATGTAACAAATACTTGTTGGTGCCTTTATGAGTCAGGCCTGGAGACAGAGCTCTGAATGAGGCCAGCGCAACTCTGCCTTCATGGCGTGAATGCCTAGTGGGAAAGACCAGCATTCAAACCTTCCAAAGCGTGATGCTTCCCATGAAAGGGGAAGTCCAGGTGCCCAGAGAGTGTGGCAGAGGGATCTAACCTGGCCTGCAGGGTCAGAGAAGGAGCATGATGGGGAGCGGGCCACATAAAGAGGAGTCATGGGAATTTTTCCTTTTTTATTTTCTGAATAGTTTGTGTAAGATTAGTGTTCTTTCTTCCTTAGATACTTCGACAAACTTGCTGGTCAAGTAACCTAGGACTAGAGATTTCTTCATGCAAAAGATTTAATTACGGATTAAATGTCTCAGATATTGCGTTTCAAATTATTCTTTTGTTTTGGTCTCTTTTTTAATTTATATTCTTCTGGTAATTTTCTCACTTCATCTAAAAGTCAAGTTTATAGCCATAATATCCTCTTACTCTTACAGTATCTGTAATACTTGTAGTAATGCTTGCCTTAATTTTGAAGTGTCATCTTATTTTGTGTTCAACATCAGTGCTTCCAGATAGTCTAGTCTGACCACCAAAATTTACATCTAGTAATGTGTCTAGGGCCATTTGTTCAAAATGGGAGTCTGGAGAAGGAGAAATATTGTTCTATAAGATGATACAGATTCTCACAGACTCCATTTGATTCAGGTACCTAATGAAACTACATGATTAGGAACTAAAAGTACTACTTTTACTACTATTGTGAAATAAAGGGGCTATTTAGAAATCATGTGGACTATAATACGTATAATATCATCTATAGTTCTAATTGAGTAAAAACCTCTTTCCTCACCTGCTTTCTTACATGAAGTGGAATCTTCTATTTATGAAACATTTCCTGAGTGTGCATGATTTATCAGTGAAAGATGGTACCGATGAAAAACTGGTAAGATATAGTCCCTATAAATTATATTTATTAATACAGACATTCAGAAAGAAACTTTGAGAATTTCTTGTACTCTCTGAGACGTTAATTAAAAACAAAACAAAACTTTTAATTTGACCCAAGGTAAACAGAAATTTGCTTCAGTTACCATTTCCTTTTATTATATATGAGGGCAGATCCCAACGCTCGTAATACAACTGTCTTTAGTCATGAAGACAAATATTAGGTGATACACAATAATCACCAATATCATCTGGGGGGAAGCATCAGAGAATCGTTTAGTTTTGACTCTAAAAGCTGATGCTTTTGGAAAAACTAAGAAAGAAATAACTACTAAAGTTCCTATTTATTCATTAAAAGTTCCACGTATCATCAATTCTAAAACTCACACTTTTTATTTTCTAACATTTCTCAGTGAAACTAAATGTTAGACTTAATGGCATTTTAGTATTTCTGTTGTTCAGGTGGCATTGTTTACATGGTTTAAGATGGGTGGGTTTAGCTGCCCTTAGCAGAATGAATAGATAAGGGCAACGTCCTGTTATTTGAATTAACAAATGATTCTAAAATGAGTGGGGAAATTATGTGAGTACCAGAAGTTGTCTGGCACCCTTCCCTTTGAATCCTCTTATAAGAGGAAAAAGTGTCAGCATCAAAACTTGCAGAATGGGACTTCTGGCAAGATGGCGCTCTAGGCAGAAACACCACGCCGTCCCTCCACAACAAAGATCCGAAAAACTAAGCCAAACAGAGAATCAACAAT
>NW_004443999.1:14189204-14205931 GCF_000243295.1 Trichechus manatus latirostris
AAAAAAAAAAGTTGAGAATTTAGAGGGTTAAAATGTTGTGGGGTTGTTAACCAATGTCATAAAACAGCATGTGTGTTACTGTTATATGAGAAACTATCTGTTCTGTACGCCTTCACCTGAAGCACAATAAAATATTTAAAAAAAAAAAACAAAAACAAAAAACTTGCAGAATGTCTGTCAGTGGCTTGGGAGAAAATATACAAGATTTAATAGTGAAACACTTTAAACTGCTGTGATCACCAATGTTCTTGACAGTACAAAGTATAACATTTTAAGGTAAAAAACAAACCACAATGTGGGTCAAGAGAATCTGAGGAGTATTCCTTAGAATAAAAATTGTTTTAGAAAAAAATTTAATAAATTTGTTTTGTTTAAATTTGTATATAATATATACACTAGTATGATACATGATAAAATCTGTCCAAGTCTAAAAGACAGTTTCAATAGTTTAAATAAAATATACATAAGATAGCATTTTGTAATAGTTTAACAGATAACAATGATTTTCTTAATGGTACATAATATACTGTCTCCTAAGATTAATGTGGCATCTTAGATCCATGAATTATGACATAATAAACTGTATTTTTATTTAATATGACTCATAAAAAGGACATATGCTGAAAATTATATATAGCTAGATATAGCTACAGATAGATATAGACATATAGATATACATTGCACAGAGAATTAGTTAATAATTTATTCTTTTGGAAAAATTATACAGATACTTCCATTCATCATTAAATAAATTGCATGATTATTATTAAAAAATAAAAACAACAGGTAAAAGCTTGGATTGGTCTTATTTTAAAAGTCAGTATTTGAGTTTACTGTATTTTAAAATATCCTTCTATCTTCTTCAATTCCTGTTTAGTACATATTAGAAGAAAATCATATCTGGAGAAAAATATAAAGCTTTTAAATAAGTCATTTTATAAAAATGTGATAAATATTTTATTCTGTTTGGTATCTTTTGGCAATAGATACAAGTAATATTAACAAAATAATATTTTAATAAATCTTCCTGGCATTAGGGTAAACCCCGCAAAGCTCTGAAATAAAATATCTCCAAGTTCTTCACGTTTTTTTATGACCCTTGTGGTGCAGTAAGATGCTTGTTTCTAAGCAGCAGTGTTAAACTGAGTAAGAGTAATTATTATTGACACAAAATGTAATTACCAATAATGTATTGGGTTCAAACGAAGAGGAGCATTTTAATCGTCACAAGAAGCAATTGATTTGTTCAGCTCCCATTTGTGTTAATGGCAAGTATTCCCATGAATCTCAGTGTGAACAGAAGAAAAATGTAAGGAACACAAATCAGACATTCAAGCTGTTTTATTTAGCAGAAAGAAGAACAGAGCTCCCTCAGAAAGCTCTATTTCTTAAATGAAAAGGAATTTCTACTCCATCAAGCTTAACAAAAGACACACTGACCTTCCAAACAGTTCCTGTGTACTGTGTTCCCTAAAGACGATCCCATTCCTTGTAGGCTTCTGCTATACCAAGTGAAACTTCTCCCTGAGGAAATAAATCATTTGTGCAGAACTGTTGCTGAAAAATATGCTTGTTGAAGATTCCACAAAAATGGAATCTTCTACGTATAAGATTGGAAATATGGATAGAAAATGATCTCTAGGTCCATAAAAACAGTCCCTTTTTTCCTCCATGTTTCTTTTCTGGTGGCTATAAAAAAATAATTATTATTGTCAATATTCAGATAAGGAGCCATTTCCAGATGTTCTCCTTGGTGTAATTTTCATAAAATCAAAATTTCACTCAGATGATTTTCTATCTTAAGAGCTAAGGAACATCAATAATTTAGAAAAGCCATATCCAAATTTGACTTAATTACTAATTCAAGCAAATATTTAATCTAGAAAGCTTGACTCAGTTTAATCATTTACTACTGATTGAATAATCTTCAAATATAAAAACAATACACACACATACAAAAAACAAAAACAAAACCTTACTATTTAGAGATCCTCCAGGCAACTATCTTATGAATAGATTAAAATTATTTGTAATGAGTGTGCTGCTTGCCCACAAGTAAAACAATGCTTTTAAAGTATCCCCAAAGATGGACAAAATAAATTGTGGCATATTTAAGAGACAAAATACAGAAAAACATGTTGTAAAATAATATTTAATATCTTGAGAAAACATTTATGCTGTTCATTAAAGGAGGCTAACACAGTACAAATTAATGTGTAAGATAGGCTCTCAAATATGTAACATGAAGTTGTCATATTTATTCAGTTATCTTTGTCTCTGGTAATATGAAGCGAGTTATAAAGAGGGAGAAGTTTGAAATGCATTGAGTTATTGCCTATTATGGGATAGTGGGGTTACAGGTAATTTTATTTTTGCCTGCATTCTCTTCTATATTTTTCAAGCCTGATACAGTTACTAATCAGCAAAACAAACACACAAACAAAAACAAAAAACCCCTTACAGTCACCTAGTGGAGGTAAAGTATAATCTGCAATATTATTTGCATATGTAATATGTTTAATCAGTATAATTTTGTTAAATATCCTTATCCAAATGATCACAAGTTTCAGTTAATGGATTTTCAAGTAAAGTTGCAATATTATTGCTTCCTTTTTGAATTAAAAATTTCCCAGTTACTATTAGATCATAAAATTATCTTGTATAATACTAGATATAACAATCCCCAAATATTTTAAATATAACTCTTCAGAACTCATTGAAGTAAGCCATACAGCTCATCTGCTTATTAAGCTGTGCAAATGGAAGGACAGAGATGAATTGATACCCTCTAAGATTAGGTGGTGAATTTAACCTGCAAATTATCTTGTTTTCCTTGCCTTTGAGAGATGTTTCAAGCTGATTAGTGAAACTACAATATCAATATACTAGCTTCTGTCACAAAGTTTGCTGAACCCTTTTTTGAAAAACCTAAGCTACATATCTTTATTGACTTTGCCAGTCTTTTCAGGGAACAAGATACTAGAACAGACATAAAAATAATAACTGGAGATACTTATTGACCTTGACTTGGCCAGACAATGTTCTTATTTAAAATATGAAATCATAAATTTCCAATAATTTGTTGACCATGTCTTTGAAAGACATGGAAAAGCAAAAATATAAATGTATTTTTATAATGTCTATGAACCAGTGACAAACTTTCCCACCTAAGAAAAAAATGAAGATTGAAAATTGAGAGGGTAAACTCCTATCTCAATGGAATTATATAAGATCAAAAAGAAATATGGGGCCGTCAATATTTTAAATAGTTCTAAGAATGCTATCTGAATAACAACATGTAACTGAAATTTGTACTTTTCCAAAGGGACGACTGTGATTTTGGATCATGTGAAGATGTAATGAGAAGGAAAATTTTACACAAAGCCAAATAATTTACTCATTATGGTGTCAGGAGAAGGGCAGAGTTGTGAAGATAACATTTTAGTAAAACTATGATACAAGATCCATAAAAACTCATCAGATGAATTTTAGATGTAGCATGCTATTTTTCAAAAATTCTGAACTAGAAATTGGAATATTAACTCTATGTTAATCTTGGCATCCCAGCAACACGAAAGTCACCACAGTACGACAAACTGACAGAAAAGTATATGTGATGCCAAGAAATTTAGAAGACAGCTATCTAGCCAACTGACACGAAGAGATCCATATTTGTGCCTATTCCAAAGAAAGGTGATCCAACAGAATGTGGAAATTATCAAACAGTGTTGTTAATATCACACACAAGTAAAATTTTGCTGAAGGTAATTCAAAAGTGGTTGCAGCAGTACATCCATGGGGAACTGCCAGAAATTCAAGCTGGATTCAGAAGTGGATGTGGAACAAGGGATATTATTGCTGATGTCAGATGGATCTCGGCTGAAAGCAGAGAATATCATAAATATGTTTAACCAAAAACCAAGCCCGACAGCCGTCAAGTTGACTCCAATTCACAGGGACCCTATGGGACAGAGTAGAACTGCTCCATAGGATTTCAAAGGCTGTAAATCTTTACAGAAGCAGAGTGCCACATCTTTCTCCCGAGGAGCTGCTAGTGGGTTTCAGCTGCCGACCTTTCGGTTAGCAGCCAAGTGCCTAACCACTGTGCCACTAGGGCTCCAAGAAATATGATTACCTGTGTTTTATTGACTTTGCAAAGGAATTTGACTATGTAGATCATAACAAATTATGGATAACATTGTGAAGAATGGGAATTCCAGAATGCTTAATTGTTCTCATGCAGAACCTGTACGTAGACCAAGAGGCAGTCATTCAAGGAGAACAAGGGGATACTGAGTGGTATAAAATTAGGAAATGTGCACAACAGGGTCGTATCCTTTCACCATACTTATTCAATCCGTATGCTGAGCAAATAATCCGAGAAGCTGGACTATATGAAGAAGAATGCTGCGTCAGTATTGGAGGAAGACTTATTAACAACCTGTTGTATGCAGATGACACAACCTTGCTTGTTAAAAGTGAAGAACACTTGAAGCACTTACTGATGAAAAAAGCAAAGACTACAGCCTTCAGTATGGATTACACCTCAATATAAAGAAAACAAAGATCCTCACAACTAGACCAATAAGCAACATCACGATAAAAAGAAAGGTTGATGCCTTTGAATTATGGTGTTGGCAAAGAATATTGAATGTACCATGGACTGCCAGAAGAATGAACAAATATCTCTTGGAAGAAGCACAGCCGGGATGCTTAGAGGTGAGGATGGCAAGACTTCATCTCACGTACTTTGGACGTGTTATCAGGAGGGACCAGTCCCTGGAGAAGGACATCATGCTTGGTAAAGCACAGGGTCCTTATAACAGGGAAGACACTGGACAAGATGGATTGAGATAATGGCTGCAACAATGGGCTCAAACATAGCAACAATTGTGCAGATGGCACAGAACTGGGCAGTGTTTCATTCTGTTATACATAGGGTGGCTATAAGTTGGAACCAACTTGTTGGCATCCAACGACAGCAACTTAATTTATATTACATAATAATGTAATTGGACTTGATTTTTTTTCTAACCTGTGAAACAGAGGTTTGAAGAAGTATTTACCATTCAAAAATAATGTAATATTATGAAATAATTGTAGTCCTTTGTTTTTCTACACGTAACTGGGGAGCACTTTTGCCCTATATTGATAACTCTATTTGAGATTTCTTTTGGATTTTTCTCCCTTAAAAATTCATTGTGACATGTAGTTCAAGGTAAAGTTGATGTTTAGTTTAATATCATAAGATAAAACTATTTCTCACTCTTAACACTGTCTGTGATAATACGGGATAGCGGAAGATAACGCAATGAACCAGTGAACCAGTGAATTTCCTACAAGACTGGTGTATTGTCATATATCTTAATGCAAACAATATTCTTTCACACCATAATTTCAAATGGCCAGTAAATTAATGAACCATAAAAATAGGAGGATGGTATAGTTAAAATATTCATAGCAATGGGAGATGATGCTTTTTTCATAAATTAAATGATTCATTTATTTTATCAATACCACCACGAGTTCTGTTAATTTCAAGTCATGTTTTCTGGCTGCCTTTCTAAAGCACACACTATGCTAGGCCATGGAGACACACCAGTGAGCTTAATGTCAAAGAGAGAGGAAGACGTCCACTTACCCAGGGTGCATTCACTATAAGCATGTATCTCTTCTCTCTACCAAAACACCGCTAAAGTTGACTAAGAAAATGAGATGCAGGGCAATAGAGGATGAAAACTTTCAACACAAGTTGCATGCAGAAATCAGATGGAGGAGAAGTAACTAACTGCATGATAGAAGACGACGCACTGAAGGTGGCTGTAAAGGAGCACTAATGAGAATCAGCAAAGCTCCAGGTTGAGGACACCAGGCACAGCTGAGCACAGGGATGAACTCCAAAAATGAAGAGAGGAAGAGTAAGAGAAAGTCCATACAGCGAATTCTAGACTTCCAGCTAGCCACTTACCCACCATGGCCGAACATACTGAAATCCTGGGGTAAACGCTGCGCACAGGTGCGTATATGCACGTGCGCGCACACACACGCCAGAGGTTGGGGTGTTACTCTCTGACTCATCAAAGAAAAGACTTCCCTGTACTGATAGCACACCCCTGATCACCTAGATGATTTAAGGATTAAATAAACCTTGTATTTTCCATGTCTTTTCTTTGTTGTTTTTCCTTTTCTTTGGCATTGTGTTCTTCATTTTTGAACATTATCTTTACCTTAATTGCTAAACATCTTGTTGAGACCTCGATCTTTTTTAATTTTTATGATATTTTAAGTGATAAAAGTGAGCAGTAAAAGTGAATAGTCTACAAGGCTGGTCCCTATACTAAGTTTCAAGTCAACTTTTTTGAAGCTTTGTTCTTAAGTATGAATACACAACCAAAATCATCAGTCCTTTGAGGAACCCTCTAGAATAAAAGAGAAAAGCAAAAAAAACAAACCAAATAAGGCATGTTGGGAAAACAAGATATTTCATGGAGCAGGAAAAAAAAAAATCACTTTTACCATATATAATAAACAACTTTGGAGCCCTGGTGGTGCAGTGGTTAACAGCTCAGCTACTAACCAAAAGGTCTACAGTTTCAGTCCACCAGGTGCTCCTTGGAAACCCTGTGGAGCAGTTCTATTCTGTCCTAGGGTCGCTATGAGTCAGACTCGACTCGACAGCAATGGGTTTTGGGTTAATAAACTTCAGGTAGGCAAATATATCTATTAAATCAGGATGCTATATAAAGGAACAATCAGAGAACAAAAGAAGAGTTATTAGAATTTTTAAATATCATAAAAATAGAAAAAAATTCAACAAGAGGTGTAATTATTAAAGTTAAAAAGAGTTAAAAAATAATACAATGCCAAAAAAAGAAAAATAGCGTAACACAGACATGAAAAGTATAAGACTCAGTTAATTCTTAAATTATCTAGGCCTACTATTTGTCTAATGTAATTAGAGAAAAGTGATATAGCAGAGGCAGATGGGAAATAATTATCAAAGAAATGAAACAGCCTTTGCCAGCCCTTCTTTATTGAAACATATCCCTCAGTAGTGCATGGAAGGTAATTGCTTTTAAGTTCTTGCTCTTCTAAAAATGTCTTTGTTCTACCCACACAGTTGATTGATGGAATTCTAGGTTTGCATTCTTAGGTTGTAAACAGTTTTCCCTCAGAATTTTGAAAGTTTGCTCCATAATCTTCTAACACCCAGTTTTAGTAGTGGGGGAAAAGAAGACAAAGGATCCAGGCCACAAAGCTTTTAATAAGGGAGTGAGGCAACTGGGATGCTCACAAGGATAGCTATCCCCAGGCCTTGATTGAACTGAGGCTGGTTTGCAGCAGATGGACAGTGGAATGTGGAAGGGACAGTAGGGAGTATATGCTGTGAGGGAAGAACACAGGTTACCTTATGAATACTACTGAAAAATGTGTTGCTAGAAATTTGACAGATATGTTGGAGAGTTTAAGAAAAAAAAATGCAAATAAAAGAAATTAGTATTAACTCCTTGAAAAAAACGTTGTGCAAGAGTAGAGACATGAGGAAGGTATTTTTTTAGGGGAGGAGTGAGGGAGCTTGTGGAGGAGGGATAGGTAGATAGTAAGCAAAGGGGATAACATTAGTATTAACTCCAGGAAAAAAATAAGAACAAGAAATTTTTATGGCTAGCAAGGACATGAGCCTAGAAAATTAGTCTGTTCAGCCTGAGGCACTATTCGCATAGTTATAAATATATAAAAATGAACTTGATTTGATAAAAAAAATTATGATATAAAATACTGGAAAGATGGGAATCAAGGAAGTGTGTGGGGATTATATTTAACAGAGATAAATCCTCAACTACAAGAACAGAAATTTCAGGGATATCTGAATTTTGTTAATAATGACAATGTATGCATATTACTTACCAAAATCAAAAGAGTTGAAAGTTGCTGTCTCTAGGTGCCAGATTTGGGGATTAGGAAGGCTGGAGAAAGAAATCATCATTTTTTATATGAAACATTTAGGTTTTTTTTTTTTTTAAAGAACTACTTGTATTACTTAACAAAATTAAAATTTAACAAAATAAGCAAGATTTATTTTGTTTATTTAATGTACCTTTTATGATTCAAGAATCGGAGGAGACATACTGGAGAATAGCGTGTCCTCAAAGTGATATTCCATGTTATTAAAGATATTTATAATTTTATGAAAGTAACTGCAATAAAACAAGGAGTCATCTAATTATATATCTAATATATGTTGGTTCTTGGTAATGATAATAGAAAATATAATAGAAAACCAATTTTTGAAATATTACAATGTATCTAGTCCCTGGTGGCACAGTGGTTAAGAGCTCAGGCTGCTAACTAAAAGCCTGGCAGTTCGAATCCACCAGCTGCTCCTTGGAAACCCTAGGGGGCAGTTCTACTCTGTCCTATAGGGTCACTATGAGTCGGAATCAACTCGACGGTGACAGGAACAGGAGTTCATGACTCTATGTGTAGAAGGAAAGCCTTCACAAGTAAATGTTATCATTCCTCAAACACTTTTTTTTTAAGGTAGGTAACTGCTTCTCGACAATAAAGCAAAGATTCAGTGTTCCCATGCTAAATTGTCAAGAGTATGTCATTTTCATGGAAATATTCAAGTCTCCAGAGGAAAAAAGATTTTTGATACACTCCAAATCTCTAGTAGCGATATACTCTCTGCTAGTTCTTCTTTTCTGAAATTAAAATATGGCAACAGAAGAACAAAAGTTCTTGGGAAGTCTGTCACCTTCACTGACTATCTTCTTTTGTGTGTAATCTACTCCCCAAGAACCCAAGACCTGAGGAGCAGAATTCACAGTAGTAGCAGGATGAAAAGCAGCTCAAAGGAGAGGAAAAAAAAATCAATGGGAAAAAAATCAATGTGAAAGTTGTAAAAGCTATACCAATTAGCTCTCTAATATATGGCCTCTTGAAGTGCCAAAGATCATTTTTAAGTGCTACTTTTTATTTTTATTTGAATAGACTCTCTGCTAATGCTACGGAAGCAATCATGGGAAACCAAAAAGATGAAACCCCAAAAAGAGCCTTCAGAAGTTACAGGAGTATTTATAGTCTACACAATGAATCCGTTACATTCACACCATGTTTTTCTTGCTTCCTATGGGCCACCTTTCAATATATGTGGGTATATGAACTCTCAGAGTGTGTTTCAATCTCTCAAATAGGGCAAAAGATCAGAACAGATACCATACTTGGTGCCTTTTTATGGTATTTTGGAATACATTCATACTTTTACTCAAGCACACTATCATTAAGGAGTTTAAATCTCCAAAGAAGTATTTTGGGTCATAGAAAGCACTAGAATGAATGCCTTTTTAAAATAAAAATCTCATTTGGGCTCTCTGATCTGATGAAGAGTGCGACGGAAATATTGAGGGAGATAATGTTCCGTACTCTCTGCAAACAGTTTATCCTCTCAATTCAACCTTTACAAAGAAGACTAACAAAATGACACAGATGAAAGAAAGTTAGCTTGGAATCATTCTGAGATTCTAAATAATAATAACTGATATTTATATAGTGTCATCGAGTCCATTCCCACTCATAGCCATAGCTACCCTATCGGACAGAGTAGAACTGCCCGGTAGGGTTTCCAAGGAGCAGCTGGAGGATTCAAACTGCCAACCTTTTGGTTAGCAGCTGAGCTCTTAACCACTACACCACCAGGGCTCCAAATAATAATAACTAATATTTATATAGTGCTTTTCATATACCAACACTATTCTGTGTATGTCTGCATGTGTTTACCTTGTTAGCTCATATAATCCTCACAAATATCCTATAAGGTAAGAACTAGTTTTATCTCCATTTTTCAGATTGAGTCACAGTGAGCATAAGTAATTTGCCCAGCATCACATGAGGAAGGCTTTTTGACTAAAATTTGTAGGACTTTTTCCCGTTTAGGAAAGTGGCATGCTACCAACAAATACATGACTACAAAGCTGTAGATACTAAATCACTAAATTAGAAATAATAGTATTGATCAGCATCAGAAAATCTTCTGTTTTCTATGTATATTGATAAATTTATATTCATAAATATTGCTATTTATCACTGTTACAAAAGTGACAGACATATATGTCAATAAATATCTATTGAAAGATGAACTAAACAAGGTAGCCCTGCTGGAATGTCAGTATGTAAAGTAAGAGATACTTTGTCCTTCTCCAATTTTCTACCTTTGTCTCCGACTGCGTAGTAGTATAGCTTTAAACAAAATTTCTGGCAAATAACTTGGAGATATATATATATATATATATATATCCTTTAAAAAGTTTGTATCCTACACTCAGTAATTTACTTTTGTACATGGATTTTGTCAACAATGAGAAATGCAAATAAAAAATGTACGCAATTTATTTTTACCTGTCAAAAGTTTGTAAACTAATGATTTAGTTAGTTTTGGATAAATATCATGCAGACACTATAAATTTTTAAAAAAACAGATTTAACTTGTAGATGCTAGTGATAAAATGTTTAGTGAAAAATTAGGCATAAGAAAAGCTAAATATTTTGCATTATTCTGATTTTATAGAAATAGATGTATGTTTAGGGAAAACATGGGGGCATTGGTGGTTCTCTGGTAGACTTATCTTGCTTTCCATGCTGAAAACCCAGGTTTGAATCCCAGCTAATGCACCTCATGGGCAGCCAAAACCCATCTGTCGATAGAGGCTTGCATGTTGCTATGATGAAAGATTTCAGTGGAGCTTTCAGGCTAAGACAGACTAAGAAGAAAGGCTTGGTGGTCTAGTTCTGAAAATCAACCAATGAAAGCTCTATGGGTCACAAAGGTCTGATCCACAACTGATAGGACAGAGTTTTGTTCTGTGAAGGGGGTTGCCATGAGCTGGGGGCCAACTCAGTGGCTGCTAACAACATCAACATAGGGAGGGAATACTGGAGGAAAGTTTTTGCTCCAATATTTAAAGAGCCTGGAAGTCATTATAGGAGTGCTGATGGTGCAGGGTTAAAGCACTCGACTGCTAACGGAAAGGTCGCAGTTTGAAACCACCAGTGGTTCTGTGGGAGGAAGATGTGGCAGTCTGCTTCCGTAAAGATTTACAACCTTGGAAACCCTATGGGGTTGCTATGAGTCAGAATTGACTGGATGCTAGTGAGTTTGGTTCTGGGTTTTTTTTGTTTTGTTTTGTTTTTTGTGGGGTTTGTGGGTTTTTTTGGAAGTCATTATAACAAGAGAACCTGGGCAAACAGAGCATAAGTAATTTCTCTTGTACCTATGAGAAACTGAGATTGCAGGACAAACCCAAATTCTGTAAATATAGGTTCCTCGAGAGAAGTACAGTTGAGATCACTTATATGCAGCAATTAGAACACTTAAACAGTAATTTTTCAAAAAGAAAAGACTGAAGACTGAATATGGACTAACATGAGAATGAAATACACCCAAGGACTGCAGTCTTAGGGTATCCCCATACTCTCATGGACTTTACCTCTGGGAACCCCACTAAGTTCTTAAGATGAAGATCTAAGAAGAAGCCTCTCATGAATTTCGCAGGGGGAATGGACTAGTAATAATTGTGAAATATGCCCAGATTCTTGTCCATAACAAAAGTCCGTGTTCCAGGGGAGAACACTTTACCAGAGCCTTATCCCAGTTGAGGGAAGGATGTTCTTCTCTCTCCAGCCCATCTAGCTTTCCTGTCTCAGCTAAGGGGGAAATGGACAGAGTGTCAAGTAAATAGGCTGGGGATTCTGCAGCCAGGAAATGGAGTAGGAAGGAGGGAGTAAGAAGCTATACTATTGAAGAAACACTTGTGAGGGTCACAGCTCCTACACAGCCCACTGAAAGACTCATATTTAATCTGAAGATTATTTATTGCTCCTCCTCCTACTACTTTACCACATCAATAGGACTTCAGTATAATAACAGTATATTGTAACTGTAATACTCGAAAGTTAAGACTCTCTGAGGAGGACTACTAAGGGAAGCCTAAATTCAAGATGGATATAAACATATATGAATGTAATCATTAGAAAAGATTATTTAAGGAAACATATGTACATATTGTATGGAAGCATACAATTATATCCATGTCATCTATGGCTCTAACTAATGGCCTAATCGGGGCCCTTAAATAATATATTAATAGAGATCATTAAATGTTAATATTAGTACAGGCAGTCCCCAGGTTACAAACAAGATCCATTCCTAACTGTGTCATTAAGAATTTGTAGGTCACTTGAACAGGTTCATACAGTTCTTATTTAGCCTTGCTTTTGTGCAAGATAAGGCTTGAAGCCTTTTCAGTGATTTAAAAGCTGGATGTGCAGCAAGTGAAGGTAATTATCATGAAGAATTTTTTATGAGTAGGGGTTGGTTCAATTGTTTCAAATCAGGGCTTTGAACTGGTTCTTCGCAGTTCCATCACAGCCGAGGAAGCTCAAAGATGGTAGTGCCATGCTGAAAGATGGTGCCCAGTCTCACCTCTTTGAACATGTGTGGCTATCCACAGTCCTGCCAAATAATCCAATCTCACGCATCAGGCTCCTGAAACGGCTCCCTATGCTTCTTCCAAGTCTCCCATTCCAGAGCTTCGACCTATAAGTTTTCTTGTTCCAGTTACCATGATGAATCACCGAATTGTAAAAATTCAGGTCTGTTCCTGTTTCACTTTGTCAGCCATGACAGAACCAGTTTGAAGCCATGCATTTCAGAGCAAATAGGAGTTGTCCATAAATTGAACATTTGTAACCCATGGATGCCTGTAACTATGTAACTAATCTTCAGACCATATAAATGAGATTCTTAGATTTCTATTGACCACCCTCCCCCTGCCCACAAGATGGATCTTGGTACTAGTTCTCTCAAGAATTCTCTGTACAGTAGTAGGATAGAAATAATCACCTTGATTAAGTTCACATCACTCTTTTCTTGACTTAATATTTTACTGTACAATCTCTTTAATAAGGCTATTATAGGGTCATAGTGTCCTTTTAACTGGCATATGAAAGAGCAAAAAGAAATCTGACTCACATAGCAATTAGATTTAATAAAAAATAAGAGAATAACTAGTAGCATCCTGATTCCTGTTTTATATTTTACATAATTTCAGACCACTGGGAAATCAAGCCTTTCTAAATCTATGTTACACGTATTGGTTCCTTGCATTCAATGTTTTAAAATCTACTTGCATTAGCCAGATAGCTGGTTCTCATATCAAAAGGAACAAAAAAACACAACAGCCAGCAAAGTCAGAAAATAGCAATTAGCAAGGAATAAAAGACATCTGAAGTGTCCCATAGTTACCCACTTTAACTCTCTATTTGACAAGTCATGTTTAATTTACTTGAACTAAGTTTACATATCGGTAAAACAGATATAATTATAGTGTCTAACTCGTAAGGCTGTGTGAGAATTAAATTAGGTAATGGAAGTCAAGCACCTAGTATGTAGTATGTTTTCAATAAATGGCAAATACTAGTATTGCTTTAGATTGAGCAGGATGAACTACTAGAAAAATATTGAGGAAAACATAGATTCGGATGCACAATCAATGGGGTTCCTACTCAAAGAAAAGTATTATATGAGGAAACTGAAAATATTAGTTTTGAGAAGGGCTTCAAATGTAGTAATTTCTGAGTGTTAAGTTGCCAGTTCTTCTCTTTTCTCCTTATTTTTCTTTTTAAAGCATGTTTCATAATAAGTGTAAAAGTAATATACTTAGGCTAGCCCAGAAATCTTGGAAAATATGAAACAATATAGAGAGAACAAAATGAGCAGCATCCATACCCTTAACACTCAGAGATATCCATTTATAAATTTCAAAATAAGCTAGAATGCTGGGGTATAAATCAGTCCCCAAATCTCAGTGACCAAATGCAATGTAAACCTGTTGCTGGCGAGCCAATTCCAACTCATAGTGACCCTATAGGGCAGAGTAGAACTGCCCCACAGGTTTTCCAAGGAGTGGCTGGTGGATGTGAACCGCTGACCTTTTGGTTAGCAGCCGAGCTCTTAACCACTGTGTCACCAGGGCGCCTCAACGCAATATAGGTTTATTTATTACCCATTCAGGCTGTATATCCTTGGAGAGTTGGCTGCTCTCCTGTGATTGGCTAAATTAATCACATGGGAAAACTAACTTCAAGGGGACACAAGACGTGTGATCCTACCATATAATGGAAAAATAATAGGAACGTTTGGTAAAAATCTCTAGTAACATATTTTGGTATAATTCTTTCAATTATTTTTCTCTGGTGTATTTACATATATATTAATTTATATCAATATTCAAACAAAATTGAAATTATACATTATAAACACATTTTAGTCTAAATTTTTTAACAATTCTTGGATTCTATTTCCTATATCATTAAACGTCATATGAAAATATGGTTTAGGCAAATTCCATCATATGGATATCAGAAAAACATACTCAGATCCTGCAATATTATTGGACACATGCTTTGCTTTTAATGGCTTCTATTTTTAATAAGTCATGATGAAAATTCTTATAAATATATTTGCATACTTATCTAATTCTAGATATTAAATTACAGGACCAAAGTTATGGACATTTTAAAGAATCTCGATAGAAATTTTCAAATTGTTTTCCAGAATGGTGATTTCAGCACCGTGTGAGAATATGTATTCAGTGCAATCTCATCAATACTGACCATAAGAGGTTAAAAATATTTGTGGATTTGGTTGGAAAAAATGTTGACTCATTATTTTAATTTTATCCAACCGTGTTTACTGAGATTTACTAATTGCCAGATGCTCTTTTAGTCACTGGAGATACAGCAGTGAAAAAAACAAGTCTTTGCTTACATGAGCTTGCAGTCTAGTTGGGAAGGCAACAAATAAAACACACACACACATATATGCATATGTATATATATTTATAGATGTATATATTTATAGGTATGTATCTATATACATACATATATATAGAGAGAGAGAAAGAGAGAGCCTGGACCCTGGTGGCACAATGGTTAAGTGCTCAGCTGCTAACTGAAAAGTTGGTGGTCTGAACTCACCAGCCCTTCCACAGGAGAAAGATGTGGCAGTCTGCTCCTATAAAGATTACAGCCTTGGAAACCCCATAGGACAGTTCTGCTCTGTCCTACAGGGTTGCTATGAGTCAGAATATACTTGATGGCAGTGAGTTTTGTGTGTACATGTGTACACACACACACCCACACACACACATGAGATGAGTTGAGATGAAATCAGATGAGATGAGAGAGATACTTATACATAAAACATCTGTGGGTATGAAGCACTAAGGAAGAAAGACCAGGTGATCTACTTGCAAAAATCAGCCAATTAAAACCCTATGGATCACTAAGGTCTCATCCACAAATGAACATGGTGCAGGTCCCGGCAGCATTTAATTTCGCTGTGTGTGGGATAGCCATAAGTCAGCGCCCAACTCAAAGACAGTGTCCGAAGAATACTAGAAAATGATGATGGGATCCACTATTTTATATAAAATGATCCAAGATGGCCTCTCTGATAAAGTGACAAGGGAAAAGTGACTAGAAGGAGGTAAGAAAGGGAGCCACACAGGTATGTGGGATCTGAATTCTCCAGGAAAAATAACCAGCAACTGTGAAGCTTTTGAGATGGGAAATGCTTGGAAAATGGGAGGAGTAACAGGGAAGCTGCTGCAGTGGAATCAGAGTGAGGGAGGGCTCAGAGGGGTGGTGGTGGCTGGGAGCTCCCTGCAGCTTCAGAAACTGACTTGGAAAGCTATTGAGAGGGGAACCCAGCCAAAAGTTTAGAGCAGAGGAACAGCAAGGTCTGAGCTGCGTTTATTTGATTTTTAGTGACAATGGAGAACTTCTTCATATGCATATTGTTTATATTACTTTTAAATATTTGCAAGCATTTCTACATTTTGAGGCTGTTAATCATTTTTTCATAGCTCTTGCAATTATTTTTTCCATTTTGATATTTGCCTTTTAATTTTCTATTTTGTATGGATTCATATCTATAAACTTTTCTCATTGTGACTACTTCCAATACTCTTATTTCAGTATCATTTAAATGCGTACCTTTTTAAGATTTTTATAAACTGGAATAGTTTTGCTCTTACAATTGTAAAAAATGGATTTTTTTAATAATTCAGAAGCAGAACATTGGAAAGAAGATGAAAATCACTCACAACTCTACAACTTTTTAAATATGTCGCCCTTTAATTTACACATGTAGCTGTTGATATGTACTGTTTCAAAATTTTAATGTTTTTGTTGGTTTTTCCATCACTTGAACCACACATTAGTAACTGTGCCATCTGGTAGTGCAAGTCTTACCTCTTTTGGCATACACCATCAAACTGTTTGTGGAGAAAGTACATATAAGTAGATATTTGTTATGTTCAGAAAAGAAATTCTTTCCTTTAGATTGCTGCAGAACAGCTAGAAATATTATATTTTACATATATGATCGAACATACTTTTGACAGCTCTGTCATTTTTGCGGTGGTTGTGTGTTCTAACATATAAGGCTACCATGGGCTCCTCTGCTTTTGCCAACTTGATTATCTGGCAGTTATGACTCTTATTTTGAACATTATCTCATTTATTTTATTTTACTTTATTTTTTTCATATTTTATTGTACTTCAGGTGAAGGCTTACAGAACAAATAGTTTCTCATGAAATAGTAGTACACATGTTGTTTTATGACATTGGTTAACAACCCCACAGCATCTTAACCCTCTAAATT
>NW_004443999.1:14209011-14210336 GCF_000243295.1 Trichechus manatus latirostris
GCATGGTTTCTGCCAAATAATCTGAGCTTAGTCTTATTGTTTCTCCTCTGTATGTGACTTCTTGTTTTTCATGACTGCTCTCAGGATTCTTTGTTTGTCTTTGGTTTTGGCGAGTGTGAATATGATATGCCTTGGTGATTTTCTTTTGGGGTCTCTTCTATATGGTGTTCGTTGAGCTTCTTGGGTGGTCAGCTTTTCATCTTTCATGATATTGGGGAAGTTTTCTGTCAGCAGTTCCTCAGTGATCCTCTCTGTGTTTCCTGTTTTCTCCCCCTGTTCTGGAATTCCAATCACTAGTAAATTTTTGCTTTTAATTGTGTTCCACATAACCCTCAGGGTCTTTTCATTTTTCTTTGTTCTTTTTTCTGAGTTTTCCTCAAACAGAGTTGTATCCAAGTGTTTTTCTTCTATTCCACTGATCCTGTCTTCCACCGTTTCAAATCTGCTTCTCAGCCCTTCTATGACATCATCCATTTCTGAAATCTTTTTGTTTATCTTTTGGGTTTCTAATTGTTGTTTTTGTATAATTTCTAGTTGCGAATTTATTTTGGCATTTTGTTCCTGTATCATCTTCCTGAATTCTTCCAATTTTTTGTCTGTATTTTCCATGAATTTGTCTATTTATTCCTCATGTTTGTCAGCTTTTTGCCTCAGTTCTTGGACTATTCCAAGTATTGGAGATTTGAATTCCCTATCAGGTAGTTCTAGTGCATTTTCGTCTACTGGAAAATCATCTGGTGTTTTATTTTGGGTGTCTACTGGGACCATCGTGTCGTGTTTTTGTAAATGTTTTGATATTGTCTGCTGCCTTCTGGGCATTCAGTAGTTATTTTTCTCATTTATTGATTGTAGATTTGTTTGTTTCAACCCTTTTTTAAAAAAAAAATTTGACTATGTCTGAGCAGAAGGACTATGTGTTCTTTGTTGTTTGCTTGTCTGTACGCTCAATACTTTTCACCTCCTTCTCCAACTGGCAGGGTCAGTTACTCAGATATGGTACGTTGGGGCAGGTCTAGCTGAAGAGGAGTTACTGGGACGGGTTGGTTGTGGCACTTACTACAGCCACCAGGGTGGGTCGGTAATCAGTGCAGGGCAGGTTCCAGTAGGCCATGCCTGTGCTGCTTGGTCGTGTGATGTCAAGCGCACGGTGAAGGTAGGAAGGATGCAGCAGGGAGATTGTTATGTGTGGAGTTAAGATGGATATGGGAGAGAGGAGAGAGGAACAGGAGCCAAAAACATACAAACAAACAAAAAGAATGCTAGGGGAGCTTGCCGTTGGAATGGAGAGATGAGAGACTATGAAATGGAGAAAAACAGAAAGGGGA
>NW_004443999.1:14211304-14255936 GCF_000243295.1 Trichechus manatus latirostris
CTTGGGTGTGTGGAATCCAAGCAGCCGGCACTTCCCGCTCAAGAGACTGTGGCCGCAGGAAGTAGACGAGGCCCAGCGGGGGTGAAGAAGGGTGTTGGGTGGGAAAGCACACACCACGAATTACCGGTTGTTTTGCCTCCTGCTGGATGCTCCGTTAGGCTGCTTTCTTGTACCCCCGTTTGCTGGTCTCTGATAGGAGTCCAAGATGGTGGTTCTGTGCTGCGTTAGCTGGTAGGGGACCTCTGCATGAATCTGTCCTCGCTCTCCGTTCTTTGTCAGTTTTCTGACTCCATTAGGTGCTTGGCTGAGTTCTTTATCTCTTCATTTGATATTTTAGGGTTTCAGGATTGTTGTATTCTCTGTTCGGCTTAGTTTTTCGGATCTTTGCTGTGGAGGGACAGTGTGGTGCTTCTGCCTTGAGTGCCATTTTGCCGGAACTCTCTATCTCATTATTTTGATTTAGAAGAACCTACTAGGTTAAAAGAAAATTTAACTGATAGTCTAATCTGGGGTAAATTGAGGTCCTTAAAATATTGGTTCATCTTTGCCAGGAACATTGTGTATCTTTCTATTTATGCAAACCTCCTTTTCTGCTCCCAGGGAAATTTTGTACATTTTTTAACATGCATTTTTAATATTTCATTTTAAACTTATTTGAAAATAGCATATTCCCACGTATTTCCTCATGTCCATTTTATTTTTTTTATTGTGTTTTAAAATAGTAAATTGTTTTATATGAGAAAGTATTTTTATTTTGGTGCATAACCTAATGCCTTAAAAATTCTTAAGATTTCCTTAAGGAAGGCTTTGGTTATCTATGTAGACATTCATCCAATTAGCAAGTAAGCATTGTTTTTCGTTTGTAATATGTATACATTTACCATAGTGGTTAGAATTAGAGAAGAATGTTGGTTAATAGCAGTTATTACAGATATACTTCTCTTATTCTTTTCTTAAAAGGGGGTGGTTGTTATTTGTTTTAGAGAGATGTTCTTTATCATGTTAAGAAATATGATTTCTTTTTAGTAATTTATTAGTACACTTTATCACTGAAAGATTAATTTTGTCAAGTTACTTTTCAGCACAATTGAAATGAATTATCAAACTTCAACTTTAACCTTTTTTTTTAAAAATAATAATAAATTTCCTAATATTAAGCTATCCTTGCATTCTTACAGTAAACTCTTCTATTTGCACCTCTATTAGTCTGATGAATTCAATTTGCTAATATTTTATTCCAACATGTGTCTGTCAGTTTGTCGTACTGTGGTGGCTTGCATGTTGCTGTGATGATTGAAGCTATGCCACCAGTATTTCAAAAACCAGCATGGTCACCCATGGTGGACAAGTTTCAGCAGAGCTTCCAGAAATTCAAGCCAGATTCAGAAGAAGACGTGGAATAAGGGATATCATTGCTGATGTCAGATGGATCTTGGCTGAAAGCAGAGAATACTATAAAAATGTTTACCCGTATTTTATTGACTATGTAGAAACATTTGACTGTCTAAGTTATAACAAAGTATGGATAACATTTCGAAGAATGGGAATTCCAGAACACTAAATTGTGCTCATGCAGAACCTGTACAAAGACCAAGAGGCAATTGTTCGAACAGAACAAGGGGATATTTCCTGGTTTAAAATCAGGAAATGTGTGTGTCAGCGTTGTATCGTTTCACCATAATTATTCAATCTGTATGCTGAGCAAATAATGGAAGAAGCTGGATTATATGAAGAAGAACATGGCATCAGTATTGGAGGAAGGCTCATTAACAACCTTCTATATCGGATGACACAACCTTGCTTGCTGAAAATGAAGAGGACTTGAAGCACTTACTGTTGAAGATAAAAGACTAAAACCTTCAATATGGACTGCACTTCAGTATAAAGAAAACAAAAATTCTAACAACTGGACCAGTAAGCAACATCATGATAAATGGAGGAAAGATTGAAGTTGTCAATGATTTCATTTTACCTGCATCCACAATCAACGTCCATAGAAGCAGCAGTCAAGAAAGCAAACAACGCGTTGTGTTGGACAAATCTACTGCAAAAGACCTTTAAAGTGTTGAATTGTAAAGATGTCACTTTGAGGACTAAGGTCATGGTATTTTCAATTGCTTAATATGCAGGAAAGCTGGACAATGAGTAAGGAAGACCAAAGAAGAGTTGATGCATGTGAATTGTGGTTCTAGTGAAGAATACTGAATATACCATGAACTACTAGAAGAATGAACAAATCTGTTTTGGAAGAAGTGCAGCCAGAATGCTCCTTGGAAACAAGGATGGTAAGACTTTGTCTCACGTACTTTGGACATATTATCAGGATGGACCAGTCTCTGGAGAAGGACATCATGCTTGGTAAAGTAGAGTGTCCTCGAAAAAGAGGAAGACCCTCAACAAGATACATTTACACAGTGGGTGCAACAATGGTCTCAAACATAGCAACAATTGTGAGGATGGTGCAGGACTGGGCTGTGTTTGGTTCTATTGTATACAGGGTCGCTATGAGTCAGAACCAACTGGACAGCACCTAACAGCAACAACCGCAGTATTTTATTTAGGATATTTGCATCTACGGAGATATTTTCATTTGTCCTGTAATAATTTAAATGGTCCAGACTATTTTTTCTTTAAGGATTGAAATTTTATCTAAGAAAACCCTTGCTTAGTGTGCTTTTGGGAGAAGTTGTTTGATAGTTCTGTCATAGTTATGGCTATATTTCATTTTCTTACCCTTCTTGGAAAATAGTGGTATTTAATATTTTCATAAAATATTTTGTTTTGTTTATTTTTTGAAATTTATTAGTACACTGTTTTAAAGCTCTGTTCCCTTCATTTGAAAAAAAAATTCTCCAAATCATTGGATATGTTGCATTTTCTTTGACTTTGTTATTTTTGTATTTTTTTCTTGTATATGTCCCCTGTTCAGACTTCTTAGGGTTTTGACTCTCTTAACGATTATTTTGAAGCACCGGTATTGTCTTTAATTTATCCATGTGGTTTTATTTTGCTTTCTAATTTCTGCTTAATATTATCCATATATTCCCCTTTCCTTTTTAAAAATATTCTGATCCTTTTAAATTTTCATTTTTTTTCAATAGCCTAAGCTTTAAATTATTTAAATTTTCACTCAAGGACAGTTAGGTAGTATCTCATAAATTTTTATATATTTTAGTATACTAAATTTCACAATTTATTAGTTTATTGTTGATTTTTAATATAAGAACTTTAAAAGAGCATATTAAATGTATCATTTGGTTAGATTTTAGAAGTTATCCTCAGGTTTTTAATTTCTACTATTGTTGAGTTGTGGTCATAGAATTTGGCCTTTTCAATCTCTCCATTTGAGAATGAGTTGAGTTCACGTCTGTATACATGTCCTAGTGCATCTCCATCAATTTTTGTAAATTATCCACAAAAATTTCATTTTTTGAATATTTTATTGTATTTTAGGTGAAAGTTTACATAGTAAATTAGATTCCCATTCAACAATTCATATAAAAATTGTTCCATGTCATTGATTACAATCTCTGTAATATGTTAGCACTCTCACCATTTCCATCCTGCCTGCCCCGTTTCCATCCATTCAGTTTCCCTGCCCCTCCTTGCCTTCTCATCTTTGTTTTTGTGTAAATGTTGACTGTTTGGTCTTGTATAGTTGATTGTTTAAAACAGCACATTCCTCACAGGTGTTATTGTTTATTTTATAGGCCAAACTATTATTTAGCTGAAAGATGATCTCTGGTAGTGGCTTCAGTTCCAGGTTAAAGGGGTATCTTAAGGCGATAGTCTCAGGGTTTCCTCTAGTTCAGTAAGTCTGTTCTTTTTTTTATGAATTTGAGTTTTCTTCTACATTTTTCCCCCTTTCTATCCAGGGCTTACTATTGTGTTCCTGGTCAGAAAGATCGGTAGTGATAGCTGGGTACCATATAGTTCTTCTGGTCTCAGGCTAGAAGAGGCTGTGGTTTGCATGGGCCATTAGTCCTGTACACTAATTTCCTCCTTGAGTCTTTGGTTTCCTTCACTCTCCTTGGCTCCAGATGGGAAGAGATCAAAAGTTGTATCTCAGATGTCCACTTGGAAGCTTTTTAGACTCCAGATGCTATTTACCAAGCTAGGATGTAGAACATTATCTTTATGAACTAAGTTATGTCAAATTGTCCCCCAAGACTGTGGTCCTAAGCCTTCAAACCCAGTAAATCAATATCACAAGATGTTTGGCTATGTCTAGGAAGTATCCATACCTATGCCCCCATCCACAGACATTTAATATACTTCATTTTCTTTTTATGGTAACCTGTAATCAAATCGAATCCTTTGCTGTTGAGTCGATTCCAACTCATCGCGACCCTATAGGACAGAGTAGAACTGCTCCATAGGGTTTCCAAGGAGCAGCTGGTGGATTCGAACTGCTGACCTTTTGATTAACACCTGAGCTCTTGACCACTGTGCCACCAGGGTTCCTTTTATGGTAAAGTGGTTAAATAAACAAAATATGTTGATGACATTATTTAAATACTTTGTGCCAACTAAGACTTTTTGAGTTTCAGACTACCTTGAGATTCTGCATTAAATAATGGATAATCTTCTGTAGAATACACATAAAAGATACACGTGAAACATTGCATAGAAAGTCAAGGAGTTCCTGGCTGCTCTGAAAGAAAATTATGGACTCCCTTAGGTTTATCAAGGAGTCTTGGTGCAGTGGTTAAGTGCTCGGCTGCCAACTGAAAGGTCCATGGTTTGAACCCACCAGCCTCTCTGCAGGAGTAAGATGTGGCAGTCTGCTTCCGTAAAGATTACAGCCTTGGAAACCCTATGGGACAGTTGTACTCTGTCCTATAGAGTCACTTTAACTGTTCTGATTTCATTGGTTTTTCCTTTTTTCACCAGTAAGTTTAAATGGTAACTGTCATTCTGAAATAGATATTCTTTGTTATGTTAAAATTGTTCTTCTTTCAGTTTCCTCTGATTTTTAAAATTAGGAGTGGTTAATTAGCCTCTCATCAATTTGTTTGCATTGCTTTACTTTCCTTTTTTTAAATCCTCAACTCTGGTTGAGTGCATTACTGTGGTTTGACTTTTCGATCTTATAGACATAAAGAGTCCTTTCCTCTCTCTTCTGCCACCTCCTTTCCACAGATATACAACCATCACTGCCGCTAACTACAAACAAAACCAACTCAAATGCACTTCCATTATCAGCAATTTCTGCTTTCCCTCAATTCTGTATTCTTCGTGGTATATTGATAAATTATGCAGAAACAAGTTTCCAGTTGACATTATTGATATTACATATGAATGAAGGAGTGATCTGTTTGAGAACATGGGGTTAAGTGTGATAACTCACAAAACTCTTCCTGATACACCATCGGAGAAAATTAATAGAGTCTCTGGATATTTCCCAGAGATGCTGAACAATTTTACCTGACTAACAAAATAGCCTTTTGTTTACCTTGCTCTTCATGCAACACTTCTGTATGAAAGACACATTGAGATGGGGGAATGCATAAAGCAGATAACGAAATCTCCAGGTGTTTGGGTTTGAAGTGTCTTCTGTATGTTATTGCTTGCTTTGAGTTTAATTTCTTGTGTTTTAAATACTTACGATAAAATTATCATTTAGAAACCTAACTTTTAAGAAAAACTAATTTCTTCAGGCATATAGTAATGTTGTCCCTATATGATTTTAACAATGTAAACTATGACTATTGTCACCTTTAAGATTATGGTTTATGCTCTTTCCAGGTGGAGGGATAACACCCCACATGGCATTTCTTGGAAAAGGCTAATTACTAGATTACAAATGTCTCACTGGTAAAGACTTAAGGAGAATGATGCCTTTTTTTTCCCCTTTTCTGTTTCTTTTTTATCATACCTTGCATAATGCCTTCCATTCGGTAGAAACTCAGTTTATAATTATTATAATGATTGACTTATTAGAGTATTCTGAATATTATTCTGGAGGCAAGGATAACCATCTTCTTAACCATCTTTAGGGATGATCCTTTTGGTGTGCCAGAAGTTTCTGGCGCCCCTACATACGCTGACAATTAAACATAAAGGAAAAGTGTTTCACAAACTGAAATGTTAATGGAGGCAACATTAAAGATTATTGAATTCACTGTTACTCAGCTACTTGAAAATATTTGATGTATAATGAATACTATTTTTTTGAATGATCAGTGTATTTGCCACAGAGAATAAACTCTTGTGAGCAGATTCTTGCCCCACCATTGATTGATTCTGAGATGAAAAGTCAAGGTTGCTCAGAGTCCATCAGGATAACACCGCCTTACCTCAGCCTGGGCAGGTGAGAGAACAGACAAGCCACAGGGCACTGAGGGTTTTAAAAGCAGAATGCAGACAGATATTTCAGCTGCATTACTCTGCAGTTTATATGCTCTGAGAAAGAATCAATCAGAACTTAGGGTGTTTTTCCCCCCCAGCTTAGATTGTTTGTAATGGACTCTGAACCTGTCCTGAAATAGCTTGCCCTACTGTTCCACAAAGTATTTGTGAGCATTGATACTTGTGGGTAAAAATAACCACTACAATGAACATGTGAAGACACTTTATCCAACGAGTGTATACAATTAGGTTTAAGTTCTAAGAGTTAAGATTTGAGGGACCATTGTCCCACTAACCATCATTCTCATAAATCCCGGGCCCTTTTGAATTCTGTCTAGTCAGCTCCTTGCAGTGTAATTGCTCAGAGAAAGGCAGGGCAGTGAGAATTGCAGAACTGAAATTTAAATCCAGCTTTGTTTGCTGCTAAACCCGTGAGTTTTCTACCGCTCTATGCTGTATAGGAGGAGCCCTGGTGGTGCAGTGGAGCCCTGATGGCGCAGTGGTTAAATGCTATGGCTGCTAACCAAAAGGTCAGCAGTTTGAACCCACCAGCCACTCCACGGGAGAAAGATGTGGCAGTCTGCTTCTGTGAAGACTTACAGCCTTGGAAACCCTATGGGGCAGTTCTACTCTGTCCTACAGAGTTGCTGTGTGTCGGAAGTGACTCAATGGCAGCGGGTTTGGTTTGGTTGCCTGGTTATGCTGTATATAGAAACCACAAACTTTATTCCTTTTATGAATCTGAATAACTTTTGTTTCCCAGAAATTTTTCTTTTCACTGGAGTTTTTATTTAACAGGCACTGATAAAAATATTTTCCCCTCTCACATCTTTCTGCCTCTGATCAGCTTTGATGCAGGCAGGAACCAACACAAAATGATGCGCGGAAGGGCAGACAAGTGTGTAGGTAACACAAAGCCCTGTGTACCTGCCATCAAAGGTCAAGAGGTAGATTTCCTGCAGCAATATTCCAGGTCATAGCTATTCATTTCTCATTCCTATAGCAGTGGTATGTGGTAGATGAAACGGTTCAGGCTTTTAAATCTTTTGAGAAGTAAAAATTGTATTGCAAGTTCAGAATTACAGTCTTCATCAATGTTATTTCTCTTGAAAATGAATCCTTGCAATTATGATTACAATCATCATGCATCAAGTGCCTATTAGACTGCCATACACTTTATAGCATACATAAAAAATGCACTCAGTACTGAGATGGGTTTTGTAATCTCCAGTGGACAGATGAGCAAACTGGAGCTCAGAGAGGTTAAATCACTTTGCCACCGAACATCTAGTTAGGGTTTTAATGCAAATCCAGATCTGCTTATTGTCAATGTCCACATTTGTCCCACTTTTCCTCTCTGCCTGTTAAACCAAACAAATAAAATTCAGGCATCAGGAGAGGAATCCAATCATTTCGACAGTCATCTAATAATATAAATACCTTTCATCGGCCCTGCACAGTGCCTCTGATAGGTATAATCTCACTTAATTCACTAATTCTACAAAAGCTAAGAGCCAGCTCTAAGGAGGGACGGTGGAGAAAGAAAGGGGGAAAAGAAAGTGCCTGTTTTGTGTGGAACCACTAAGGGAGAGAAAGGTCACATTGCCAGCTGGTGCTATGCTGTCTGTCATCAGGTTTTATAATATGGTGTAAACACTAGGATCTGTGACACTGAGCAAGTAGGGAATAGCTTATTACCTCCCAAAATAGCACAAATGCCAAGCAACTTTAACTGACTTAGCCCCGGGAAATTTCTCCATTCTCTGAGAATGTAAGGTTACATTAAATTATTTAGAAACTGAAAACTTGAGTGTATCAAAAAGCTCAGCCTTTTTGCATTATTTTGGTAACGATCAAGTAATGATTCTTTCCAATTAGACTTGCACGTCCTTGAGATAAAATTTCCTAAAGAGTCCTGATATTAAATGAGTTGCCAAATTATGAAAAATAAACATCATGTTCTGTGGAATAAGATGAACTGTACATGTATTTGTAAAAAACCTACTTGCCATATTCCTCTGAATTTAAAATAAAGAAGCTATCTCCCAGGCAAAGATTGTCCATCAAGTGTCATTCCACAGGGAAGACTTGAAATGAAATTATAAATCCCTAAACAGAGATTTTATTATAGTGGAAAACCTAACAGACTCTCAACCACAGAAGCAGAATACTGCAAAGGTTCTGTAAGTGTCCTCAAACAGTACAAGAGAGGGAAGAAAACATTAATTAAGGATAATTTTATGCTCATTCATACCAATTTGTCACTAACATAATCATGTTATGATTATGAATCATATGAATCCTATGATTAGAATTATCAGAATTAATTCTACAAAAGGAAAATATAACCATATTTTCCTTTTGTAGAATTAATTCTGATAATTCTCGAGATAATTTATATTTCAAAACCGCTTTGAAGAGAGGTTTTGACCTGGGAAAACTTTTAAACTTTATTTAAAATAAAGGTTGTTCATTGTTTTTTTCCAGAAAAGTATCTCCAAAACTCAGACTTCACAAATCCTGTGATATTTTCTACAAGAAAAAAGAGAAAGAGTGTTTATACGATATCCATTTTTTCACTTCTGTTGTCCATAGGTCTCCTACCTAAGCTGGTTGCAGCTTCTCTGGCTAAGTCTACCTCAGAGGTCTCTCCACCCTTCCTCCTCAGTGATTCCTGGGAGGCCCCATAAAACCCCTAGGTCTCTTCTACATTGTCTGAAACCATTGGGTTAAAGTATCCAATCATACTTAAAATTGGATTTGATTTGTTTAGGTTCCATTCCATTTCATTGTCAGTTGTTAAAGGCCTATGTTTCCAAATTCCTGATACATATCGATCTTCAGGATTAATAACAAATGACCAAAATAATAAAAAATAAATCATTTTTTTCTCTTGTAGGGTTAAACTACGTTTCAAATGTGTGCTTTTTTTGTAGAAAATATAATAATAAATCAATAGGTTATTATTATTATAAAAAATGTTATGACAAAATATTTCAATAACATGTAAACTGATTTCTACCTAACATATACATTTGATAATAAACTGTTGCTGTTGAGTCAACTCTGACTCATGGCAGCCATACGTGTTGCAGAGTAGAACTGCTCTATAGGATTTTTGTGGCTGTAATCTTTACGTGGCACACCTGGGTGGATTCGAACCGCTAACCTTTTTGTCAAGTGCAAACCATTTGCACCACCCAGAGACCTTAAATTTGATAATAAGAACCATTAAAAGAAAAAAAAAAAAGAAAGAAAACATTAGCATGCAGTAAATGACAAATAAATGTATCTGAGAATTAAAAGACAATACAAAAATATTTAGTACTTCAATGTTATCATTTTTAAATATAAATTTTAAAATACAAAAAAAAATTAATTGTCCTGTTTGATAGTCCTTATCTTTGTTTCATGACAAATATTTCAGATGAAGAAAAATTTCTTTCATGTTAGTTTTTTTTTGGCTGAATTGTTAAGATATGTCTAAATCATATTGTATATCACTGTCTGCTTTCGTATCCGAGTATTGCACAACATTTATATTCTCTTCTCTTTGTGATTCTTTTGTTAAAGTATATACAAAGAACTGTAGCTTTTAGTGAATAGTCAAACACTGGAAAACTCCAGCAAACATCTTTTGCTGTTTGATGTAACACTGTCATCTAGCAAGGCTAAGAGCACGTGTTGAATATGGCAATTTAAAGTCTTGTTTTGCTTTGACAATGGATTATTTCTTAGAAGACACCTCATAGGACTTACATGCATATAAACTTACAAATGTTTATCTTATTGGCAAGAATGTCTCACTGTTAGTAGCAGACAGGGCCGTTGGCATGCACTTATAACATGGCAATGACTACCAACAATACTGATTGACTGTTATGACTATTATCTCCTAAGTGCTTTTGTCCGGGTTCACAAAAACGTCACTTTTAACCTTCAGCTCCCCACGTCATTATTTCCTGTTCTTACTTGCAACATGACAAGTGGATTCTGTTGAACTAGGAACATCTCAATATTGACTGAAAAGCTTTAATTCTCACATGAAAATTAAAATACATGTTCCAATTTCCTATATCTCAACTGATTTTTATTAGTGTATTATTACCCCCAAAACTTAGCAACTTGAAGCAAGAGCTATTTTCTCACAGTTTCTGGGGGTCAGGGAACTGGGAACAGCTTAATTGGGCTCGGGGTTTCTCACTAGGATTGCAATCAAGCTGTGGGTCTGAGGTAAGGACAATGATTGGAGAAGAAACGACTTCCAAGCTCTCTCACATGAACTCATGTGACTGTTGGCAGGCCTCAGATCTCCTTCCAAGCTCTCTCATATGATTGCTAAAGTCAAGTTTTTGGCTTTAATCAGATAACTGGGAGGAGGATACAGAGGCAGGCAACAATTCTGGGGAAAGTTGAATGCTAGGTAAAACCAGGTTGGAAAATCCCTGTTTGCTTTGCTAAGGAGTTTGGCCATTATCCTACAAAGGGGAACACTGGGAAGTTTTTAAGCAGTAAAGTGACTTGATGTGCTTAGTAAAAATTGTTCACGGAAAGTTAGTACCTTAGTAGCTTAATAAGTGCAAACTCAAAAGGTGGTGTCATGGATTGAATTATGTCCACCCAAAAATATCTGTCAACTTGGTTGAGTCATGATTCCCTGTATTGTATGATTGTCTACCATTTTGTAATCTGATGTGATTTCCTTATGTGTTGTAAACTCTATCACTATGATGTAATATGATGGATTAACGGCAGTTATCCTGATGAGGTATACAAGATTGGATAGTGTTTTAAGCCAATCTCTTTTGAGATATAAAAGAAAGAAGTGAGCAGAGACACATGGGAACCTCACACCACCAAGAAAGTAGCACCGGAAGCAGAGCGCATCCTTTAGACCTGAGGTTCCTGTGCTGAGATGCTCCCAGACCAAGGAAAGATTGATGACATGGACCTTCCTCCAGAGCCGACAGAGAAAGCGTTCCCCTGGAGCTGACACCTTGAATTTAGACTTGTAACCTACTGGACTGTGAGAGAGTAAACTTCTCTTTGTTAAAGCCATCTACTTGTGGCATTTCTGTTAGAGCAGCAAAAGATGACTAAGACAGGTGGTAAATGATAGATGTGGCAAAAATACTTCTGGGTCAGGGGTTATGCTAAGAGATACAGGTGAAGTCTCAACAGAACTCACCTGCCCATCTGCCTGCAGAGCTCAGGATCCAAACTCATAAGGAAGCTCTGAGCCTCAGCAGGTTTTGTGACATTCTCTGGTCTGAATTAGCCTCTGTGCTAGCTTCAGATATTAAAGAACGTGTCTGTGGGGAAAGAATTTAACTTTACCCAAAGAATTTGGTCTCTGTACTTGGTTTCTGAGGGAGAACCTCTAAAACTTTGGAATTTCCTCAGAAATTAAAGTATCTTTGATAAGGCCTCCAGACCACATCTGAGGATTTCTAAGGATGAGGTGACTCAGGTGGGGGCTGGTCAGGCCAGAAAGACACACCAACCTGATGTCAGCTGACTTCAGGGAAGAGGGGTTGGAGATCCATTCAATCCATCATGTGAACATAGTTAGGCTCCAATAAAAAACTCTGGTTGTGGATGTTCCATGGACTCCTGGTTGTTGATAGACATTGATGCACGCGGCAGGGTAGTGCCTTGGTTTTTGGGACATGGAAGATCTGCATTGGGAACCCTCTAAGATCTTGCCTTATGCGTCTCTTCATTTGTATCCTTTTTTTGCTATAATGACACTAATTTTAAGTATAGTGCTTTCCTGAGTTCTGTGAGTCATTCTAATGAATTATTGAACCTGAGGGAGAAGAGGGAGCCAGCAGGTGAGAAGTGAGGGAACCCAGGAGACCCCAGAGCTTACGGTTGGCATCCTGAGGGTTAGTGGTAAACCCCCAAATTTGTAGCCAGCAGGTTAGAAAGTGACAGTGTCATGGGGACTCCCAAGCTTTCAGCTGGTTTTTGTAGACTCGGTAGTCTGAAGGACCGTGCTCTTTGATTGGTGAGATCTGACCTAGCTCTGGGTGGTTAGGGTCAGAGAAGAAGTGCTACATGTGCAGCTAGGAACAGAACTGAATAGATGGATTTGGTTTCCACACAGTTTGGTGTCAAAGAAGTGGGATTTGACTTCCCAGCAGTGTCCCTGGGCTGAGCTATGGAACACAGCAAACATCCAAGTACATTTGCCATTGCATCCTGTTTTTTTGAATGTTTTCTGCAGCTCAAGCAATACGAATAGCTAATATTTATTGAATACTTAAGTGTCATGCTCTGCTCTAAATGCTTTAAGTGCGTTCACTCCTTTAATCATCAGCATAGCCCTTTGAAGAAGGTACTATTATTATCCTAATTGGACAGGTATGACGACTGCGGCACAGAGTGGTTATGTGGCTCAAGGTCGCATAGATAACAGATGGTGGCGTTGAGATTCAAGCCTAGGTAGTTAAACTCAAGCCCTGCCCTTAACCATTACATTATGCTGTCTTCAGGGAAATTGCATGAATGCCCAAGCATGGAACAGTGCTTAGCTAAGTTAAATCTCTATTGCAGGCAGCTCAAGGGAAATAGCATAAATATCTAGAAATGTAGTTAAGCTCTACCATGATATATTTTTTAATGTTTCTGGGGAATATTTTCCCTTGAATTAGGTTGATGCAGACAGGGTAAGGAGTATAGTTTCAAAGTAACAATTGAAAACAGAGCATCAGTGGGTGAACATCTTAGAATTGGGCTTTTGAACATATTAAGTGGTCTGTTTTGTTCTTTACAGCTCCCGAATCACTGATCCTTAAAATGTCTTTAATATTCAATTTGCAGTAAGCACACATGCCTTTTTTTTCCTCAAATTTCAACCATATGATAACCCATGTGATTATTTGTAAATTAACTATGCTACTACATGGGTTTAGCTTGACAGTATAGAATTAGCCAATATAAGTGATGGACATTGGCAGTCTCCCTGCCACGCCCCCTGCTATTATACACGTATAGACTGAGTGTCTGTTACGTATTAATCCACATGTAAGTTTGAGGTTATTCTCCTTAGGACCTATGAAATGGGAAATTGCGTGACTTATTTTACACAAATATCTCAATTCATTGACTTCTAAATTTGTATTTATTATTCTGGCTATTTCTGACCTACATCTATTTCTACTTAACTGGGCCCTCAGGTGTTAATTTTGATAATTCTCAGCTTGTGTATGAAGAACAAACTTCGTCCTTAATTAGATTCATACAGAGTTTGCATCATAAAAAGGGAAAAAATAAGACTCTTTTGCATTCATTAAATTAGGTGTAAGAACCCTTTCAAGTATATTAAGTAATATTTATGCTAACTTTAATAAATTCAGACGATTAAGTGAATTAGTTCTTGAGAAAAAGTTGGAAAGAATCAGAATTTTCTCTAGAACATGTTACAAAAAGTATACTCCATAGCTGCCAGGTATGTCACCAATAAATTCAACTACACTTTTTATTTTTAAATGGGGATGATAGAAATTCCCAATCTACTATAATGCCACTAAGTTGCATTTTAATGAAACTCTACAAAATTCAATTAGGAAAGGACTCCAAAGATCATTTAGTCACATATAATGCGCAGCCAGGAGACCTGTTGGTGCAGTGGTTAAGAGCTCAGCTGCTAACCAAAAGGTCGGCAGCTCGAATCCACCAGCGGCTCCTTGGAAACCCTATGGGGCATTTTAACTCTGACCTATAGGGTCGCTATGAGTCAGAATTGAATCGACAGCAACAGGTAATGGGCAGCCATGTTTACGACTCCAGGAAGAACCTGCCATGGGAGTGTCTAAGTGAATGGCGCCCCCTGTGGCCCAACATAGACTATACCATTTAAGGTGTCTCCTGGATGTGAACGCAGAGGTCCTGCAGATACCTTGCACATGTAGGAATTCCTCCCCCAACATACCTCACAGGTGCTCACTCAGACTTTCTTCCCCACTCAGGGCTTCCGCTAGTGTGTTCCTTCTGCTTAGACCACTCATATCCTTCAATCTTTGCATGGTTAGAGTGCTACCTATCTTTAGATTTTGGCTCAAATATCACTTCGCAGAGACCTTTTCTAATCAGTGAAAGGATGAAAGAAAATTAAAACGGCTCCAGTGACTAGAACATGTTACGCTGTGGTCAAGTCATCCCATTGTTAGGCAATTCTCATTGTTGAAACACTGGTGTAGACAAGACCTTTCTTTGCCCGAAGTCTTCTTTCTGCGTTTTGGATTTCTGTGGCCCTCTTTTATCTCAACCCTTACTTGTGTTGCAGCATTATCTCATGCCCTTGACTATGCTACACAATATTTAGCTGACTTCTTTGAAAATGCACGCTGATTTACTGTTAGTGAATGCACCACTCAGATTTCCTACAGCCAGAGGCATAATTGCTAATAGCCTCAGCTGGTGTTTTCTGAATCCTTTATTGCACCTGTTCTGAGGTCACGCTCCTCTTAGGCTGCTCTCAGCCAGTGAGTGACTGTAACATGGATACTAAGGCAGGTGCTTCCCTACAAGACATAGGACTCCTCCGATGGGAGACTGGCTTAAGGACCCCCATAGGTCTTTTCACACTGTCTTAGAACTGGACTGCAGTCTAAGCCATTCTTTCCTTCTTTCCCCTCGTCTTCACAGGAGTCAGGTCTACATTATGTTCTGACAGCGTCCCAGTCTCCTCTGGTTCCCTTCTGCTTTTCCTCACAGATCTGTCTCCCAATAAACTCTTGCGTATTTAATCCTGTCTTGATACCTACTTCTTGGAGGAACTGTTGTTGTTAGGCGCCGTTGGTTCTGATTCATAGTGACCCCATGTATAACAGAATGAAACATTACGCTGTTCTGTGACAGCCTCACAATCCTTGCTATGTTTTAGCCCATTATTGCAGTCGCTATGTCAGTCCATCTCAAGGAGAGTCTTCCTCTTTTTCACTGACCCTCTGCCAAGCATGATGTTGTCTCCAGGGATTGGTCCCTCCTGATAAGTCAGATGATGTCTCCTCATTCTAGCTTCTAAGGAGCATTTAGGCTGTGCTACCTCCAAGACAGATTTGTTCATTCTTCTGAAAGTCCATGGTATAATCAATATTTTTTGCTAATTGAACTTATGCATCTACCATTGCTTTCACATGTGCAAATGATGGAGGTCTTCTGTTTCCTGAGAATATATATGCTTTAAACTGAAAGAGTGAACTCAAGGGTAGAAGTTTCAGCTCACTTGGAAAGGGGGATAAGTTTTTAAAGCGGCTACATCCTTGTAATAAGGTAAGACATCATATAACAAGTACAACATGAATTTAGAAATAATATTTAAAATTTCTGAATAAATTATTAAATATCTTAATATTGCCACAAAATTTTACTATTAATAGTAAGGCTATTTTATCCTCTTTATATTTAAATTACATACTTTTTTTCTATCAAAAAATGTTCACAAAAACAAATCATTGAAAGGGGTCCAGAAGGATAAGATCTTCGGGATTAAGACCCTGCCTTCCCAGCCTCTGTAACAGTATCATAATGGGTAAAGTGGGACCTACTCCCACACATTCACAGCCTAGCAACCACTGTCTAGTTGAGCTCAGCCAGAGCTAATCTCACCAAGCCCATTACCTGTTTATGTCAATCACCACGAGAAGTCTCAGATTTCCAAGTTCCCCCTCACAGCACACACTATAATCCCCATACATCACTTAGTATCCTATATCATGTTCCTTTCTTTCACCCTTCCTGATTCCTAAAGCCTCTCTAGTGAGCCCTCCACAGTTTACGGTCCAGCCTCAATAAAACCTCTATGCTCACCTTAAAAATTACCTCCAGCTCACTCTTAATGAAACTTAGATCTCCTTGAAGGATGCGGCTGCCTCTGCAGGCACTCACGTGGAAGCTGTTTTGTCTGTCTTAGTCCTCATACAACTGGGTCTAACTTCAGGTGGGTGTTTTCCTTCTCCTCACTAACTTTCAAACTATAATATTTCTATGGTCCTAAAACTCTGTAGCATTGATTATAAGGTCATTACCACTCTGACCACACATCTCCTATCAGCTCCGGCCACAATGGTCTCTTCAACTTTCCTCAAACACATCAGAAAACTTTCTAGTCCCTCCCTCTGTGACATGCTTCTCTGAAATACATGACTGCATGGTCTACTCTCTCATCTTATTTAAAAATCTTGGATCAAATTTCAAAAAAACCTACTCTATCTACCATATTTAAAATTTTAACTATCCTCCTCTGTATTTCTTAGACTCCACTGATATTTATTTTTTCTCCATGGCCCCGATTTGCATCTGTATTCTCCAACAGGAATATAAACACCAAAGACAAAGATTATCTTTTTCGTTGTTGTGTACTCAGTATCTAGAACAGTGTTTACTATAGAGTATATGCTCAAGTATTTGTGGAAAGAATGCAATGAATTGAATCCACTGAAATAATATTGTTTCTCTCTCACAAGGAAGGAACATTTAAATATTCTTTTAAGATAAAGAGCATTGCTTTCTATTTCATTCAACACAATTCTATTGGTTTTTCTGTTGTGTGCATGTGGCTCTGCTAATAATACACACATGAATAAAGCAGTTTCTTACCTTGAAGAATTCTCTTTCAGGCTATGTAGGCAGAGATATATACAAATTATTACAATTATAGGGACAGATATTTATGCATAGATTTTAGTTTCCTCCAGCAACTACGTGGAGGATAGACAAAACCTGAGACAGGAAAATCATTTAGGAATGTGCACAGTTACCTATGTGAGAGATGATGGGACACTGTCTTGGATCTATTACTGAGGATGGAAAGGAATAGAAAAATTTAAATATATATATATTTAAGAGGTAAATTAGAAAAAATGATTTTTGGTTGTATGTAAAAAGTAAGAGATACAGAGGAATGTCTTTGTGATAAGAAAGACATGTTAGAGAAGTCAGCTGAAAGGAAAGGATGAGATCTTATATTTTATTAGATGAATTTTCATGCCTATATGAGACATCTACATGTCCAGGGATATTGGTCTGAATGTGAAGCTTGGTAGAGGGGCCTGGGATTGAGAAGAAGTAAATGTGGGAGTTCTTAATATATATGTAGTGGTTTAAACCATTCATAGGCTAAGGGGAGATGCAAGAGAGAGTCATTGACAGATGGTGCAGTGTTCTGGAAGCAATGGTGGGCGGTACGGTAAACAGTAGAACTGGAGGGGCTAAAAAGAGACCAGAGGACAGTTGATGGGATTAGGTCTAGATGTACTTTGACTTGTAGGAAAGGCACTGGATGGTTGATATAAATTAACACTGATAGTGTTTTGTTGTTGGTGGTGGTTTTTTTTTTTTTTTTTTAGTAATGTAGGTAATTTTTCTGCTAAGAATTACAGGCAGGGGATTTGAGTACTCAGCATAAGACATCAATGACAGTGTGGGATACTACTCAAAGAAGGGAATGGGAGAGGATGATCCTAGAACAAGTAATCAAAATGAAATACAAATTTCTGCAGCACCAATCCACATGGTTGTGTAATATTCTCCAACAATCCTCAGCTATCCATATGTATGAATGAGAAGGCAGACTTTGACATTGATTCTGAGCTGGAGTTCTACTAGGAAAGTGTAGTGTAATAAAAATTACTAGGTTATTAGGAGACTTGGAGGAAAATAAGTAGAGCAGATGATCAATCATACGATCTCTGCCATACTGGAAAGGAAGAGAAGCCAGCAGGAGTTGATAGATGAGAAAGGCTAAAGAGATTAGTAATATCTAGGTTTCTTTGCAATGGAGAAAACCCTGGTTGTGTAGTGGTTACGAGTTTGGTGGCTAACCAAAATGTTGACAGTTTGACTCCAGCAGGCGCTCCCTGGCAACCCTGTGGGGCAGTTCTACTCTGTCTTACAGGGTCTCTGTGAGTCAGAATTGACTTGACGGCAACAAGTTTTTTGGTTTTTCAATGGAAGATTGTAAATGATGTGAGTTAAATCATGGGAGAACTGGAGGGTGGGAATACATGATCAGAGAGAGGGTTATTAGAGTACAATCTCTTGTGTAGATTTGTTCCTGATGATGTCACATTTGAGAAATTGTTACATATGGAAATGGGTAAATATTGTTAAACTTAAGGATATTAAGGGATTTTGAGGCTACCTAGGATTTTAGAATCATAAAAGGGTATATAATTATCCTAGTTTAATTTTTAGCTAAGGAATATGAGAGGGTAATAATTTATTTGAGGTCCTACAGCTACTTAGTGGTAGAATCAGGATAAGAGTAAAATGTTTGACAAAAAGAGTAGATATTTTTATTTGATTGATTTAATATTGCCACATATTACTTAATATTGGGGAATATATTGGTATTTTCTTTTTCCTGCAATTTAGGAATCAATTGCTTGAAGTAGGTCATGGGATCTGTGTGAACAATATGAGTCAGGAAAATGATAAGCATATGATAAGAAATGAAAATTTGCTTTTCTTTTGCTTATTAATTCACTCTATATTTCTCATCAAGAAAATGATCCCTCTCTTTGTTTGTATACACATCTTACAGAGAAGGGGAGGTGTAAGATTGATTAGAGACTCAGATTGAATTTACTACTCTATTTTATCCCTTTCAAATACTAGCCAAAAAAAGCAAAGTAGCTTTAGATTTACATATCAATGTATACATATTTTTACAGTGGTACTGCAAACATTTCCTTTAAGTCTCCAAAGTTATTCTGGAAGTCCAGAGCTGGTGTGCTGATTATTTGCTTCTTGTAGAAAGAGAAAACTACTTTCGAGGCAGTGTTAACAGACGGTGCAGTGCACAAATTTGCACACATTATTAGCACTTTGACAACAGGAGCCTTGCATCTGTGGAGCTCATAGCATGAGAACATAGGCCAGGTGCCACACCCCACTGGGCTGACTCACAACAGGAGCTTTTAGTTAGCTTTCAAGAGATAAAGAAATTTGCCTCCTCACTTCCTAAAGAAGATAATTCATAAGCACATGTCAAGTGACTGTGACTAATTCTATAAAATCAATTGTCACTTGAATTGAGTTCAGCACATTTTGACTCTTTGTAGATAGGAAGATACTCTTTGATAGTAAAGTATGAATAATGTGATAAAATCTACTGAGTCAGTAATATACTTTGATGGATACAGTTGAATGCTAATTCTATTATTAGATAACTGTTATATATTAATTAGTGACTATTTTAAGCCCCAGCTGTTTGAAAACCACAATGGATGACAAGCCTAAATCGTGGAAATAATTATAGCACTTGGCATTAACAATTTTAAAGTGATTATGTATTAGGAATTTAAGGCATGTGCATTTATAAAAGTATTTGAGGTAGGTGATACGTGACCTGAGACTTAGAATCTGGGAAGGGTATTCCAGGCAGAGGGAGCATGGAGGTATGCAAGAGAAAAGTATATTTGGGGATCAATAAGCAATTTTGAATGAAAGTGCCATAGAAGATGTATAGAATAGGGACAGAAGCAAAGCAAAGATTCAGCTGGAGAGGTAGGCAGGGGCTAGATCCTGAAGCAAAAGGTGATTAGGATTAAGGGCAGAACAGAAGCCAATCAAGGAGACTAGAAGGTGTGGATGTTATTATGCCTCAAAACTAAACTAAATATTATAGTTTTCCAAAAAAGTTTTATTTAAAAATTTAAATAAAATTTTTATAGGGAAAGTATTACCTTTCATAATCTGGTTAAATTATTGTCATTTTCCAAAAAAAGTGAAAATACACAGATTTATATCAAGAAATGCACTTCTTGAAATGAAATTGTGTGGCTTCCTCTCAGTTCTTTACTTGTTTGATTATTTTTCAGAATTTTCTACTTGTCTTGGTCATCTAGTGCTGCTATAACAAGTGGATGGCTTTAACAAACAGACATTTATTCTCTCACACTCCAGTACGCTAGAAGTCCAAATTCAGGTTGCCAGCTCCAGGGGAAGGCTTTCTCTCTGTCAATTCTGAAGGAAGGTCCTTCTCATCAATCTTCCCATGGTCTAGGAGCTTCTCTGCACAGGACTTCAGGTCCAAAGGATGTACTCTGCTCCCAGTGCTGCTCTCTTGGTGGTTTGAGGTCCCCACTCTCTGTTCGCTTCCCTCTCCTTTTATCTCTTGTAAGATAAAAGGTAGTGCAGGCCACACCCCAGGAAAACTCCCCTTACATTGGATCAGGGATGCGACCTGAGCAAGGGTGTTACATCCCACTCTAATCCTCCTTAACATAATCTAATTTTGCCTCATTAACCACAGGCAGAGATTAGGATTTACAACACATAGGAAAATTACAACAGGTGATAAAATGGTGGACAATCACACAATACTGGGAACCATGGCCTAGCCAAATTAATACACATATTTTTGAGGGACACAATTCAATCGATGACATTACTATTAAACCTTCTCCTCATTGGAACTATTTCCCATCTGCATAAAAAATCTATACTGTCTAATTGTTTCTTCAGTGCCTTCAAGTCTGTGTTTCCAGCCCAATCCAGCAATCTAATATTACTCCTGCCCCTTCTTGAATTATAATTAGTAAGATAATTCACTACTCCCATAGCCTCAGCCTGGGTTTCCATGACTGCTTCTGCTACGCACACTTATCTTCATAGGGATACCCCTTCCCTTTGTCTCCACTTATCAAAATCTGTACAGGTTCAAGGCCCTTGTACCCTTTACATGAAGGTGCTGCTCTCATTTACCAGGAAAAATTAGTCTCTACTTTTGCTAGTATAGATGTGTGTACCCCTGTATTCTAAGACTAGGACTCTGTCTCTCTCTATATATATATGTATATGTTTTGTGTGTATTCTAAGACTAGGAGTCTCTCTCTCTCTCTCTATATATATATATGTATATACGTTGTGTGCGCATATATATATGTGTGTGTGTAAACCACACCTATTGCCATCGAGTTGATTCTGACTCATAGCAACCCTATAGGACAGAGTGAACTGTTCCATAGTGTTTCCACGGAGCAGTTGGTGGATTTGAACTGCCGACCTTTTGGTTTGCAGCCGTAGCTGTTAACCACTGTGCCACCAGGGCTCCATGTATATATATATGTATATATGTGTGCATGTATGCATGTATATATATATATAGAACCCTGGTGGAACAGTTAAGCACTTCACTGCAAATCAAAAGGCTGGTGGTTCCAACCCACTTGGCAACGCCATGGGAGAAAAGCAGGGTGATCTGCTCCGTAAAGATTACAGCCAAGGAAACCCATAGGAGCAGTTCTACACCATTACATGGGGTCACTATGAGTTGAAAATTGACTTGATGGCACCTCACAACATACATACATAGAAGTGTAGTAGAGAGACGAACTGATTACCACTGCCTTGGGAAGTATACTCAAAGTAGAGGCCACTTCTTAGGTATAAAATTTTCCCCACTATGCATTTTTCTCAGACATTGTTAACTAGGTGATCATTCTTGTATTCCTTTATCCTGAACTATTAGTCTTTGTGGTCAGGGATAACATCTTCAATTCCTTTAGTCTTCCCCAGAGCTCTGATTATCGTAATTGGTAGAGTTGGTGTTCAATAAATGTCTGTTGAATGGACAAATGAATGAATGAGAGGTATACATGCAGGAACCAATGAATGAATGACAAAGCTGTAGTGGAGAGATGCACTGTTTCGCATTGTCCTGGGACGTACACTCCAAGTATAGGCCACTCCTTGGTATAAACATTTCCCCACTGTTAAAGGGGCACTGAGTTTACGTTAATGGTGGTAAAATAAGTCTGAAAAGGATAGCAGCAATGGTTACACAACATGAAGATTGTGATCAATGTCACTGAATTGTACATGTAAAATTTTTTGAGTTGGCAAATGTTTTGTTGTGTATGTTTTTACAACAATAAAAAAAAAGTTAAAGAAAAATTTCCACTATATACTTTTCTTTGTAATCAGAGAAGTGTGTTACTGGTAAGGAATGGATCTTCCAGAGTAAATCCTGCACTCTCTATGTGATCAAGCAGGGAGAATAGAGTCCTTCAATGGATATCCATTGTTGTCGGGCCTATTCTGACTCATAGTGACCCTATAGGACAGAGTAGAACTGCTCCATAGGGTTTCCAAGGAATGGCTGGTGGATTCGAACTGCCGATCTTTGAGTTAGCAGCCAAGTTCTTAACCACTGTGCCACCAGGGCTCCCCTTCAATGGATAACATACCTACTATTCAATACTATTAAGAATCACAACTATAAGCATGACAATAAAAACCTTTCTTAAGCAGCAAAGAGACTTCAGGTTTATTTACAGCCCATCCTTTATACAGAAGTGGCTCCAGAGTATGAGAAATGTCAAGTTACTTGCCTGATTCAAAGCCAATCACAGCAGAATCAAGACCAGAACCTCAGTTTACTAGCTCATCATCCAGTGCTTTTCCGCTATAACTGCATTTACATTATGGCATTAGTGATGAAGTGAGCTAATCTCTCTTAATTTTTATATTTTCTGACTAGTGATTAAATTTTTAGTGTGTTATTGTTGTATCCTAGTGATGCAATGGTTAACTGCCTGGCTGCTAAACGAAAGGTTGATGATTCAAACCCACCCAGTGGTTCTTCAGGAGAAAGACCTGGTGATCTGCTCCCATAAAGATTGCAGCCTAGAAAACTCTATGAGGCAGTTCTACTCTGTCATATAGGGTTGCTATGAGTTGAAATCTACTTGACAGAACACAACAACATGGACGTACCATAGATTTTCCAAGAATCTTTACAAGGATATATGGTTTAGCTATGACTTGGCTACATATCATACTTTCCTTAATACCAACCGGGCTTCATATAACAACTTTGCGACAAGCTTTCCGACTACACGGCTTTTTAAAAACAGTAAATATAAAGTAAAATCTCAAAGTAAATACTCACTGAATTCCCAAGGCAAAAACTTAAAAAAGCAAAACAGCGCAGGCCTCAGGAGGGGCGTTGAAGAGGCCTGTGTTTTGTGGCCCAGGAGGAACTCTGCCCTCTACCATCCCTTGAGGACGGAAAGCCATTTGTGCCAGCAGTGCCTCTGGGTGAAAAAGTCCCTGAGAGTGAGTTAAGTGCTGCTTTGGAAGTTGCTCTCTGCTCTTTCCAGCCTCGAGGAGATATCGTAGCAGACTTGAAGCAGCAATGGAGGGAATCAATTTATCTTTTGTGCTTGTGGAACAGATTAGGAGATAAAGACTTGCATTAAAAACATTTCAGCTTTCATGTTGCTTCAATTTAATAATAGTATACTCAACACTGTCTTTTGCTCTAGGCCCCATTTACTATACAAGACGTAGAGAATTTGAGGGGTACGATTTGAGGATGCATTTTAGGAAACCCTGGTGGCATAGTGGTTAAGAGCTATGTCTGCTAAGCAAAAGGCCAGCAGTTCGAATCTACCAGGCGCGCCTGGGAAACTCTATGGGGCAGTCCTATCAGTCACTATGAGTCAGAATTGACTTGACGGCAATGGGTTCATTTTTTTTTTTTGTTTTGTTTTTTTTAGGGGAGCAAAACAACTCTAGATGAAGTGTCCTGAAGTTCTCTGCTTATCTCATCAACTGGGAATCTGGAAAACGTTGAGAGTTGAGGACCTACTTATCTGGTACTCAGATTCTAGGATACTAGGTTAAGCACTCGACTACTAGCTGAAGGGTTGGTGGTTCAAACTCACCCAGAGGCATCTTGGAAAACAGGCTTCCAAAAGATCACAGCCATTGAAGACTGTATGGAGCACAGTTCTACTCTGACACACCAAGGGCTGCTGTGAGTCGGAGTCAACGCAACAGAAACTAACAACAACTACAAAACCCTTGAAAAACAAAACTTGTTTGTTCTTACGTCTATGTGTGTGATTGTTATTTAACTTAAATCCTTTGCTAAATAAATTTCATGCCTAAAATTATGTAATGGACTTACCGTATTTTTACGCAAGTAATGCACGCCTTCTACATTTGTTTGCTAACCTCTCCCTCCCCCCACAAAGCATTTTCATAAGCACTACTGTGCCAGTTTTATTTTTAAATGTTGCTGTAAAAATTAGCATAATGGGCTAACGAAAACATCTTGAGGGGCAATGGAGCCCTTGGCAAAAATTGCAGAAACCCGTTATTTGTGTAAAAATACAGTATATCTGTGATAGATGTTATTAGAAACTTAATTTGATTGTCCATTTATAGTAAAAGATCAACTATTTAGTACTTGATGACCAAATTATTATGGATAGCCAAATTTTCTAGGTATTTGTCTTGCACTAGTAGTAGCATCAGAACCTGACTAGCTTCAGGGGGGATAATGAGAATCAAAGTCAGCACAAAGCTGATTCCTGGAGGTGGAAGACAGACATACCTCCACTCTCTAATCTTTTTCCAATTCTGACACCAGCCAGCACTATCTACTTCTCTACTGGGTTCCATAATCTATTGCAATGGCCACACAGAACTCACCGAACTTACTTACAGTTAAGTGGGTTTTTAAGGAAGTTAACAGACTTGTTAAAAACACCTAAACAGAATATTTCAAAGAGCGACTCGAGAAGACAAAGTAAAGTATTATAATGCAATGTGCAAAGACCTGGAGTTAGAAAACCAAAAAGGAAGAACACACTGGGCATTTCTTTCTCAAGCTAAAAAACTGAGGAAAAAATTCAAACCTCGAACTGCAACGTTGAAGGATACTGTAGGCAAAATATTGAATGACTCAGGAAGCATCAAAAGAAGATGGAAGGAACACACAGAGTCAGTGTACCAAAAAGAATTGATCAATGTTCAACCATTTCAGGAGGCGGCATATGATCAAGAACTGCTGGTACTGAAGGAAGAAGTTCAAGCTGCACTGAAGTGAGTGGTGAAAAACAAGGTTCCAGGAATTGACAGAATATTAATTGAGATGTTTCAACAAACAGATGCAGCACTGGAGGTGCTCACTTGTCTATGTCAAGAAATTTGGAAGACAGCTACCTGTCCAACAGACTGGAAGAGATTTATATTTGTGTCCATTCCAAAGAAAGGTAATCTAACAAAACGCAGAAATTATTAAACAATATCATTAATATCACACACAGGTAACATTTTGCTGAAGATCATTCAAAAGGGGTTGCAGCAGTGCATCAACAGGCAACTACCAGAACTTCAAGCAGGATTCAGAAGAGAACATGGAATAAGTGATATCATTGCTATTGTCGGATGGATCTTGGTCAAAAGCAGACAATACCAGAAAGATATTTATCTGTGTTTTATTGGCTATAAAAAAAGCATTTGACCGTGTGGATAATAACAAATTATGGACAACATTGTGAAGAATGGGAATTCCAGAATACTTAATTATGCTCATGTGGAACCTGTACATAGACCAAGAGGCAGTTGTTTGAACAGAACAAGACGATACTGTGTGGTTTAAAGTTAGGAAAGGTGTGCATGAGGGTTGTATCCTTTCACCATACTTATTCAATCTATATGCTGAGCAAATAACCCAAGAAGCTGGACTATATAAAGAAGAATGCAGCATCAGGATTAGAGGAAAACTCATTAACAGCCTTTGACATAACAGATAACACAAACTTGCTTGCCGAAATTGAAGAAGACTTGAAGCACTTACTGATGAAGATCAAAGACTACAGCCTTCAGTATGGTGTACACCTCAATATAAAGAAAACAAATATCCTCACAACATGATCAATAAGCAACAACATGATAAACAGAGAAAATACTGAAGTTGTCAAGCATTTCATTTTACTTGGATCCACAATCAAAGTCCATGGAAGCAGCAGTCAGAAAATCAAACTATATATTGCACTGGGAAAATCTGCTGCAAAAGAACTCTTTAAAGTGTTAAAAAGTAAAGATATCAGTTTGAGGACTAAGATGCACCTGACCCAAGCCATGGTATTTTAAATCACATTATGTGCATGCAAACTCTGGACAATGAATAAAGGAGAATGAAGAAGAATTGACGCTTTTGAATTATGGTGTTGGGAAGAATATTGAATATACCGCGGACCGCGAGAAGAACAAACAAATCTGTCTTGGAAGAAGTACAGCCGGAATGCTCCTTGGAATCAAGGATGGCAAGATTTCATCTCACATACTTTGGACATATTATCAGGAGGGACCAGTCCCTCGAGAAGAACATCATGCTTGGTAAGGTAGAGGGTCAGCAAAAAAGCGGAAGACACTCAGTGTGATGGATTGACACAGTGGCTGCAATAATGGGTTCAAACATAACAATTGTGAGGATGGAGCAAGACTGGGCAGCATTTTATTCTGTTGTACATAGGGTTGCTTTGAGTCAGAACTGACTTGAGGGTGCCTAAAGACAACAACAAGCTAACCTGTAGTGGATAGATTTGGGTAGACATAGATCAGACTGAGAACTCTACAGCCCCAAATTCCCAGATCTTTGTTGCCAGCAGAGGCAGTCCTTGTACTGTATCTGAAGGAGCCAGCCTTCCTCTTCTTGAGATCCTTTCATGAGTGCTTAAGCCACAGCTGCCACAGAGGAAGCTAAGTTTCTTAAGACCCTCTTTCATCACCCTTCATTGACTTCAGGGCCACAAGAAGATGTAGGTCCAAGCACAGTCCAAAAAGAAATACGAGGACTGGTCCTAAAATAGTTTGTAATGCATTCACCCTCAGGTGAATAAAATCATGAGGATGATGCAGGACCAGGCAACATTTCATTCTGTGATACATGAGTCACCAAGAGTTGGAGCTGACTTGATGGCAACTAAAAACAACAATAATATTCACTAGAAGATTTGCAGACCTCACCCCTTGCATTCATAGGATGCTCAGAAGCACAGAGGTGTGGCTTGCAACTGCTAGTAGTGAGTTCCATTAGAACTCCAGTAGGAGGCTGCCCACAGGGTCTTGTTGGTCCTCTAGCATTTGGTCTGTGTCCTGTCACCCCTAGCCTGCAGCAACTTAACAAATGTCTCCATTATCCAGTTGGCCACGATTACAGCCTCTGCAATGGCATCTCAATCTTAGCCTTTGGGGTTGAGTGTCTTCCATGTTTTCTCTTTTGATAGTTTGCTCCAGCCCTAGAGATGCTGCTCTACAGTTCCTTATTACCCTATTCTTTAGAGTTCGATTTACCCCTTCATAGTTAATTCCCTGCTATTAATTATTTTTATTAAATTTTTCCTGTTCTAATGAGTGGTTTGATTTCTCTCCTGACTGCATCCCACTTGATAAACTGGGTATTAGAACAATGACATGACATATGCCTTGCTTGAACTGAATTTCTCATTGACATGAATTTCTCACTTTGAGAAGATTTAATGTAGGGGTTTTAAACATTGTCTGAACATTAACTTCACTTGGGAGTTTTTAAAAACCCTGATACCCGGGTCATACACCAGACCAACTGCTTCTGATTCTCTGGGGATGGTGCCCAGATACTAGTTCTTTTTTTTTTTTTTAACTTCTCCAGTGATTCCAATTTGTAGCCAAGCTAAGAACCTAATGGGAGAGATAATTATCAACTTATGTCTTGTGATCAGCTGCAGGCAAGTGCTCTTTGTAAAAGTTTTGTTTTCTTGTTCATTGCCCACCCCCCCCCCTTTTCTTGTTATATTATATGAAGAGCACAGTTGATGGCTAATATTTTAGGTTTCATGTGGGTTGTTGTTATTGTCAGGGGCCGTCGAGTCAGTTCAGACTCATAGTGACCCCATGTACAACAGAAAGAAACACCGCTGGGTCCTGTGCCATCTTCACAATCCTTGCTGTGTTTGAGCCCATTATTGCAACCACTGTGTCAGTCCACCTCATTGAGAGTCTTCGTCTCTTTCACTGACTCTCTACTTTACCAAGCATGATGTCTTCCTTCAGGGACTGGTCCCTTCTGATAATATGTCCAAAGTACATTAAACAAAGTCTCACCATCCTCGCTTCCAAGGAGCACTCTGGTTATACTTACTCCAAGACAGATATATTTGCACTTCTGGCAGTCCGTGGTATATTCAATATTCTTCACCAACATCATAATTTAAAGACATCAATTCTTCTTCGGTCTTCCTTACTTATAGTCTAGTTTTCACATGTATATAAGGCGACTGAAAATATCATAGCTTCAGTCATACGCACCTAATTCCTCAATGTGACCTTTTTGTTTTTAACACTTTAAAGAGGTCTTTTGCAGCAGATTTGCCCAGTGCAATATGTCTTTTGATTTTCTGACTGCTGCTCCTATGGACGTTGATTGTGGATCCAAGTAAAATGAAATCCTTGACAACTTCAATATTTTCATTGTTTAACATGATGTTGCTTATTGATCCAGTTGTGAGGAATTTTGTCTTCTTTATGTTGAGGTCTAATCCATACTGAAGGCTATAGTCTTTGATCTTCATCAGTAAGTGCTTGAAGTCCTCTTTGCTTTCAGCAAGCAAGATTGTGTCATCTTCATATTGCAGGTTGTTGATGAGTCTTCCTCCAATCTTGATGCCACGTTCTTCATATAGTCCGGTTTCTCGGATTATTTACTTGGCATACAGACTGAATAAGCAACACCATGATAAACAGAGACCCTATAGGACAGAGTAGAACTGCCCCATAGGTTTTCCAAGCCTGTAATCTTTATGGAAACAGACTGCCACATCTTTCTCTCACAGAATAGCTGGGGGGTTCAAACCGCCAAAATTTGGTTAGCAGTCAAGTGCTTAACTGCTGCTCCACCAGGGCTCCTTATTACTATTGTAGAAAGTATATATTGACTTAATCAAAATATATAAAATTACAGAACTTTAACTGGAAAATAAATGTTATAATCACATAATGATATTACTATTGTAGAATCTATGTGATTATGTGATTATAACATTTATTTTCCAATTAAAGTCTTGTAATTTTATACTTTTTTGATTAAGCCAGTGATTATTTCCCCAAAAGAATCTTCATATTCAGAGAAAGTACTTAAATCATAGAAGCCAGGATCTGATTATATACATACACACACAATTATGATTTTTGCAGATTATTGCTTTTTCAGTAATAGCCATTAATTCAGCCAATTATATTAATTTTTAGAAGAAAACATAATAATATATACAATGTTCAAGAAATCATTCTGATTTTCCGTCAGAACTACCCAGATCTGAACCTACATAAAAATGAATAAAATGAGACAACGTACCATGGAGTCTTGGGGAATGAAGGGCAATGGCAGGATTTGCGCTTGATTTGTTCTTTCAGTAGATTAGATCAAATGGTATTAATGTGATTTGAACTCTGAAATTCCATCCAGAGCCTAGAAAGTCCTTTTATTTAATTCCCCTGCTACCTGAAATCACTGAGTTTAACACGCCTCCAGTTCTAATCCATTAAAGCTAACAACTTTCAGAGCCATTAGCGATAACAACTTCCTCCTTCACAGTTTCTCATATTAAACCCCTGTGAAGAATTTATACAAAAAGTAGATCAAGGGATAATAAACAGATTCAAATCTTTAATACACTGACATGAGGGATGACAACAAAGTATGCAGTCAAAGCTTGTGTGCACGATTATTGGGCTGAAAGAGCCCAGCAGACCTCCATTAAGGGCCTTACAACTACACTTACCTACTTCAGGATGGGAATCCATGCCTTGGGCTGGCAAACTAGGCCTCATAAGGCCAACCCTTCTCCTCTCCAGAGTCTAAATACAACTGTCAGATGGACAGAGAGCCAAGTGTGAGGTCGGTGGGAGAGTTGTTGAAACTCAAAGCCTTCAAAAGAGTAGGAGCCCCTGGCTGGTGCAGTTAATATGTTTAGCGGCTAACCAAAAGGTTGCCAGTTTGAGTCCACCCAGAGGCTCCTCAGAAGAAAGGCCTGGTGATCTACTTCTGAAAAATCAGCCATTGAAAATACTATGGAGCACAGTTCTATGCTGACACAAATGGGGTCGCCATGAGTCAGAGTCTACGGGGGACAGCTAGTTAGGTTTGGTTTTGGTGTGTGGTAAGATGAGGTGGGATGGGCACTGTCTTTCCCTGGAATTCGGTCCTGGGCTTGATTTTATCACTTCTATTCCTTACCATCCTTCCATGGACAAAGGTCCACAGCTCCTGCCATCAGAAAGTTTACCTTCCGGTCATCTCCTACCACTTCCACTACTTTCCTATCCTTGACCCAATTTTATATCTTTTCAAAAAGAAAGCAAAGCTCTGCAGTATTATGAACAGATGGCCTGATCCTTAGATGCTCCTCCAAACCTGCAAACATTCAATATGGTTTGCTCTTTATATTGTGCTGTAACTTCTCAGAAGTTCAACAGGAAAAGGTAGTCATTTTTAGGGTAAAACAGCATATATTTTTATTCTCTTTTAGAGACAGTATAAAATAGTGGACAATAGACACCACATAGCTCATGCACATTGAAGTCAGACTGCTTGGGTTCAAATCCTGGAGGCTCCATGACCTACTAGCTGTGTGACCTGGGACAAATTTCTGTTTCTCTCTGCCTCAGTTTCCTGCTCTCTAAAATGAGGATATGGACACTATCTGCCTCATAGTTAGCAAGCGTAAAGCTCATAGCCTGTCGCAGAGTAAAAACTTGGTTGCTTTTATTCTGATTCTTTAATTTTTAATAAATCCATGGAGTCCACTCCAAATTGTATTCATGTTGACAAACCAAAAGAAATAAAGGAGTTCTTGCATCTCTCAGTCGGTCCATAGATTGACTACAGATTTGTTAATTAAAGTGGCAGATCACCTAGTAATTATACTCCTGGCCAATCTGAGATACTGTTATCAAGTCACTTTGGAACAGCAGATGCTAGAAAAAAGGGAGCAATGACCAAAGATAGGGAGTGGAGCACCTGAGATTTACTAAGGATGAATCAGAAAGGGAACACTTGATATTTTGGAGTATCTAACCAGGAAAGAGGGAACCAGATCTGGCAGAGTCTCTTTGTAGACAAAGCAGAGAATAACTGCTGTTGTTGTGTGCCATAGAACTGCCTCATAGGGTTTCCTAGGCTGTAATCATTACAGGAGCAGATTGCCAGGTCTTTCTCCCACAGAGCTGCCGGTAGGTTCGAACTGATGACCTTTGGATTAGCGGCTGAATGCTTGACCCGGGCTCCCGGAGTTTAACTAGACTAAGACAGGCAGAAATTCAGATAGAGCTGCCTGCCACAGCTGCTTCACATAGAGCTGCTTCCCTGAGGCCTGTCGAGGTAGGTCTTTGCTGTCTCTTCTGAGTGGCACCTATTATATCACTGGATATGTGACTCTTGCCTTTCTCCCAGCAGACAAGCACCTGGGCTATGCTGTTTTCACATTTCTGAAGCGTGAGTGATTGCAGGTGTTCTTTTCTTATGTGTAACATTCTTTTGAACTTTTTATTTTTAAATAATTTTAGGCTCACCGGAAAGTTACAATTTTTATATATTCTTCATCGACCTTCTCCTATGTTAACAGCTTACGTGAGCATTGTGCAATTATTGAAACAAAGAACGATAATGGTGTGCTATTAACAGACCTTATTTGAATTGTGCTGATTTTCCCCCACTCTCAGTGTAGCAAAATCCAGAGAGTTTAGTATCTGTTTTCCTGTTTGGGTGATAGGGAAAGGCGAGTGGGTCATGTGATTTTGTGGTTCTGTTGTGTCTCTCAAGACCTACATTTTCCCTCCACAAACCAATTGAAAAACAGAGGGCTGTTTTTCTTCCTTCCTTTTTGGCTTTTCTTTTCCCCAGAACCCGGCGTTGTGAAGACCGAGCCTTCAATGTATGCATATACTTTTAAATACTTCATTTTGTCCATGTTTTAGTTCACCTGGACAACTTCGTTTTGTGTTTTCGCACTTGGGGTGGACTTAGAATTTCTGGCAGTGGTTTAAGATTAGCCTTTGGCTCCTTCATTATCTTCCCTCTTCTCTCTTCCATGGCAGAGCAAATGGTTAATACGCTAGGCTGCTAACCAAAAGGTTGGAGGTTAGAGTCCACCTAGAAACACCTCAGAAGAAAGGTCTGGTGATCTGCTCCTGAGAAATCAGCCATTGATAACCCTGTGGAGCACAGTTCTACTCTGACACCGCGAGGTTGCCATGAGTCAGAGTCCAGTTGACTCAACAGCAACCGGTCTCTCTTCCACACAGTTTTTCTCCATATGCCATTGCTCACGACAAAACCCTGTCATGAGGCAGGATTGGGGTGTGAGCATGAGGAAGCAGGTGCTGGGTTTAGAAAATTTTCTCTGTTTATCTACCGTTATTTAAACTTTGAGTTTTCTTAGACTTAAAGGTTATGCAGACAGCCTGGTTTCTATGTAGATTAAATTTTCCCTTCTTGTTTTATATTGTTTTTCAGTTACTCAGAAGTTTCTAGTAGTTTTTTTTTTTTTTTTTTTTAATCTTAAAAACACAGGTCATAATTGGAAAGTATCCTGAAGGGCTCTGTAGGCTCCCACCTTCAGGCAATGTGTGCCACTTCATATGCATTGGGATCTGGGTTTAATGAAAGAAGAATCCTCTTAAAAATGAAACTTACATAGAATATCACCACTTTCTGAAAGTTTCACACCACATAGGACCACATTAAATGGTTTTATCTTGTTGGTTCCCAATAATGTCAGGACTATATTCATAAATGTGGGCAAATATAACAAATAGCAGGCTGTGGTTAAAAATTAATTAATTGCTAATGAATTAATTACTACTGAAAATGCAAAGGTTCGTTTTATCCTTGGCAAATTACAGAGAAAGAAAAATAATCATATTCATTGTCAGGACTGCAAAGATGTGATAATTTTACTAAATGAAGTTTTCTTTTAAATCATTTTTTCTGTAATAGCAGGAAAATATCCACTGAGCCTCCTTTAACATAGATGACACCTAAGTTGTGGCAAATAGTAACTGAATGGAGTTAAAACCATTCTTAGAAAAATCCATGGTTATTACTCATGTACACTCACATGTTTACAATATCGTTCGTCCAACAAGAGTTATGGCCTCAACTTTTTTGCTAGTATTCAAGTAATGTGTTAGGAGAATGCTTTCAAAGGTAGATTATCAAGAATCATGGCTGATTTGCACATTGGCACCATTAATTTTCAAATCATGTCTGCTGCACCATGGGGATGATAAAAGCCAAAGAACTTGTGGCCATACTGCACATGGCTTTAGGGTCATAAACATGTCATGTTGATGGCTGTACAGTCTGTCAAGCACCCAGAGACTGAAAAAGATCTTAATATCCTCAGTGTCAAATTTATAACATGAGACAGGATGAAAAGGGTCACAAGCTCTTACCGTAAGTCCCTTATTAAACATCCTGATCTGAACCACTTTACAGGTTTCTTTTGTTCCTAGGATTACTAACTTTGTCTTTTCAAATAAAACCTTCTCCCATTTATGTTCTCTATATGACTTTTCCTCTAACTCTTGCCTTTTAAACCATTGGAAAGACGGTTTCCTCTTTGAACTTATATTGATATGTAAAGAAGCAAATTTCTTTTTAGTGCTTTAGACTGAAGATGGAATTATATCAATTGTTCACCTCTGAACCGATGCCTTAGATACTTAGGGAGTTTTGATGTAGGAAGGAAATGAAGGCTTGGATTTTCAAAAGTTTGTCTTGTGAGTTAGGCTCTGTCCTCCAGATCCTTGACTTTTACTGTTTTCTAGTCTAATTTTTAATTTGTTTGTTTTAGTCTACTCATCACATTGGCCTCCTTCTTCATCTTGGGTTCACACTTCTGCTTTCTCTTTCTGGCTTTCCACCCTACTTGGTTGGATCTGAAGTTTTATCCAAGAGTTCTGTATGGTCTAGAAACCTGGTATCACCTCTGCATTCATTTATTCTTTTATTTAGAAACCTTTATTAATCAAACATGACTTCATATTCACTCTGATAGAAACCGAGAGAGAGATAGATACATAATCCCTGCCCTAAAGAAACTCATAATCTAGTGAAGGAGGCAAAAATAGTAGAAATGCAACATGAAGAATGATGTGATCAAAGTGTGGATTGAGGTTTTGAAGACAGTCAGCAAGAAAAGGAGAATCTAATTTATCCTGGGTGAGGTCAAGTGAAAGGAGTCTTGGTGGCGCAGGACTGCTAACTGAAAGGTCAGTGGTTCGAGCCCATCAGCGGCTCCACAGGAGAAAGATGTGGCAGTCTGCTTCCATAGAGACTTATAGTCTCGGAAACTCTTTGGGGTAGCTATGAGTCAGAATCTACTCGATGGCAGTGAGAGGTGGGGTTCAAGGGAAAAGTCAGAGAGTTTAACAAAGGAGGTGGCTTTTGATCTGCGTCTTAAAAAATTAATAGAAGTTCAGTAAAGAAGTTCACCCTTCCTGCCTACTAACTCTTCACTTTCAGCAAATATATCCAGTTTTGAAACATCATTTTTTATCCTTTATGTCTTTCTCTTCTTACCACTCTATCTCATTCTTTCTCATCGTGGGTCACCTTCTTGAAAAAATAGTTTATATTTTGCTCTTTCCATTTTCTTTCCCAGTCACTCATCAATCATAGCTATCTAGATTCTGCTCCAGCCACTGCACGAAAACTATTTGTCAATTCTCATCGATGACATCCTAATTGCAGAATTCAATAGCCACTTCTGTATCCTATCTTATTTGACCTTTCTGTATCATTTGACATAGTTTACCACTTGCTTCTCGAAACTCTGTCATCTGTTCACTTTTTTGCTACCACTTTCTCCTAATTTTCCCCATTTCTGGATGCTCATGTTAAAGTCTTTCTCAGATTTTAACTTCCTTAGACTTCTTTTCCTCTTCACGCTATTTCAAAAATGCTACTGAATATGGGGTTCTCTTTGATTAATTAATTAGGTATTTTATCTAATAACAGCTAAATATATGATCCAGATCTGCAGAATTGAGGACTGGACCTGTATTTCTCTCTGAATAGTCGGTCTACAGAGACATCATCATTCTGTCTTCAGCTGGTCCATGTGTAGTATCGGTAAGGCAACTACTCTAATGTAACATCCTGAGGATAAAGGAGATGTATGTACAACTAGTTAGCAAATTATATACCAATAACCATCTGGGGATTTATTTCCTTCTTTTCTACTTCCATTAATATTCTTGGCTGCCTTCTTGGTTTTGCAAAGATAATTTTGTTTTGGCTTATATTTTTAATTGCCTTTATTAAATCCATTTGCTTTATGGTTCTTTTCTATTTACAATATTTCTAGCAGCAACTATAAGCTCGATTCCTATACAATCTTCAATCATGTATTATTCACTCCTTCTATGTCATTAAGAAAGACGTTGAATTGGAACAGGACAATAATCCTCGCTAATAGCACCTCATTAGACACTCCTCCCCAGCTGTAGAGTGAGCTATTTATTCAGTCCTCATGACAAGCATACTCTTACCTACCTTTCATCAATAGCTACTTTTACCAGGCTGTTATTATTTCCCAAATTTCTTCATTCTTCTCTTTAAAAAATGAGAGCAGTATCTAAGCCCTAATCAATAGCTCACTGATTTTTATGTCTCTCCTTATTTGTTGCAAGTCTGTATTTTCCCAGCCCTCTTTTCTTTTCTTTCAACATTTAAACCTTCTGTGGTGTTACCGACTCAGTCTGTGTTGTTCGCCGCCTGTCTTCCTCACTGAAGGTTTCCTTTCTTAGATTCTACCTTTTATTTTTCAACAGCCTTCTGTGTGTTCATATATCTTATTTTTTCATTCCATGAAAGACATTAAACTGTTGGAAGGTAAGGAAAGTAGGCCGTGCATGCTTTTAAAGCAAGTGCTTTATAAATTCTGCTTTTTTGAGGTGATAATGGGTGATAAACACAGACATCATTGATGAAGTTGTCACCCCATGTTGTTCAGCCTTTGGCACCTCTTCATCTCAGAAACATTAGCAAACTGCTGTGACATGGAAGGGGTTGGGAGAGCTGAGAATCTTCAGCTGTAGGAGCCACATGTTAAGAACTTTGGTGTTGCTTTCTGCCCTGCTGCTACAATGAGGATCAGAGCCATTGATAATCACACACCTAAATGCTGCAGAGGAACCCTGGCAGTGCAATGGTTAAAGCTCTCGACTGCTAACTGAAAGATCAGCAGTTCAAATCCACCAGCTGCTCCTTGGGAAATAGATGTGGCAATCTGCTTCTGTAAGGATTACAGCCTTGGAAACCCTATGGATCATTTCTACTCTGTCCTGTAGGGTCGCTATGAGTCAGAATCAACTCATCGCAGTAGGTTTGCTTTGGCTCTTTTTTCAAGTGTTGCAGAAAACTTTCTCCAGGAAACCAACCCCTTATGTGGAGTTTCTGGGTGGACAGGAGGAAGCTAACTGTTTATTTCTTAGTCATTAAAATTCTTATTTGGTTTTAAGTGAAATCTTATACTATTGTCATTTTATGTACTTAAATTATTTAAATATTGATATCTTTTATTTTTCATGTGCTCTAGGAGTTTTTAAAGTGAAGGTCACTATTACACACATTAAATTAAACAGCAATTCCATGAAATTGCATGGAAAGATGCTGTAGACAGTTTTGGATTCCCCAACACACATTGCATGACTCTAACTATATATAGAAAACATAATCATAACTTTCTTACAATATGGAGATATGAAGGGAGGAAACAAATCTTAGAGCTTTATAAAGATTACATTCAGATATTTTGTCATTCGATTAGTAACAATGTTCTTACATCTGAGTTATATGTCCTAAATTAGAGACACTTCCACTATTTCAATTTTTCTTTCTTCTTGCCTATACTCCTAAAAGTTACATAGCCCTTTGCTATGGATTGCATTCTGTTCCCCCCAAAATCTGTGTCAACTTTGCTAGACCTAGATTCCTAGTATTGTGTGGTTGTCCACCATTTTGTGATGTGATGTGATTATCCTATGTATTGTAAATCCTAATCTCTATGATGATAATGAGGCAGGATTAGAGGCAGTTATGTTAATGAGGTAGGGCTCGATCTACAGGATTAGGTTGTAACTTGAGTCAATCTCTTTTGAGATACAAAAGAGAGAATGGAGCCGAGGGACCTCATTTCCACCAAGCAAGAAGAGCCAGGAGAGGAGCACATCCTTTTGACCCAGAGTCCTTGCACTGAGAATCTGCTAGACCAGGAGAAGATTGATGACAAGGACCTTCCCCCAGAGCCCACAGAGAGAAAAAGACTTCCCCTGGAGCTTGTGCCCTAAATTCAGACTTCTAGCCTCCTAAACTGTGAGAGAATAAACTTCTGTTTGTTAAAGTCATTAACTTGTGGTATTTCTGTTATAGCAGCACTAGATAACTAAGACACCCTTATTTACTTATAAATATTATCCTTGCTCTTTCTGTTTAAAAATAAAAACAAAACAAACCAACACCACCAACAACAAGAACCTGAAAATAATTATGGGCCAGGGTTATTAGCTCGTATTTTACTATGAGCATTGTCTTTATGGTTTTCAGTATTTTCTGGTTCCATTTATTTTGATACTTTCAATGGTATTTGAGAAGAACTTCTCATCTTACAGAAGGGCTGGTTAAGGAAGGATACTCATATGAAGTAATCCTAAAAAGGAAGTGTGAGTGTATATGTGAAAATATGAAAATTTATGTTATATTTAGCCTTAATAAACTCATCCCCACACACCTCATCCTTACTGTCTCCTATTTTCACTTTCATTCATATATATATGAATATATGAAATATATACATACATATATATGTATTTTCATTTTGAGAATAGGTGTCTTCTGGAGCTACCTTTAGATTTCTTTGAATCTTATTACCTTCAAAGTATAACGAAGGATTAACTGATAGTACAACTTTCATCCCACAGTAACAACTAGAAAATGGAATAAAATATATGAAATGATTGTTTTCAGATACTGAACAATAGAAAGAATAGGTCTGTGACCCTGAGTGATAGGAATCAAACAAGGTGAGCCCTCTGGTAGTCCCTCTGAGTCCTCTGGTGGCCCAGGATTTCTGTCTGGAGGCACTTTCTGGACAGTAGCACAGTGAAGGGAAACTCAAGCAGATCATAGAAATATTGCTGCACTGAAGAAACAGATCAAGCTTGAGGAGAACGGAATGGCTGAAAAAGGTGGCACATAGTGATGTAAAGAATGGAGCTATGAAGAGAAAGAAACCAAGAAATCTGCACAGGGGTCTTCTGGAGTCTGCTAAACACTGGACTGTGCAAGCCTAGAGTGATTATGGACAAGGACTGGCAAAGGGCAGTTCTCAGGGAGTTGTATAAGGAACCATCCCAACATCTTAGCAGGGCTGGCAGGCGTTCAAGTGCCAACAAAGCTACAGTGGAGAGAACTTTTTAAACACTGTCATTCAGTAGAAGGGTCTCACCTGAGGGGTAGGGATAAACAAGGCCTGGAGAAAAGGCTACTGTATACAAGCCCTAGCAAAGTCTAAAGGAGCAAGATTATCAATAAGTAAATTATAGGGTCACTATGAGTCAAAATCAACTCAACAGCAATGGGTTTCATTTTTTAATTTTTTTTATTTTTTGGTTTTGGTAAACTCTACTGCCTGATTTAAAAAAAAATTAATAAAAATTCTCTTCTACCTTTTGAAAGGAAGAATGTAAAACCCAGATTCTTGATAATTTAATTATCACAATATCTCACATCCAGCAAAAAGTTACCAGTTGTGTGAAACTGAAATGGACTAAGAAGGACCTCCCCCTACAGACACATTCTAAATTTGGACTTCTAGCCTCCTGAAATGAAGAACATAATTTCTGTTCTTTAAACCACTCACTTGCAGTATTTCTGTTACAGTGGCACTAGGTAAATAAGACAGCATCTAATAATGAAGCTTCAACATATATGAAGAAGGTACTGACAGAAATGAAAGAATAGACAAAGTCACTATTACGCTTGAAGACAATAGTCTTCTCTAAGAAACAGACTGAAAAGTAGAGAGAAGATCATGAAGGATATAGATTTGGACAAGACTGTCAACTAACTTGACCTGGTGGATATTCATAAAACAGTAAACCCAACAACTGAAGGATACACATTCTTTTTTCAAGTGCACATGAAACATTGACTAATATAAATCATATGTTGGGCCAAAAACATGCCATAAATTATGATATAAAGCATGTTATATGATCTCTAACAAAGGAGAGAAAAACCAATACAAATATATCTGAATAATCCTTAAGCGTTTGGAAATTAAAAAAAAAAAAATACTTCTAAGTAACCTGTAAGCCAAAGGTGGGGGGGGGGAGCAAGGGAAATTAGAAAATATTTTAAATGATCATGAACACATGATACATTAAAATTTATTGGAAGCAATTAAAGGGGTGCTTTAAGGAAACTTTATAGCTATAAACGCTTATTTAAGAAATGAAGAAAGATGTAAAATCAGAAATCTACACTTTCACTTTAAGAAGCTAAAAAGAAGAACAAATTAGACACAAAGCCAATGGAAGGAAATCCACCATAAAGAAATGTGTCAATATCAGTGAAATAGAAACTAGAAAAAATAATAAAGAAAATAATTGATAAACAAAACCATTTACAATAGTTTAAAAATTAGCATGAAACACTTAGATATAAGTTAAAAAATAAATGTGAAAGACACGTATAATGAAAATCAAAAAATAGAGTTGTGAGTAATAAAAGAGGATCTAAATAAATGGGAAGATATACCATGTTCTCGGATTGAAAGTCTCAGTGTTATTAAGCTGTTAGTTTTTTTTTTGTGTAAAATGACAAGATCATTCTAAAATTTATATAGTAATGCAAACGGTCTATGATAGTCAAAACTGGGTTAGAGATGTAAAAGTTGCTCACTACAAGAACTAATGGAGGAAGGTTAGCATTAGCGTATCATATAGTTAATAAATAATGCTTGAAGCCTGCAGAGAAGAATGGTAGTAAAACTTTGTATATGCCTATAGTCATTTTTTTCTTTTTTTTTTTACTATTGGAGAACATTTTTCTGCATTCATGATTTCCTTTGTACAATTTTTCAAGTATAAATATCTTTAATAAACATTTTATGTGTAGATAAATGTGAATGGGAATATAAACCCTTAATATTCCCATTTTGCCCATTTTCATTATTACAAATGCCGCTTTATACAAAGTCATTTACATGATACGTAGCAAATATAAAATTAATATTTATCTTTTAATAAAAATCCATTTGTACCTAGACAAATTAATCCCTCACTCCCTATAAAAACTGCAAAACATAAGGACCAAATATTATTTACAAAGGATCATAACCCTGGCTTACTACCACTTTCCAATTGGATATTGTTCCAGAAATGTCTCTTGGTGGCTTGTTGTTGATTTATTTAAGGACTTGAAGATGATAGACACCTAAATATTCAGCTATGGAAGTAGCAAGGTGATAAACTTAATTTTGCTAAAATGCTCCCACTGAATTACGCATACAGACTGAAGAACAATACATAGCCATCACTTTATGGCCTCAAGACCAGTAGACTAGAAATATGAATCCCCTGACACCACCCACCCTTGACCAAGTAAAATTATTTTGAATTTATGGAATCATTCTGGATGTCTGTGATTCTCTCCTCTATTTGACCTATATGGTATTAAATGTGATTTCAAACTTTTCTTTCAATAGTACTTATTTCTTTTTATTAGAAAAAAAATAATCATTTTGGATGTCCTGTTATAATAAAAAGTCCATATTTATTTCTGATCACCAGGGATAGAAAAAATCTACATCACAGCTTCTAGTTTATATGTCTTTGAACTGATATCTAATAACTAGGCACAATCTCTGAATTAGCTCAAAAATATTTTTGTTTTACTGTTATGACTTACTATATTGATTTAAGATGCTTAAACATATTCTAGAGTGTTATATCTTTTAAAATTTTGTGTATTATTTTATTGGATATTCAAATTTGCATTCTCAGACATTCGATTTTGCATTTCCTGATTTGTAAGTTTAATTTTAAACCCCAATCATTCATAATTATACATACTGGAGTTGAATTCATTAAATGTTTACTCATAATTAAAGAAATGAAATTTATTTGGGAAATTGTGCTCTTTTAAATTAATACTTTCAAAAAATTACTTAATTTGCATGTTATAAATGGCATTAGCAAATAGATACTGCATATAGGAACAGTAATCTGTTTTCTCATGAGTATTTTCTGTTGGCATATAGTAGGCGAAGATCTCTAACAGATTTCATTATAGGGATCAAATAACAGATGCTATTCTACATTTTGTCAAATTATTTTACTAACATTACAAAATATACTAAAATGTTTTAAGGAACTAAGGAAAAAAAAACAACAGTTAAGGAGGAAATGTTATAAACTGATTTTTAGAAAAGAGGGTATGTGGATGATATCAGGACACTTACCAATATTCCTTGCCGACTATTAAGCATGCAGAGCATGAGGGACTTTGTAAATGGCTTTACATGGATAAGCATACTTCTCACAAACACCTTGTAAAGGCCATATTAGTTACTGTTCTTTGTTTAGAGAAATAACTTCAAATAAACAGAAGTAAATAATTTGCCCAGAGTTGCATAAATAGTAAATGTCAGGAAGAGGGTTTGAAACTAGACTTGTTTGACTCATCAAACTGAGCTCAAAACACTAAGCTGTACTGTTTGGGGATATCAAATTATATCTTAAGTGTGCCTTTCCTGCTAGAGTGCTTAATAAAATTTTACTAGATTCAATTTGACAAATGAACTCCAGGACAGGTCAGGCCAAGCATCTCAAATAATATTTAAATATGGTATACATATTGTAAACATATGTGGTTTTAAATTAATTCAGTAATTTGATGAATATCTACTACTACCGAGCAGTTATGAAATATTATATGTATTTTTATATTATTTCTACATGACATATAAATATATTTTAATTATTTATAATATTTTAAATACTTGAAATAATTTATAGAACATTATTGTCTCCCTTCCCTTCTCCTGTTCCTTAAACCCTCTTCCAACCCTAGAAGTAACTACTAGTGACAATTTGGTGTCTGTCTTTCCAGCCTCTTTCTATGTTTTTTCTACCTCATAAACTATATATGTATTAATTTACATTTCTACTGAGTTTTATACATACAGGCACATATTCACTTATACATATATGTATGTAAGGTCATGTTTTATTTTTCTGAGAGTATTTTTTTCTACTTAAAATATGCCCTTAATACATTTCGATGTCAGCATATATAGACTCATTATTTTTAACACATTGATTTTAACTGCTCCATAATAATCCTTAATCTTTGGTGCAATGCTGGCAGGTAAGTGCTCACGATATGATATCACCCCACTGATAGCTGAGGTTTGACTGACATGACTTGTTGGGCAGGTAAACCGCTCTGGAAGAAGGCTATCATAGAACACTGCAACCTTCCCACAACAGAACATGAGTACGTGCAAGTCCAGATTAGAACAACCAAGAACAGCCAAGCTGGTTGTAAAAACATCATTCACCAAAGTGCAGCTAACAGTGAGTACTGCTTGCAAGTTTGCTGTATCTCAGAAAAGGCCAATAGGGGCATTTATAATGCTGTATATAGATTTATATTTATCTTAATTATAAGACCGGTCTTTCAAAACTCAACTTTGGTTTTTATTTACCCCAGAAGCTTGAGTTGAATCACCAAAAAACCTCTTGCCATTGGATCAATTCCGATGCACAGTGACTATAAGACAGAGTAGAACTGCCTCATAGTGTTTCCAAGGCTGTAATCTTTATGGAAGCAGACGGCTACATCTTTCTCCCATGAAGAAGTTGGTAGGTTTGAACTGCTGACCTTTCTGTTAGCAGCAGAGTGCTTAACCACTGTGCCACCAGGGCCTTTTGAACCATCATCTGAAGTAAATTGCTTTCTCCATAATGATCCCTCTGTGTTTTATAGGCGGACTTAGTATTGTACTGCTTATCTCAGTATTTTCTGTTCTTTTGATTTTTTAAACAACTGCGTTCTGTCCTTTCTCATAAACTATTATATTGTTGACGGTAGACTCTGTCTCATTTATTTTAGTATCCCAAGTGCTAAGAATAGTGACTGTGCTTAGTAAGTGCTCAATAAAGTTTTGTTGAATAAATGGATATTGTATAAAATGTACCAATTGTTTATTTTGGCAGACGGAGGTGTAGTATAACTTTAATTTGATGCTATACAAAGTCATAATACTTTGGTTCAACAATGCGTGCACTCACTGAGCCAATCATGTATTTAGAAAGTAGGTTACAATATGAATTTCATTTTTTGTTTAACTTTTTCTTAGGCAAAATTACGTGTTTATATTTTTGTGAAAGAAATTGTGTTTTATAAACAGAAAGAAGGATAAGTGTTGTAATCTTCTTCCATTAGTGGATTTAGACATTCAAATATCTTTAATCTACAGAGAGTCTGGAAAACCTGCATTTAAATTGTAGCCCCACTTCTTTGTAACCTGCCACCTTAACTTCTCTGAGCTTCAGTTTTCTCATCTTTACAGAAATAGTTATTGCCATCTCCATGTGAGTGTTCCCGGCTATTGTCCTCCAGGTTTAAAGGCTATTCAGTTAGCACAATTCTACTGAGAGTCCCATTGAATTTTTGGCCGTCAGCTGAGCACTTTGGGCTACTTGTGCACAGCTTTGCTCTTACCTCCTTCTGGCAGTCTCTATGTCTCTTCCTCTTCCTAATGCTCCCAATTTCCCCTGAAATTACTTAATCCTTTGTCCTATCACATTATATTTTAGTTATGTTTTCAATTGCCCATGGCCCCGTTAGCTTATAAATTCCATTTGAGCAGCAGTCAAAACTGTCTTGATCATCTTTGCATTCCCAGGATTTGGTACAGTGTTTGGTCCAAGATAGACACTAACAAGTATATATGGATAAATGAATGTATATTCAAAGGCATGGATTTAGGAATAAGCAAGACGTATTTAGAGGGAGCAGAACTAGCTTAGTTAAAGCAGAATAGGACTTGGGTATGGGTAGCAATTTGATGTGAGATATAATCATACCTACCTACTGTAAAACTCATATAACCCATCGCCATCGAGTCAATTCCAACTCATACTGATCCTATAAAACAGAGTAGAACTGCCCCATAGGATTTCTCAGGCTGTAATTTTTTTTTTTGAAATTGAATCATAAGGTTTATTTCGAGCAGTCATTCTATATGCATATAGGGAGATGACTCTGATTCCAAAAAAAAAAAAAGCAGATGGCTTGTGGTAGGCTGGTTACAATAAATCTTTTTATTTTTTTATTTTTATTTTTTATTGTACTTCAGGTGAAGGCTTACAGAACAAATAGTTTCTCATGAAACAGAAGTACACATGTTATTTTATGACA
>NW_004443999.1:14258193-14259357 GCF_000243295.1 Trichechus manatus latirostris
GGAGAGTCATCTGGTGTTTTATTTTGGACGCCTACTGACACCATCCTGTCGTGTTTTTGTAAATGTTTTGATATTGTCTGCTGTCTTTCAGGCATTCAGTAGTTATTTTTCTTGTTTATTGATTGTAGATTTGTTTGTTTTGTCCCTTTTTTTTTTTTTTTTTTATTTGACTATGTCTGAGCAGGCTGACTGTGTGGTCTTTGTTGTTTGCTCATCTATGGGAACAATACTTTTCACCTCCTTCTCCAATTGGCAGGGTCAGTCACTCAGATATGGTACGGTGGGGCAGGTCTAGATGAAGAGGAGTTACTGGGACGGGTTGTTTGTGGCACTTACTACAGCCACCAGTGTGGGTCGGCAATCAGTGTAGGGCAGGTTCCAGTAGGCCGTGCCTGTGCTTCTTGGTGGTGTGATGTTAAGTGCACAGTGCAGGTAGGCAGGATGTAGCGGGGAGATTGTTATGTGTGGAGCTAAGATGGATATGGGTTAGAGGAGAGAGGAACAGGAGCCAAAAACATACAAACAAACTAAAAAGAATTCTAGGGGAGCTTGCCTTTGGATTAGAGAGATGAGAGACTAGGAAATGGAGAAAAACAGAAAGGGGAAGAGGAAGAAAAGGATGAATAAATAAAAATTGGAAAGGTTAAAGAAACGCAAAGTTCCCAGGGATCCCACTGCTGCAGCTATGAGGTCTGGGGAAGTTGCTCTCAGGCGTTGCATTACAGCCTGGCTAGAAGGCGTAGAGGTATACAATGCCAGTTATTAAGGGAACAGAAAAAGAAGGAAGATATAAAGAGACGAGAAACTAAGCAATGAAGAAAAGACCAAAAGGGAAAAAGAGGAAAAGAAAACAAAACCAATTAAAAAAAATACCAAGAAAAGCCCCCCAAAAAACTGAAAAAGAAAAAAAAAACTGACAAAGAAAGAAATGCCCTCAGGGATCCCTAAGCACGTCTGTGCAATCCTAGGGGGCAGTCTCCTTGCCACGCAGGTCAGCCTGGCCAGAAAGGGCTCCCAACTCAAGAAAAGGAAAAGAAAACAAAAACAATTCAAAACAAACAAATGAACAAAAGCCCCGGGATCCCACCAGTGTGGCAGCCCAGACCGGGAAGCAGCTTCACATGCGAACAGAGCTCCATGACCCCTCAGGAAGAAGCAAAGATG
>NW_004443999.1:14259868-14280020 GCF_000243295.1 Trichechus manatus latirostris
TCAGATCTTTGCTGTGGAGGGATGGCGTGGTGCTTCTGCCTAGAGGGCCATTTTGCCGGAAGTCTCCAGTTGTGAGGATTTTTGTTTTCTTTATGTTAAGGTATAATCCATACTGAAAGCTGTAGACTTTGGTCTTCGTCAGTAAGTGCTTCAAGTACTTTTCACTTTCAGGAAGCAAAGTTGTGTCATTTGCATATTGCAGGTTGTTAAAGAGTCTTCCTCCAATCCTGATGCCACATTCTTCTTCATACACTCCAGCTTCTCGGATTATTAGCTCAGCATATAGATTGAATAAGTATGGTGAAAGGATATGACCCTGACGCACACCTTTCCTGACTTTAAACTATGCAATATCTCCTTGTTCTGTCTGAACGACTGCCTCTTGGTCTATGTACAGGTTCCACATAAGCACAATTAATTGTCTGGAATTCCATTCTTTGCAATGTTATCCATAATTTGTTATGATCCAGACAGTTGAATGCCTTTGCATAGTCAATAAAATATAGGTAAGCATCTTTCTGGTATTCTCTTCTTTCAGCCAAGATCCATTTGACATCAGCAATCATATCCCTCATTGCACGTCCTTTTCTGACTCTAGCTTGAATTTCTGTCTATGTACTGCTGCAATCACTTTTGAACTTCAACAAAATTTTACTTGTGGGTGACATTAATGATATTGTTCCATAATTTCCACATTCTGTTGGATCGCCTTTCTTTGGAATGGGCACAAATATGGATTTCTTCCACTCAGTTGGCCAGGTAGCTGTCTTCCAAATTTCCTGGCATAAACGAGTGATTGCTTCCAGGGCTGCATCCATCTGTTGCAACATCTCAATTGATATTCTGTCAATTCCTGGAGCCATGTTTTTCACCAATGCCTTCAATGCAGGCTTTATTTAGTCATTGCTAGATATTTGCATTTAAAAAGCAAAGATGTCAGTTTGATGACTAGGTACGCCTAACCCAAGCCATGGTATTTTCAGTAGCCTCATATGCATACGAAAGCTAAACAGTGAAAAAGGAAGACCAAAGAAGAATTGATGCATTTGAATTACGGTGTTGATGAAGAATATTGAGTATACCATGGACTGCCAGAAGAATGAACAAATCTATTTTAGAAGAAGTGAGCCAGAATGCTCCTTAAAAGTTAGGGTGGTGAAACTTTGTCTTACTTACTTTGGACACATTTATCAGGAGCAGGGGTGCATTATCTAATAAGCTTACCTTGCTTATTGTAGTGAACAATTTCGCATTTCTTTTCACCACTTCAAAGATTCTGCTTCTAGGTATGGCTGGCATCTGTTTCTCTCAGCACCTTCCTACAGAATCAAAGCCTCTTTTCAAATTACAGTCCCTAACAGAGACTGATTACCGAGTCAGCAAGGAAATGTGTTCACTATAGGTTAGTAAGTAATCACAAGTCAGCCCATGCTTACCTTGCTTGTTGGGTAGTCTGCCCCTGATCAGGAGGGACCAATCCCTGGAGAAGGGCATCATGCTTGGTAAAGTAGAGGGTCAGCGAAAAAGAGGAAGACCCTCAACAAGATGGACTGGCACAGTGGCTGCAACAATGGGTTCAAACATACCTTTTATTGTGAGAATGGTACAGGACCAAGCAACATTTTGTTCTGTTATACACGTGGAGTCACAATGAGTCAGTACCTACTAGAAGGCACCTAACAACAACAGCACATATTTACAGGAGTTGAACTGCTCCATAAGACTTCCTATTTCTTTATCATTTTCTGTTGGCAAAGCAACTGTGTAGCATCTTCATTTTACATACTGGTTCCACCCCAAAGCTGATCTTATGTTCATGTTCATAAGCACAAAGTGATATTAAACAAGCCACTGCTCGTGTCCTCTGTTAGATGTAGGTCCCACCGTTTTCCTCTCTTACTTGCTTGTATATATATCGAATTTCACAAACAGGAACTATTGTAGTTAAAACAAAATTAAAACTGAGGAAGAAACAAGTAATGGTCAGCGTGAGAAAGTGGGAACTGAGTATTTCATATTAAAAAAAAAGAAAGCTTCTAGTATTAGATAATGAATATCCCAAACTACCTAACTTACATTTGAATAATAAATACAAGTTAAAATATTTTACTGAAGGTAAAACAAGTGCTTAATTCCTGGGAAAATTGTTTTGAAAATATTGCATAGATACTAGAGGAAAAGCAGCTTATCTGCTTTGGAAAATAAGACTGTTACATTTACTTTCAAGTATTCTAGTAAACAAACATTCAAGGTTACAACGTGTAATGTATTTTTACAATAATAATATTTCCCATTAAGCACAACACAATAAATCTTTTAAAGGCTTTTTTGGATGTATTTTTCTCTGAGCTGTATTTAGCCTTGAACAAGGCATCCTGATGAAAAAATTTCCTAGAAACTGATGTGGAAAAACAAGACCTTATGAAATCCCATTTTATCTGCAAAGAGACAGCAATGAAAAGAAAAGAGGGGAAAAAAAACTTACTACAACCAATGAAAAAGAGTAACTCTTTTGCTACTAAAAAATTCCTTTTCTTTTATTAACACACTGTCATAAACCTAGTTCGATAGAAATCAGTTCTAAAACAATTACAAAACTTGCACTACAGCTCTGGAAAAAATCTGCTTTGTCTGGGATGAAAAAGTCTCTGAAAATAAGAGGACTATATTTTTTTAAGGGAGGGGCCTAAGAATTGTTTTTCCCCATTAAAAGTGTACAAAAGAACTGTATTTTAGAAAGTTAAGGAGCTGTGGTGGCACAGTGGTTAAAGCGCTCAGCTATTAACCAAAAGGTCGACAGTTCAAACCCGACAGCCTCTCCGTGGGAGAAAGATGTGGCTAGAAAACACTGATACATATTTTTAAAAAATAGAATTTATCTTTAATATTTGATAGCTACAACTCATTTCTGTGTACATTTGGGTTTATAACTACTTGTTCTTTCTTTTTGCATATGTGTGTGTGTATTTCATCAAAAAGGGAGTGCTACTGAATCTGTTGTTAGTTGCCATTGAGTTGATCCCAACTCATAGTGACCTCGTGTGTGCAGAGTAGAACTGTTCCATAGGGTTTTCAAACCAGTGACCTTTCAGAAGCAGATTGCCAGGACTTTCTTCTAAGGCATCTTTGAGTGGGTTCAAACCGCCACCCTTTCAGCAAGTAGTCGAGTGCTCAACTGTTTGCACCACCAAGGACTCCTTGCTACTGAATCTAATAAGTTAATATTCTGAGAAAGTTCAAAAGTGTTTTCCTTCCCATCCTCACCGCAGAACTGGGAGCACATAATTCTTACAGAGGAACTCCTTTGCCAATATAAAAAACCAAAAACCGAACCCGTTCTCATCGAGTGGATTCTGATACATTGCGACTTATAGTACATGAAAAGTGTAAGAGCAATAACTGGAAGAGGGTCTAGATGGATGTGCAATACCTCTCACGCTGCTGCAGCTCTCCACATAATTTAGAGGGCGTAAAGTCACCATAGGCATCTCAGGCTCACAGAAGCGCATGAGGTTGAGCTTGCATATCCAGATAAGCAAGGGATTGGAATAGATGTGTTTTCCTTAAAACCAGAAAGCCTGGCAGGAGGCGTCAGCAGAGGATGCCAGCTAAGAACAGAGGGAGCAGGAAAAAAATGAGCTATCCTTCATAGGAGGCCACTAGAATGAAGGACAGCACTCAGACCAGATGGCCCTCTGAGGGTGAACAAATACTTAAGCCCTTCTGCGAATTTAAACTAATACTGGACAGAAAGGGAAGCAAAGAATCTGGAAATTACTATCCCACAGAGACTGAGATTTTAGTCAGATGAAATTGAGTTTCTATGAATCAGAAAGCTTAACATTTTTGTTCTTGCCAGTAGTGGATATGAGGGTTTGTGGGTAATTTTAATTGGAGAAATTGATTTACTCTTCTGCACATACAAGATGGAGGAATTTTGTGACTGCGTCTTTTAACCTACTCCACATACATTCATTATTGTAACTTTTATTTTCATATGTCAATATGCTTTAAACATCTTTCCACAGCAATAATTCTATCTCCACTAAATAATTTTCATACCTATGTAATACTTCATTGCATGAGTTTACTCTAATGCATTTAACCAATTCCTGATTTGAGGGTATTCATTGTTTCTGACTTCTTTGTTTTATGTAAGGGTAATAAACCTATAATAAGTTATGTTTCCCCCTAAAATAAATTTCTAACAGTTGGAATTGCTAGTATTCATGGAAGAGTAGTTGCTCTTTTAGTTTTTGATATGGATTGTCAAATATTTCTCTAAAAATATTGTACCAATTTACACACACTTGAGCGGTATTAGTAACCAATCTTTTTTCACTATACCAGTTGATATATCAATCTGTATATATGTTAAAATAAACATGAGTTCATGCCGATATATCCAGCACTAATTTCAGCACCCCAGAACTCAGACTAGACCTCCTCCTGGCTTATTTTTAACTTTTTTTTTTTTTTTCTGACATCAAGAATTCTATTTTCTATTATCTGTAATGTATTTTATTGTTTATTTAACTAATATACATGTAGAATAATTTCAGAATTTGTAGACCATACCTTGTAAGAAACCAATTTACTAACTAGAATACAATGTTTATGCATGATTATTTTTATTTCAGCCTTACAGTATTCAGTAAAAATATCTTTCTCCAAAGTTATTTAAATCAGTCCCTTCCCCCACCCCAACCTACTTCACTGAGGTAATGTTATACATTTATAGTACATTTAGATTTATATTTCACTATCTGCAATCCATTCTAGGATTCCCCTGTAATTTTGGTTGGTTTTAAAAAATTGTCATATAGTGAAATTCTCTCTGTACGGGTTTTGACGAATGCATAGAGTCATGCATCCACCACCAACCAGTACCATACAAAACAATTTCACAACCCTAAGAATTCCCCTCTGTAGCCCCTTTGTAATCAACAAATTACCTCTCAACCAACCACTTTGATGCTATTGAAAACCATCATGGCTAATTTTCATTTTCTTGTTCTTCTATACACTTTCAAAATGAGTCCAGAAATCTGGTCAATTGATTGTTAACAATAGTTCCAAGACAGTTCAATGGGAAAGGATATTCTTTTCAACCACCAATCTTTCAGTTAGCAGTTGAGTGCTTATGAAATCTGTAAGTTTCAGTTATTAAGCATTTGCAAATAGAGAACTATCAGTGGTTTAGTAGTAGAAAAACTGATGTATTACCTGCCTAGGACACTTTTCTACCACCCCCATCATCTAACTCATCTCTTAATTTGTAGCTCCAGGGTAATACTTCAGTGGTTTTTTTACCCCATCTCCTCCCATAGACAACGGTGCCTACTTTTTCCTTTGCGCGTCTCTGTTTTCCCGTCTTATGTTTTTATCATAGCACCTGAACAATTTATTGGATGTATCACTCACATGAAGTTCCCCAGTTGGCAGAAACAGTTTACACTCATCTACTAGCCTAAAGGATGGTGGTTCAAACCCACCCAGTGATGCTGTGGAAGAAAGACCTGGTGATCTGCTTCTGTAAAGATTATTGATCTGGATCATTTACATATTAGCCTGCTTCTGTGGCTTTGAAAAACTAACTGGGGCAGGGACTCTGTCTTACTTAAGTTTTTTTATCTAGTAGCTAGTACTATGAAAGAACATGGTAGCTCTTTATCATGCATTAAGTGAAAAAAAGTAATACAGAAAGAGGAGTCAAAACACAGACACACACACACACACAGAAGAAAATACCTAGAACAAGGTATTGTAAAAACTAAAAGGATATTAGAAACTACTTTGGAAAGAAGACTAAAGGCAGATTAATATCTATATTTTGTCAATAATTCCTAAAGTCCCTTGGAATTGATTTAGGATACCCTAGAAAACAACTCACATTTTGAGCTGGTAGAGAGTATGACTTGTGAATCACAACAAATAGGCCACTTCATGTTTGTGTCTAAAACATGTCTTTCATTGGAGTTCACCTCCTTTTTCCTGTATGATAAGAAGTTAAATTGGTTCGCATAGTCTTTTATCTATTCTGTTAACTTTGGTCTATTTTAGGGTAAAACTGTTTCTTCTTCTCATTTTAAAATAATTTAAAGCAGTTGACTCCAGTGTGCAAGGGTAGAGCTGACTCGCTCTGGTTCCTTACTGATCTGCAGATGATCCAGTCGTCCTATGCTGAGTGGTCTTAATTGGAAAGGGAAATTTCACAAACGTGAAATGATTTTCTGAGGCATTCCTTTTGGGGGGAGGGACATGATTTAAATATTTTTTCCTATATCCTAGGGAATTTCCATATTATGTATTTATAGTAGTTCCATTGCAAACGTGAAAGTTGAATTTTTAGGTAAGACCTCCCCTTTTTTATTTTGAGCATTGCTTCCTGTGTCAAGTAAACTTGCACCTCACCTTCCAAAATGCATGAATGTCACACATGACCTATACAGTTAAGAAAAAGGGAGGCATCAAAGAGGCCATTGGTAGGGAGTGAACCACAAGACATCTAATGTCTTTCAGTTTCTAGGACGTATGATGTTCAGAATAGCAATATCTCAACGATGACAATGAATAATGTTATCAAATAACAATGCTGGTGGAAAAATCATTTTCAGAGAATAGTGCTATCTAAAGTATAGTGACCAGCATCTTGAAAATCCCTTCACATTTTAGCAAAACCTATCCCATAACACTTTTTTTCTTCATCATGATATTTTTCACGTATGTACTTACTTTCCCAGAGTTTCCATGGTGACGTGTAACTACGGTTTATTTTTGCTTTGTTTTTCCACTTGCATTTTTCCTTTTAGCATTTTTAGTTACCCGGTGAACAAATTTATTAATGTTCCTCAAGCATTTAATTCTTGGACTTGGAGGAGTTGTCTCTTTTCTTGCCATTCTATATCTGTTCAAGTATTTTGAATACAGCAATAACTTTATTTATTATGTGGACTTCCAATGAAGGGATATAATTTCTTATAACTATTGAAGAAATCTAGGCATTAATTCACATTATGTTGTTTGGAATCATAAAATCTAAAAGCTGGACTGATTATCATATAAGGTGATTGGGACATAAAGATTTGAAAAGACTTGCCTAGCTCTTAAACAAGTTTGACTACTCCCAGGGGTAACTAACCCCCCGGACTAGTTGGTCTCTCCCTTATCTCAGATTTGTTTGTTTTTTTCCTGCAACCTTTGGGATTGGAGAAGTCTCCATCTCTATTCCTCTATTTACAGAATTGTTCAAATGAAATAGAAAGCTTTTTTGACTACAGGTGAACTCAGGCTACTCTGTAGCTGAGATAATTTGCTTTTGCCAACTTAGAATCGACATGCAGCTGCTACTTGCAAGAACACCTGGATCTGTGTTTATTGTCACCTTCTCCCCACCTCCAGTAGTAGTACTAGCTAGAGTACATGTTTTTAATTTTTAAGGGCACAATGGTTCTATGCAGTAGTTTGTTTTTTCACTCAGAGACAAGCCCCCTTTTGGACTTATCAGAGGGAAGAAAGACTCAGTGCTGTACCAACATGTAAGCGTCCATTTTTATGTTCTCTTTTGTCACATTGTGACTGGAGTCTAAAACATCACTTACTCTTTCCTATAGTAAGCCCATCACTGTGGCGAAGACTTAGACAATTCATCTTTATCTCCCATTGGAAGTAGAAACTAGCTAACAGGCAACTATTGCCATCACACAGCTTTGAGTTTTGCAAACAACCTGAATATAAGACACATGCTATTTTGCTGATGGACATGGTATATTATTATCATAATCACTGGTACTATAAGAGAAAAATGCAGTAAGTATAATACAGCCCAAATAGAACGCAAGATTTCTGCCTTCTGGAAGCTTGTATTTTAATGAATGCTATTATTTAACTGAAAATACGTTATGCCACAAGGTCTTTCAACTTGCTGTGAAACTAGCTGATGAAAATGTTATTTCCCAAGCAAACTGAGGAAAAATCAACAAGGAGAAGGGCTGAGCTACTTTGAGTAGAAGGTGCAGTAGATCTCACTCTGAGTCACTGGTTCAGAGAGGCTCAGCCACAGATTGATGCGTTGTCTTAAAACCCTGGGTACGTTTGCCGAACAGTTTAACACCCTCAGATAACTGTCAGGGTGCATTTTTAACTTTCATTCAAACACCGTGGTCAAAGTGACAAAATTTTTCATCTTGAAAGTTTAGCTGTTCCATAGTTGAGCAAACATCCTTATTTCCACAGTGCGACACAAAGAGATAATAGACTCTATACCGAACCCTGTTTGCTGAATACTGAAGTCAAAAAGCTAATGAAGTCTTCTAAAGATACATGTGTACAAACAGAATGGAAAACCATGCCCTCGATACACACATTGCAAATTCCTCTAAAAAACCCTCTGCTTTGCAGAAGTGTCAATGGGCATATTAAGATAAATGCTGTTAAAATATCAAGAATAAGTTTGTACAGGCACTCCACGTGGGATTTGCAACCTTGAGCATATTCTTACATCTATAGCGCCACAAGGTGAAGGAAGGTCCTGTATGAACTTCAGACACAAGAGACAATTGGTATTACTCCTTCACCATCAATTTTTATAATGCATGCTGTCGTAGAAAATTTAGAGCTTAATAAAAGAAGAAATTCCTCTGTACTTCTACAATCCAGGGATATCTCTTGTTAACATTTTGGCGAGTAGTTTTCTCTGAGTGCTTTGTTTTTCATATATGCATTTATATTTTAAAATTTGACATCATTTTTAAGGATATATAATTACATCATGGTTTTTCACTATGTATTTTATTGTCTTTTCCAGTATTATTAAATAGTTACTCAAATCTTTGAAAATTATAATTCTGTTGTATTTGGAATTTTAAACTGCTTCCATTGGTTTGCTATTAGAAACATTGTAGTGATGAGCAGTCCTGTACATACATGTATGCACACAATATTTCTACAATTGTAATTAGTGGGTCAGAGAACATTAACGTTTCAAATTTCCTAGTACGTATTGGAATTTTCTTTGAATACTCTATATCCATTTACATTTCTGCTGGGAAGAAATTCTTTACCACATACTTCCATAAGTTTTATTAAATTTTTTAATTAAACTTTTTCTTAGATTTTTTTTTTTCTTAATCTTGGAGTTGGTTTTCAAATTAAGCAAGATATAATATACAAAACATCACTGTGACCTTAAATAGTGTGGGACAATGGGGAAACTAGCTTCAGGGCTCTTGCATGGATGACTGTCCTACCATTAACAAAGAAGGAAGGACGAATCATGGTCTCTTCTGCACCCATGTCTACAGAGAGAACTGGCTATCAGTTAACATCTACATAAGAATAAAAAGAGAGTCATAAGAGACTCCTTCTCCTTGTACATGGCTAAAGAAAGGCTTTTCATGGAAATATTTTTGTTACATCAGTAAAGAGAGATATTTAAATAGGTCATAAAGGACCCATGGTTCTCCTGCATGGTTCACATTTCATAATCTCATCATGTCATTAAAAACAGTCAGTCTTTGGTCCAAAGTGGACATTCCTTATAGTGAAGAGAGACTCTGACTTTGTGCATATTCTATTAAGATCTCCAGTAGAGAAAACAAAAGGCAAACAGGTCCTTTCAAACAGTTATTTTGCTTGTTTGTTTCTGTCTTATTGCTTTATGTGTTTTCTTTCTTGTTTGTTTCTGATACTGGAAGCCTGGTATTTCACCTGTAGCACATATGTTACCGTATGGAACCACCAGATCTCTGTTTATGTCTGGTATCATCTCAGCCAGGAACCATCCTGTCCAAGAACAATAGAAATGTGCAAATCTGTAGACCCAGTTTACTGAGATTTAAGTACATCTATCTATTAATCCCAGATAGTTGAAAATAAATTAATAGGTGAAAAGAGTTGGCCAGTTGATACAGGAATGTCTTAGATTTTAAAAAAAATTAAGGACAAAAGAATAAAATCAAAGAAAGAATCATAGTCAAACCAATAGAAAACTTAATCTGTGGATTAAGTTCAGGCCTGGGGGAGGCATGAGCAAGAGACCTGGTGGTGGAATTTGCACACACATCCAGATGGTGGTGACATTCATCTGCAAGGAATATTATAGTAGATGTGAGCAAGTGTAGAAATAATGTCCGTAACATATGCTGAATTACATTTTGTAATTAAGGTAATGTTTAAGGTATGGGCCCAAGGTCAGGCTTTGGGAGTAAGAGGCTCGCTTGGCTCCTGGGAGGCAATCAAGCTTGAGTAGAATGCATAGCTTTCTCTATCATTGTGCTGGGCCAAAGAGCAAACAGTGTTCAACTGAATGGTCTCATTATTTTATTTTGGTAGGTATTAACTAGCTCTACGGGGAGATACTGCACTAGCATTCTCCTTGTGACCTTGTTCTACTAACTAGACTGTTTCCTTATTTATCATTTTTGTTTGCTTGTTTTTAATAGTTTTGCCTTGAAATATAATACCTCTATGTTCAAAACTAATTTTTTCGACTAAATCTAAAACAGCTTTCATGTGCCTAAATTTAATGAATGAACACTATACGGAGAAACGAGTCAAACTTATAATAAACCCTAATAACAAAAACATTGACAACAACACTAGCAAGCTTTGATTAAGTACTTGCATGCTTACATGGGCCGCATATTTTACATTTGATAATATTATTACTTTTCACAATAACCCGAGGAAGTAAGTATTAATGATTTATTCCCCTTTAAAAATTTTTTTCTTCAGATTTGTAGACTAATTCCATAGAGGTTCGTATTAAGTTTTTCATGGCTGTTTCCGTGAGTTAACCTGATGCAATTATAGGGAATCACAGGAAATTTTAGTCTTGTTTGATGATGGGAGGATGAAGAGGTAAGCTTCTGGATGTGGTGCAAGGGTGTCAGCTCTGCTTATTATTGTTCTTGTTAGTTGCCGTCAAGTCAATTCTGACTCATAGTGACCCCATGAGTGCAGCATACAACAGCTCCATAGGGTTTTCAAGGTTGTGACCTTTTGGAAGCAGATCGCCAGGCCTGTCTTCTGAGGCGCCTCTGGGTGGATTCTAACCCCCCACCTTTCAGCTAGTAGTTGAGCGTATAACTCTTTGTGCCCCTCAGAGATTCCTCAACTCTGCTATGACCCTGGAAACGTAGAGGGTAAGAAGATTAAGAACAAATACCTTAGAGTAAGGTGAAGCTGTGGACAAATATCCTAGTCAATGCTGAAGACAGACATGTGATAAATGAGGTAAGAAGGGAAAACAATTTCTCACTAATGCAATATGCAACAAGTGGTGACATCCTGAGTTGGGAACCATAGGTCTTCTAATGAGTTAAGCGTTTTTGTACAAGTTGGTTTACTCTGCTCCTAAATTGATTCATCTTTAGAACTAAGATGGTACTACATATTGATTTAACCTAATGGAGGAAAACATAAAAATATATACATGCAGTTTAGTCATTTATAAATACAAAGCAACGTAGAACTAACAAAACGACGTTCAATTGTTAATTAGAAAATGTTTCCTGTTTCGGTAGTCTGGAGATATGGATAATTAACAATTTCTGGCAGGCAGTGCGTCTAAACAATACGATTCAATGATTGTTAATTGAATTATGTCTATGTGTTTGTGACTTCCTTTTGTTTTCCTGCATCCGTTTAAGTTCACAATAACAGACACATTAAAACTCCCTACAACCCTATCTATGTCTGCCTGTTAAAGGATTAATTAAGGCAGGTTGAATGCAATTCAATTAATGCTTTTTATTTGGTGCCTGCTTCTTTGCTGGTGTGCATTTTTGCTAGTGTTTATAATGAGATCAGATTCTACCCGTAGGTTTTAGGTATGATGATAGCACAGTCAGAACACTGCGCCCAGCGGGTTCATTTCTGGCAATTGGTGATAGCTCACAGAGGCTCACACTTGGGGATCTGGCAAAAAAATAAAAGTGATGGAAAAAAAAATATACAGCTGTCAGCCTCCAGCTAAAAGTGTCCCACATAGAGCCCACCTTGATTTGTGAATCTAAGATGGAGCATGAAAGTTGGAGTCTGTCTTTGAGAAAGAAAGATCCAGGGTTGTTTGTTACGGGATGAGAGGTGTTCTACTCTGGTTAGATGGTGGGGAGGGGAGTCAATTCCACAGCTTTATATCACTCACCAAGACCCAAACAATCACACTATACCTTTCTTTCCACTTGAAATACTGAGTTGGTCTCAGTAGAGCAAAGAAAATCCAGTAACTACTTGGTCTTTTTATTTCTTTAGAAGGTAGCTTTGGATAGGCACAATAAATTGTTTCACAGCATAATTCATTGGGGGCACTTGAGTTTCAGTTTGTATTATGTATTCATAGGTTTTGGTGGCAGCCTTAGGCCATGAGTCTTAGGCTTGACATGATGAGTCTACTGGGAGGCGGATGCCATTTGTGTTACAGACACCTTTAAGAGAGTTCCCAGCTGTGTACTATGTTTTTAAAATGGAGGCAAAATTAAACCCACCGTAATGACTTCTGTTGGAGTCAGTTAGAATTAGTCTTCAGCTGTACAGGTGCTAAAGGATGAAACGACTCATTTAAACACTCATAAGAGATTTCTGCAGTGAAGGAGAATTGAGAAAATGTACACAAAAGTTTCTCCTCCGTATTTTTTAATCTTTAAAAATGATTATAAAGACTTCTGAAAAAAAAAAAAAAAAAGAAAAGAAAAACAAATCCTTGCCAATAGCCAGAATGAATGACAGGAGTTAAATTTTTCCAGATTTCAAAAGGAAGGTTTAGCATCTTCTAAGCAGGTGAGATGTTATTTAGAGACATCTAATATAGGGAGAAGGAGTCTCTGGGTGGGGGAAACAGTTAAGTGCTCAGCTACAAACTGGAAGGATGGGAGTTTAAATCCACTCAGAGGTGTGTTAGAAGAAAGGCCTAGCGATCTACTTCCAAAAGATCACAGCCATTGAAAACCCTACGGAGCACAGTTCTACTCTGAAACACATGGGGTCACTATGAGTCAGAATCAACTTGACAATTTTTTTTTTTTTTTTTTGACTTAGGGAGAATCCTTACTCAGAAAATATGTTCAGTTTTGAGAAGGAAAGTTACTCCATTGTCCCCCGCACCCCACCCCTCAAGGTAGCATATGCAGATGTTGTTGCCTGGGTAGAATCTACAGGTATTGCTATAAAAGCACTTTTGTTGGAGGGCACACAGCTGTATCAGGGTTGAAAAACATCATTAACTCCTGTCCCTACCTTGGCCCCTGACATAGTCACTGTTTACCAATTACTTCTAGCTACAGTGGTAATGGGCTCAAACACAGCAATGATTGTGAGTATGGTGCAGGACTGGGAAGTGTTTCATCCTGTTGTACATAGGGTCACTCTGAGACAGAACTCACTCCACAGCACCTAACAACAACATACCAAAGAGGTAATAGAATCAGTCTTAGAGAGACACAAATAGTTTTCAAGTAAAAAAGAGAAAGAAATATACCATGCTAACCCTTATCAAAAGAAAATGAGAGTGACTATATTAATATCAGGTAGATTTCAGACCACAGAATATTACCAGAGATTAAGAAATTTACTTTATAAGAAGAAAAGGGTCAATTCGTCAAGAAGATACACTTTTGCATCTTATAACAGAGTTCAAAATGTATTATGCTAATAGGACTTCAAGGCAAAAGTAGACAATTCCACAATCATGGTTGAAGATTTAAATACCCATCTCCCCACAACTGACAGCATAATAGATATTTAGAGTATATATATATTTTTTTTTTCCAGTTACCATCAAGTCAATTCTGACTCATAGCAACCCTATAAGACAGGTTAGAACTGCCCCATAGGGTTTCCAAAGCTGTAATCTTTGTGGAAGCAGCCTGCCACATCTTTCTCCCTTGAAGTGGCCGGTGGGTTCAAACCGACCTTTTGTTTAGCAGCCAAGCCCTTAACACTGCACCATCAGGGCTCCTTAGAAAAGATATAGATGATTTGAATAACACCAAACAATAAAGTTGGCCTACTTGACATTTATAGAACACTCTCCTCAATAAGGACACTTTTTTTGTCTGGACATAGAACACCTACCAAGATAGATCACATTTGATTCATAAAAAATATCTCAATAGATTTAAAAGAATTCAAGTCATTCAAAAAATGTTTCACACCACTACTGAATTAAATTAAAAATCAGTAAAAGGAATGTCTATACAGTCACCAAATATTTGGAAACTTTAACAATACAGGCTTTCTTTCACTGGTTCCCAAACCCAAAGAACCAATAGAATCTCTTTACAAAACAATGCCGAAGACAGCAAGTAGCAGTTATTTTTCTAAGTTAAACAGATCATCCTTGTTTGTTTCAGGAATAACTTTAATTATATCCTAGATGTTACATTTAGATATATTTTCTGTGAAGGTGCTCTGCATTGAGAGAACAGGTGGTTTTGCTATAAAACGATATATGCTTTCTTGAAAAAAATCGCACATTCTCTCATAACGGGTTTCATGGGAAAAATAGGGTGGGGCCTGACCACTTCAAACCCATGCAACTTTATATCCAGAACGTTATCTGAAATAATATGGTTCATCAGCAGATAGTGTGAAGATTCCAGTTGGGCACCTCAGTGTGGCTTGGATGCTGCCTCAGGGGTTATAACAGTGCGTACACACAGTAGTGTGGAAATGGAGGCTTCCGAGCTCCCGGTACAGATGGATTTAGAGCTCTGAGCGCAGGCGGAAGCGCCAGCTGCCAGAGCCAAGAGTTTGCTTCTGTGTAGAGGGAGCCTTGGAGCAGCTCACAGTCTTCCTGCCTGCTTCGTTATAATTCTGGGCTCACTATTCTAGTTTCATAATTGCATATGGACAATCCAACACTCAAGTTACACTGATAGGATTCCTCTATGTAACAATCACATAAGTGATAATTGGTGTTGAAGAAACACATGCTTTATCAGAAAAAAAAAAAAAAAAAAATCCCAAACCAAACCTGTTGCTGTTGAGTTGATTCTGACTCACAGCGACCCTATAGGACAGAATAGAACTGCCCTATAGGGTTTCCACGGAGTGCCTGGTAGATTTGTACTGCTGACCTTTCGGTTAGCAGCGGAGCTCTTAACCACTGAACCACCGGGGCTCCATTGCTTTATGAGAGCAGACTACAATTCCAAGTACAACATTAAAAAACAACAACAACAACAAAACACAACCTATTGCCATTGAGTTGATACCGACTCATGGCAATCTCACATGTTACACAGTAGAACTGCTCCATAGAGTTATCAAGGCTGTGACCTTTCAGAAGGAGATTGTCAGGCCTTTCTTCTGAGGCATCTCTGGGTAGATTCAAACTGCCAGCCTTTTGGTTAGCAGCCGAACATTTAACCTTTTGTGCCACCCAGGGGACCCTAAACATAATATATTTAATTTATATTCTTACAGAGCCCTGGTGGCTCCATAAATGACATTAGCTTTTAAGTTCTCTAAGGCTGACTCTGCACGTGCCATATTCACTTTTGTGCATAATGTAATCAGATGCTTAAAGATGTTTCATTGGATTAGTTTTGACTGAATGTTGTTTATACTACACGCAAAAACTAGTATCTCATATTTGCATGATCATTCATATTTTGGTTTACAAGAACCCAGTGAATTAGGACAGGTTTATTATTTGAATACACATATGAGTACCAAACCTCAGAGAATTCAATGACTAAAACAAGCATTAAAGTAGGGAGTAACGACTCCCACATCATTATCTCTTTCTGTACCTCATTGCCTTTTGTGACCTAAACTCCAGGCCACTGGAGACTAGTATGAAGTTAAATAAAAGGGGATAGGAAAGTATCAGGAAAGGAAATTACGGAAGATCCTCTCTACTTGAAATATTAAAAGTGGCTGAAGTGACTGCAGTACATGTATCTGAAAGAAATAAACACGAGCAGATTGCTAGAGTTGAATGACTTTCTCGGTTAAACCAAGTTGTTCTTTGAATATCTGATTCCAGAATGTTTCATTATCGGTTGTGTTCTTAATCACTGTTTAAATGTCTAAGACTTAAAATATGATTCATTTATAAAAGTATGAAAACAGCAAACACACACACAACATACATAAGAGTAAACTCTTTGAACACATAGTTACTGTCTAAAACCATTCAATTGCCTAGAATGCAGTGCAGCATTATTGTGAGTTAAATGACTCAGGCATGGCTGCACAGATAGCCTGCCTGTGGTTCTCAGGATTTGGGAGACAATTGTCAATTACTTTAAATCTGAACTCACAGTATTCATTTTTATGAATGTTGCCACAGGATTTTACTGCATTTATACATATATTTTTTGGGACCGTCGGCAGTTCAAATCCACCAGCTGCTCCTTGGAAACTCTAAGGGGCGGTTCTACTTCTGTCCTATATAGGGTCACTACGCGTAGGAATCGATTGGATGACAACTGGTTTGGTTTGATTTTGGTTTAATACAATTCCTAAGAGTGAATGCAGTTTGTGGGTCCGAGTCAATTCCGACTCATAGTGACCCCATGTGACAGAGTAGAACTAACCCATAGGGTTTCCTAGACTGTGATCTTTAGAGGAACAAATTGCCAGGTCTTTTTTCCCTGCAGAACTGCTGGTGGGTTCAAACCGCTGACCTTAGCAGCCCAGCCCTTAACCATCTTGCCACCAAGGTTCCTTGAATAGAGTTTAAATACCCATTTTTTAAATTTAAATACAGTAAACTTATATAAAGAATTAGAGTTGAATAGCTATATTTTCCAGAATATAGGGAATACCTGTGGTTCTTGTTTGTGTTTGTAGACATGGTATAAACCAATTTATAAAAGATATGATAACATATTGAGATGGAAAGTATTCATATACAATTTATGTCAGAATTTTTAGAGCTGACAACATAGTTGTAATTGATATATCCTATTAAAAGTGAAAAATTTAGCATACGGTCAGGTACTTAGGTAAGAGAGTAAAGAAACTGTCAAGCATAAAACATTTTGTGTGACAAAATAAATTTTTCTTGTTAGAGTCAGGTATTTATAAAAACTATCATCACAATGGCTTCAATGATACATTCCTTTTTACTATGCAAATAAATTTAAAAATCTTATGCTTTCTGGAAAATAACCATAATATTATGAAATTATACATTCCTAGTGTCTATCTTTACCCCCAATAGATATGAAGTGGATTTTTGTAGAATGAGGTTCAGATGATAATATTCAATTGCATTGTTAATTTTATAGATGGACATTTTAGAAAAGATATTCTTCATTTGATCACAGCTTCATTCAACCTATCTTATTGCTGTTCCATGTAAAAACTATTTGTTTATGTATTTAAGTTACATTAATACTGGATCACATTTAAGTTATTTCTTACTGATTTCATTTACTAGTAGGTAGTTCTTAGAAGAATATATAATACAGTTCTCAACATATAGACCAAAAGTAAAATGATCAAAATCATAGTCTTCCTGTTTTCATCAAACCAATGTAATTACAGGTTTTCGTGAGGGCTTTAAAAGATAAAGATATTTATTTGGAAAACAGTGTCATCTTTAATACCAAAAGTAGAATTTCAAATTAATTTGGTCCTTTCCAAATTTACAGAAGAAACAGATTCTTATTTTTTTTGGCTTAATTTTAACTGTTGTAAAACTTAAAACTTTTCCCAGAGACTCACTTTGAAATTTATGGAAATTACTTTCCAGATTTAGGTACCTTCTTAAGGAGCTATCTAATTTAAAAGGGGTAGTCTGACTCTGCAGTGACTGTGACATGCTCAGCCTGGAACTTGGCATACCTGGAATGAAGCATCCTCACAGGAGCACTGTAAGATAGAAACATAGAAAAACTTTGTAACTCTGGTTTGAAAAACACAGACAGGGCATAATTTAATTTCAGACTTTCTTAATCTCTTTTCTTGTCTGGAAAATGGGCAGGAAAACATAATGATTAAGGGAAGAAAATTCAAGTTTTGAGGACTGACAATGTGAATTGTCAAAATAATAATATTTTCAGTGTTTATTTCTTAGGTGAAAAAACTGCATTCTAGGATTATTCTGATTTTTACAAGTCCAGAGAAAATTAAAAATTGAATTTAAAATTTTCCTATGCACATTTCAGAGCCTCTGTAAAGTTTGTTCATCTCTACTTTAAAGTCAGGTGAAAATATACAGAGATTCAACTTAAATTCTTTGCTTATAGTGTCAGTATATTGACATCACAGATATCATGGTCTCATTCAACAACTGGAAGATAAACCAAAGAAATCAATCCTGTTGCCGTCGAGTCAACTCTGACTCATAGCGACCCTATAGAACAGAGCTGAACTGCCCCATGGCGTTTCCAAGGACTGGCTGGTGGATTCTAACTGCCGAGTTCTTAACCACTGAGCCACCAGGGCCCCAACTGGAAGATAATACTGTAGAATATGGCTGAGAGCTCCAGAATGGTTGAGGAATAGGAAGATGCAATTAGCTAAATCTTCCTGGTGTTGTTTAATTAGACTATCAAAAAGACTACAGCATATTATAATATATAAACCTTAAATTTTGTGACAGATTTTTCATCTTTAATAAACTTAATACAAATAATTCTATTCAAATACAGCCAAGACAGAGTGTCTATAGCTAGAAACGTAGCAACACAACACTAAATTTTGGACACAGCTCACTGCCATATTTACTAATACTCAGAAGGATTGTTCTAAAACAATCAGGAGAATGACATTAAAATTCTTCTTTGTATCAGTGATTGAGGTGCGTACATTTATTTTTAAATAAAAAATATGCTGTATTCAAAAGTTAATGTTAATATTCATGACTTATGCAATCATAATAATTTTATTATGTCTAGTACTTTGTTGGTAAATGAAGACAACATTGAATAGATTAGGTGTACTGTTCATTTCTTAAAATTTCTTAAGAAATGTTAGAACGGTGACTACAAATACAGTCTCAGCAATGTAAAATAATAGCAGTGAATTCTTTGATAGCAAGTAGTGCCTTACTTATCTAAATATACAGGCACTAGCTTATAGTAAGAAATTAATGGTTATGTCATTGCGTGTTTCATGAGACCAAATTAAAATGTACGTATATGTTGAGCAGAGGTGAGTGGTCAGTGGGGGGAGGCCAGATCTAAACTATTACTATGTAATGCTGGAAGGGCACTCTAGAGAGCTAATCTGAGGTAAAGTTTTAGTGAGTATTTGAAATGAAGTAGTGACTCTGGGTATGGGAAGACTCAGACACTAGACTCTGTCCAAATCCAGATATTTCACTGGCAATTTTGTGCCTGAGAGCAGTGTTGTGTGAGAAAGTATAAAGAGTTGGATGACCTGGCATATTTTGATGTGGGACTTCCTTGGGTGAGTATATGGTGACTGATCAGTCCTATCCTGCATGTTTAAAAACTGCTATAATATCGTCTGGGGTCTTAAAAGCCTGTGAGCAGCCATCTAAGATACTTCACTGGTCTCACTCCTTCAGGAGCAAGGAAGAATGAAAAGAACAGGATACAAGGAAAAGATTAGTCCAATGGACTAATGGACCACAGCTACCAAGGACTCCACCAGACTGAGTTCAGTACAGCTAGATGGTGCCCAGCTACCACCACTGTTTGCTCTGATCAGGATCACAACAGAGTCCTGGACAGAGCACGATAAGGATGTAGAACAAAATTCTAACACACAAAAAAAGACCAGATTTACTGGCCTGAAAGAGACTGGAGAAACCTCTAGCGTATGGCCCCTCAGACACTCTTTTAGCCCAGTGGTGAAGTCATTCCCGAGGTTCACTGTTCGGCCAGGGATTGGACATCCCCATAAAACAAATTGGGACTAATGAGGCGTAGCAGTCCAGGGACAAGGACTAGAAGTTAGGAATGGACAAGGACTAGAAGGCAGGAGGGGACAGGAAAGCTGGTGATAGGGAAACCAAGGCTGAGAAAGGACAGTGTTAACATGTCGTATGGTTGTTAACCATTGTCATAGGGCAATATTGTACTGTGTAATGAGAAACTATTTGTTCTGTAAACCTTCGTCTAAAGTAGAAAAAAAAAGAATTATTTATGTGAGATCAAATTGACAACAGCAACTCAAAAGTTTTGATGGGAAGCCTGGGGGCAGTGAGTTGAAGATAATGGTGATGGAA
>NW_004443999.1:14280120-14323046 GCF_000243295.1 Trichechus manatus latirostris
AAGAATGTAATCAATGTCACTGAATTGTACATATAGAAATTTTTGAAATGGTGTATCTTTGGCTATGTATATTTTCACCAAAAAAAAAAAAAAAGGTTCTCCAAGGTTGGGAAGGGAGAGTGATGATATGTCATGGTGTTGTTAATCAACATCATAAAACAACATGTGTACTGACTGTTTAATGAGAAACTATTTGTTCTGTAAACCTTCATCTGAAGTAAAATAAAAAAAATTAAAAAAAAAAAACCTGCTAAAATATGAAAAGCCAGTTGCTGTCAAGTTGATTCTGACTGATGGCAACCCTACGTGTGTCAGAGTAGAACTGTGCTCCATAGGGTTTTTAATGAATGATTTTTCAGTAGTAGATTGTCAGCCTTTTATTCCCAGGTGCCTCTAGATGGGCTTGAACGTCCAACCTTTCAGCTTACAGCCTAGTGCATTAACTGTTTGCATAACCCAGAGAGAAGGGAGGTCAAAATTAAGGAGCTAAGTATCCAATTTACAAAGTTAGAGAACTAGAGCGTTGCACAGCAGAGTGTTTTGGGGTGATGGAAATGATCTAAAACTTGATTCTGGTGGTGGATGCATGATTCTAGATATTACCCAAACTCATCAAACTTATATTTAAATGGGTAAGTGTAATGGCATGTAAATTATTCCTCAATAAAGCTGTTTAAAAAAAAGAGAAAAATGCCATGACATATGGACATGAGGTATTTTGAATTCCAGAAGAATTTAACAAAATAACATATTATAAACATGATGAATAGCTATGACATGATGATAACATGGTTGTTCTGCCTGCCTTCAATTAACGTAGCTTTTTTAAAGGTCTTTGCCTGGTCATTTTTATTCAGTATAGTCACTTGGGACAGTTACGCTACTGTACTGCTTGTGTCCTGTTGAAGTGCATTTTGTATAATTGTCACCAACAGTAAATGTTATTTTACTTATAGTACAAGGATTGCACTTGTTTTGTGGTAGTGATGTATTTTCTATGCCAGCTCTATTGTCAAAGACAATGGAGAAATTTTCAGGATTCTTACAATTGTTTTCAATTAGGAATTCTTCTAAGGATTAGAACTGTTCAATGACCAGAAAATGGCTGTTGCTTTTCTATAGAAGGCTTCATGTAAAGACCAAAAGGACTTCGTGGAAGAAAGAATTAAGTTTGTCACTACTTGAAAAACACTCTCAATTAATTGAATTACTTTATATTTATACAACACTCCACCCAACAAGAGCAGAATAAATATTCTCTTCATTTGCACAAAGAACCAAGATAAAGCATATTCTGGATTGTTGTTGTTAGATGCCATCGAGTAGATTGTGACTCATAGCAACCGCATGAGACAAAGTAGACTGCTCCATAGAGTTTTCTAGGCTGTAATCTTTATGGGAGCAGATCACCAGATCTTTCTTCCACGGAGTCCCTGGGTGAGTTCAAACCACCAACCTTTCAGTTAGCAGCCAAGGCTTAACCATTGCACCACCAAAAACCAAACCCGTTGCTGTGGAGTTGATTCTGACTCATAGTGACCCTACAGGACAGAGTAGAACTGCACCATAGGGTTTCCAAGGAGCAGCTGGTGGATTCCAACCGCCAACCCTTTGGTTCACAGTCAAGCTCTTAACCACTAAGACATCAGGGCTCCAGCACTCCTTATATTCTGGATAAGCCTCAATAATTTTAAAAGGGAACCCACTGAAGAGTCTGCAAGCTTCCAAATGAGGGAAATGAACTAAAACCAGAATTGCATTTTACTTCTCAATATCATGGTTCCCAACCTAGAATTCTAAACTTACACAAAATAACAATCAAACATGAGGATAAACTAAAGACATCCATAGATACACCGCACATCATCTCAATAATTTGATTAAGAGCTTAGCTGCTAACCATAAGGTCAGCAGTTTGAATCCACCAGCCGCTCTTTGGAAACTCTATGGGGCAGTTCTACTCTATGTACTATAGGGTTGCTATGAGTCAGAATCTACTCGAAGACAATGGGTTCGGTGTTTTTATTTTTTAATGCTCTTTCTGATGGAAACCCAGTGGCGCAGTGGTGAAGCACTTGGCTGTTAACCCAATGGTCAGTGGTTTGAACCCACTAGCCACTCCAGGGGAGAAAGATGTGGTAGTCTGCTTCTGTAAAGATACAGCATTGGAAACCCTATGGAGCAGTTCTATTCTGTCCTACAGTGTTGCTATGAGTTAGAATCAACTCGACGGCAATGAGTTTGGTTTGATTTATGCTCTTCCTGAGGATGATAATGAGGAAGTGCTGTACCGAAACGAAGGAGTAATTAAGAAAAAGACATGGAGCAAGACACAAAGAAGATAAAAAACAAGAGATCCAGTCCTCAAGATGAAAGAAATTCATAGGATGGTTGACAAGTGAGAGTCCAGGGTGGCAAATTTGCTGCTGGCTGGCTGAGCCAGCAGGTGATACAAGAGCAGGAAGACAGGGGGTTCCTTGAGGAATATCATTGAGAATAGATGAAATTGATAGATTATGAGGTGTTTTTCAATCTTTCTACCGGACATTTACTAATTCACTGGGGACAAATTTGTAGCAAATACAAAGAAATCTGAACAAACTGAAAAACAACGATTAACTCCAGGTAGAAGAAAAAGCTGTAATAAGAAGAAAGATAATTCAGATCACTATTATGCCTTGAATCTGAATTACATTTACATAGGCAAAACAATACGAATATTGATTGAATACAAATTATAATATAGCTATAATGGAAAACCGGAAGGAGATTGTGTGTATCGGTGTATAAATGTGTACTTGTGGTTTTACGAGTGTGTGTGTGCTTGTGCACGTGTTGAGTAGAGTTTGTAAGTGAGCTGTATCCTCATCTTCCACAGCAGAAATTCAATAAATAATATCCTAAAACATAATAGCCAGACAAGCATATTGTTTATAATAGCAAATATCACAAGACGTAGAAGAACTAAAAGTAGATACTTCCAAGAAGTACGAACTGGGAATTGGAAGAGATAGAGCACAGCTTATTTTGAGGCTGAGAATCATTTATTTTTAACTCTATACCTATATTATTATGATAAAAATAAAACTTAAAAACTAAGTTAATTAAATTTATACAAAGTTGGTATTTAAATGAGGATAAATCCTACAAATTTAGAGGACTGATGAGGTAAATGACAATGTTCAGTGACTATTTTGCTTAGAACTATAATCTGAAATAAGGAGTCACAAAGACATTTAACTATGCTTTTTAAATTTTGAAATTTTTTCAAATTCCCCTTTTTTAACTAAGTTTTTATCATTATTATTATTCCATATTTCCCCCAACCTTCTGAGAAGGAATACTATTTTTTTTGTTATTGGATCTATCTACCAGCTCTTCTTTGGAAATCCTATGGGACAGTTCTACTCTGTCTTATATGATCGCTATGAGTTGGAATCAGCTTGATGGCAATGAATTTGGTTTGGTTCATATATATATTATGCATATATATGTATACATATATGTATATATATACACACAAATACATATACAGGATGGGAGGCAGGGAGAACAAAGGGGAGAGAGAGAGAAAGGAAAGATTAAGGAAGTTTCATTGGATTATTAATGAATTTTCATTTCCATTGTCACTATTTGAAAGATTTTTGGAAATATTTGAATCTCTTTGTAATTGTATAGAGTTTTCAGATTAGTGATGGTTTGATCATAACTCTGTGTCTGGATTAGCCCTCAAGATGCCTTTACTTTGTTCAGGTCAGAGTTTTTGAATTTTTACCTACAAATTTGGGACTATAGTAAAATATTCATCTGCACCTGGAATTCAATCTAACAGATTAAACCTGAGCCTGGAGCTCACATTGCCATGACCATCCAGCTATTAGCACTATGGAACCAAGAGATCAAACTTGTTCAGAAATGGTGTGAGATTGTTTTTTGACTAGCACAGAAAAATAGAGGAAAATGACAGAATGTTCTGAGATGAAAATTACAATTTTCAAGCAATTCTGTGTTTTGATAAGAAAAGCCCTCTCTAGAGAATTAAAACATTAAGTTCTATGTGAGTTTAGGAAAATGGAGGAAATTTAAGAAACTCATGAAATTGCAAACTCAACATCAGCTTTTACCTGAATTTTCAAAAACACTAACCTCTTAATATGTTTGAATCCTTTTTGGAGGGATGAAGAAAATAAGCACTTAAACTAGCTCAAAGCCATTTTCTTGCTCCATTGGAAGATGCTAGATCCCTTAGGGACTTAGTTGTCTTTATAAAAATCACAATTAAACACATTTTGGAATTACATTACTTGCTCAACAAAATAAAGATTTGGAATTACTTGCTAGAGGCTTAATACAATAAAGGTTTATACATTGTTTGCATCGCAGTCAAAAAATTGGTTGGGCTGCCCTTCTCCATCCTATACCATTGAAACATGTGGTCTCTAACATCACAACAGGGAGAGAAAAGGCTCTAAGACCTTGCAAGTTTTTTTTTTTTTTGCAAAAAAAAAAAATGCTTTTTATTGTACTTTGGGTGAAGGTTTATAAAACAAATAGTTTCTCATTAAACAGTAGTACACGTATTGTTTTATGACATTGTTTAACAACACCACGACATGTCAACCCTCTCCCTTCTCAACCTTTCTTTTTTTTTTTTGGTGAAAATATACATAGCCAAAGATACACCATTTCAAAAATTTCTACATGCACAATTCAGTGACATCGACTACACTCTTCCAGTTGTGCTGCTATTCTCACTTTACATGGTTTACAGAACAAAATAGTTTCTCATTAAACACTTAGTACACATGTTGCCCTGTGACAATGGTTAACAACCCCACTACATGTCAACATTGTCCTACTCAACCTTGGGTTCCCTATCACCAGCTTTTGTGTCCCCTTCTGCCTTCTAGTCCTTGTCCCTGGACTGCTGTGCCTCATTGGTTCCATTTTGTTTTATGGGGCTGTCCAATCCCCAGCTGAACGGTGGACCTTGGAAGTGACTTCACCACTGAGCTAAAAAGGTGTCTGGGCGCCATACTCTCGGGTTTTCTCCAGCAAGATGGTTTTAAGGGATGTGCCTAGAAATGTATTAACTCTCTTTTGCTCAAATCTATTGACCTGACTCAGTCACGTGACCCCAACCTAGCTGAAAGGGAGACTGTGAGACGTTTCCAGGAAGTGGGAGATAGTATGGAACTCACAAGTGAGACAGATGAAACCTGAGGCTGTCACAGAGGAGTGACTGGATTGGAAAGAGAAGAGACCCAATAGCTAAACTGTGGTGTCTTCTTTCATTAAGAGATTAGGGAGCAAAAAGGAAACAAAAAGACAAACCGTGTGTGGTGTTCATGAAGCCAAGAAAGCAAGTGTTCAGAAAAAGAAGTGATCAGTCCTGTCCACCGAACACCACTGCCCCCTTTAAATACACAAAGACACACACATATTTAGAAAGAGAGAATGGGAAATGCAAAAGTACAAGAAGTATTGAGGTACTTTGTAAATGGGTTCACCTTCTGAATTTTTTGGAGAGGCGGGGAAACTTTGTTAAATAGTAACCATTTATACTGTTTTTTAATTATTCTCATTGTTTAGTTGGCATTTCTGGTATTCTTTATCTTTGATTCTGTGCCAGGGCTGGGCCATGAGATTACAATTGCTTACACGCTTAGTGGAATCTCAGAACGCAATGAAACTACGGAATTAGAAGAATCTCAGGGAAAATGACTACATTATTATGATTTAGTGGTATATTATGTTTGTGGAATTAATTCAGCAATTTGTCTGAGGAGTCATTCCCAATTTAGTTCACCTCACATCCAGTATCTACTAACTTTAGTTTATCTGGCACTTTTTTTTATAACCAATGTCTTTTTTAATCAGTTTATCCTTTTTAAACAACTATTGTGGACATTTTTATTAAGAAACATGTTTTGGGATTTAGGTAAATGCATGTAGAATCAGACTGGGCTTACAACATGTTTGAAGAGGAACTGTGACATTTTCTGACACTATGTAACTGTCAGACTGGGATTGCCCAAGATTTTAATCTTGAACCTATATATTCTTACTGAATACAAGATGTGCATATCTGAGTTTTAGCCTCATATTCTGAAATTTTTACCTCCCCAGGCATGGTCAACTGAATCACTGGTCAAGGTATTTATTATATTTAATAATGTTTATTATCAATAGCTAGAAGTCCCTGCACAGGGCAAATGGTTAAGCTCTCGACTACTAGCTGAAAAGCTGGCAGTTCAACCCACGCAGAAGTACCTCGGAAAACAGGCTTGGTGATCTACTTCTGAAAGGTCACAACCTTAAAAACCTTATGGAGCACTTCTGCTCTGCACACACGGGGGTCACTATGTGTTGGAGTGGACTCGACGGCAACTATCAACAACAATAACAATCATTAACAATTATCAACAGCTAAAGACACTGTTAAAGCAAAAAAAAAAAAAGTGACCAAAATTAGCTTAATGTTATCTTTCAAAGTAGGTTACGTTCTAGAACATATAGATATTTGCATTCAAGTAATTTTTTTCTCACATATCCATAGACACTTTCTTTTTCTTTCCAATCTATGACTTATCACATAAAAGACCCTGAGGATTGCTTTTTAGCTTATGCTGGGGTAAATCCTAGGTTTCTTTTTCTTTTTTTCTCTAATTGCCTGATTATTGAATCATTCAACTGTTTTTCAATTATGATTGCTGGGTCCAGGATTACTGTTCCTACTATTTTTGAATGTGACTTATTTTGGATGCCAAGACAAGGATCCAAGTAACCGAGTTTATAGTATCTTTTTTCTTCAATAGTCAGAAATCAAGGGGAAGAAAACACATATGTGCATTATATTTGCCAAGAGAGATGCAGGAACTATTCTCTCCCAATCAGCACAGAGATTTTTTTTTTTTTTCTTTTTTAAATGACCAACTGTTTTACTCTTGGCCACCTAATCATCAAAAGCCTTGAGCTCTTGGAAATATTTTAATGAATGACTGTCCCCAAACCATCAAATGACTGTTAGATTTAGAAGGATATTTTTGGATTTAGAAAGATCCCACCTTCATTAGAATGTAAACAAAACAGAAACATTTTTAGTAGAAAAGCTCTTGAACAGAATCATTTTGTTATTTCTTCAAAGACGTAAAGAACCCTAAGAAAAACACTACTTTTCCAGCATCTGTCTGTCATTGGTCTAGAGAGTTCCATATTATTCACCACTTTGGGTTAAGGTAGTACAGCTGCCTGTCGAAATGCAAAGATTAACTGGAGAGGGTAGTCTATTAAGGCCTTAAAAGCCTAATTCAAATTTTATTCAGTTACTTGTTTTATGCACGTCCTTATGGAGTGACATGCAGTTGAGAATGGGCAAAGCTAAGGAAGGCATCAATAACAGCACTGTCAGCCTGCAGAGTTCAATACTCAGAGGTACTGGAAGCAATGTGAGCATTCCTGTGGTGGAGAATTGAGGGTGAACGGAGAACATGCACTGAAGCAGGAACAAGGAATAATTAAAAGGGAAAGAGGGAAGCTGGGGTCAAAATACTTAACAAACTTAGCTTCTCACCTGTAAGGAATACAGAGTACATGCACTGACTGGGTGGAGTTGGCTCCTCTGACGGTGACAATTTTTGAAGGAGTCTAAGGGCCCCTGGGAATCCCTGCATGGTGCAAACAGTTAACATACTCAGTTACTATCAGAAAGTTTGGAGATTCTAGTCCATCCAGAGGTGCCTCGGGAGAAAGGCCTGGGGATCTTCTGAAAAATCAGCCATTGAAAACCCTATGGAGCATAGTTCTTCTCTGACACATGTGGGGTGGCTATGTTTCAGAATCAACTCATTAGCAACTGGTTGGTTTCTCTGTCTCTTTTTTAAAAAATAATATTTTATTGTGCTTTTGATGAAACTTTACACAGCAAATTATGTTCCCATTTGACAATTTCTACACAAATTGTTCAGCAACATTAGTTACATTTTTCACAATGTGCCAACATTCTTTTTAATTGTATTCTGGTTGTTTCATTTCCAGTACTCTAGTTCCCATGCCCCCTTTTCTGCTCATCTTTGCTTTAGAGTAATTGGTGACCTTTAACTGGCTGGAGTTAGAATCAACTCAACAGTAGTCTTGTTGGTTTTTTTTTGGTTTAGGGACCTGGAGATACTTGGAATCAGTTTGGTAGTACAGGATATTTCACTTTCTCCTAAGCCCTGGTTGCGCAGTGGTTATGTGTTCGGCTGCTAAGCAAAAGGTAGGCATGTTGGAATCCACCAGCGGCTCTTTGGATAACCCTATGGGGCAATTCTACTCTGTCCTATAGGGTCCCTATGAGTCAAAATCGACTCAATGGCAATGATTTTTTGTTTTTTTGGTTACTAGCACACGCCAGCTCTCAGAGCCATTCTGCTGTTTACCCTTGAAGAGAATGACACAGAAAGATTATTCGTTCTCTCCCTAAAATAATCTGAATGATAAACAGATGGCAGGTAAATACATACAAATTTAATCTAAGGGTGTGCCAGTTTCACTTTTAATGGGTCTTCTCTGAGTATTATTTCTCCGGTCCCCTGCTGCCAAACGCAATGTCTTGCTTCAAGGGTTTCAATTTTTCCGTCAGCCTGATGAGCTGCCCCCTCCCCAGTCTTCTGAGTGGCAATGCCGAGAATCTCACCAGGTGCGTGGCAGTCAGCCTTGTGCCATTTATAGTGGCTTGTTTGTCAAAGTTCACAGCATAGCAACATTTACGGCTACTCTAACTTTCTCTGCAATGTTATGGTTGTAATTATTTGGTGTTATTCTGAGAGTTAATTGCCAGGAAACAAAATTAAGGGAGCATGTCTGATCCTTTCCCTCCTCTGAGACGAAAAAAGAATTGAAAAGAGGCGAGCTTTAATATCAATGCAGCATGGACCATTTCTCTTGTCATTGGTCTCACTGACGGAGCTCACTTCAGGAAAGTCACAAAGAGGTCAGAAAATTTTAAATTGCCAACTTAGATCTGCATTACGATTTCCAAAGAGCATTCAACGTTTGGTGTGGATATACACGCTGAAAATCTATTCATTTCTTTGTATACCATGACATTGCAGAGAAAAGTCCTGGTTTTCGTTGTGTTAACAGAGCAGCTCTTGCAGAAATAGTAAAACGCAGCATTTTAGTGGTTAGTATCTTTAAACGGATGTTAGGATGGTGCAGGACTGGGCAGTGTTTTGTTCTTTTGTACATAGGGTTGCTATGAGTCGGAACGGACTCGATGGCGCCCAACAAAAACAACATTCTTAAAAAGCTCTGTATATTAAATCTTAGAAAACAAAAAAGATTTTAATCATGTGAGATAGTAATTGAATGGCATAACTGATAAAATTTAATCAAATAGTGATTCTGATTGAAGAATGTGTGACATGTATTTGTGGATCATTAATCCTAAGAGAAGACTCCCTCAGACAGGATGTAACATTTAGAAGGGTTTAAGCCATCATGGAGCCCTGGTGGCACAGTGGTTAAGAGTTTGGCTGCTATCCAAAAGGTCAGCAGTTCGAATCCACCAGTTGCTCCTTGGAAACCCTATGGGGCAGTCCTACTCTGTCCTATATGAGTCGAAATCAACACCATGGCAACGGGAGTATATCTGTAAGGAGACTAGGTGGCTCAGATAGTTAAGCGCTTGACCACGAACTGAAAGATTGGCTGTTTGAACCTACTTAGAGGCACCATAGAAGAAAGGCCTGGCAATCTGCTTCCAAGAGGTCACAACCATTGAAAACCTTATGTGGAGTTTTACTTGGACACACATGGGATGTCCATGAGTTGTAATCCACTCAGTGGTAACTGGTTTGCTTTTGAGTTTTGGTTTAGTATATCCATCATCCTGGGGTTGCTCAGGGATTAGTGAGAAACAGTGAAAACTGCTCCATCAGCTCATTTTCCTCTTTTAAGAGGGAGGGTTGTTGTCTTTGTTGTCTTAAGTAGCAATCCCCTGCTACTGCTTGGCCCTGTTTCGTCTTGACGATTTCCTCAATTTCCATGACAAAGTGAGCCTTCTGATACAGCTAGTAGCAGGAATGAGCTCTTGTCCATACTCCTTCTTCTTCCTCCAGCTTCCTATCTGTCCTGGCTTGAGTTTCTCTTAATAACCCAGTGCTCATTTCACATACAAATACAGAGTAAACTATTTGTGTTAATTGCTGAGTCTCTAACAGATGTTTTGTTAATAGTGATAAGACATCCTCATCTAAACTATTGCCTTAAGATGGGAAAACACTGCCTGGTGCTAACATTTGAATTGTTATAACTGAAAATGTTCACATTCCATGTTGAAGGGCAAATACACTAACAATTAAAGCTATCATTGTTGAATATACTAATATCCCATAAAGTCATAATTGGTTCTTGAACGTTTTACACATGAAGAATGATTTGTGCACATGTTAAACTGTTACTAGTCCGGGAAAATTCTGTTAAAGTATGAATAGAAAAGTATTGAAATGCTTTCTGGGCAACAGGATCATATATTTATAAATTAAATAAGACATGAGGACAGTCTTAAACTTCTGCTAGTAAGGCTTTTCTTCAAGCTATAATGTAAACTTTAGAGACTGAAATGTTTTCATGGAATTCTCTAGTTTGTACAAGTTCAAAATATAAGAATATACTGAGTTAAAATATACTAAATATTTTGACTTCTATATATAATTTTCCTCTCAAAAAAGTTTTGAGTTCTTTTCTTCTTTTTACTTTTACAAATTTTTAAAAACTTTTATTGTGCTTTAGGTGAAAGCTTATAATGCAAATTGGTTTCTTATTAAAAAAAATTATATACAAATTCTTTTGTGTCATTGATTGCAATCCTCACAATGTGTCAGCACTCTCCCCCTTTCCCTTTACACTTCATGTTCCCTGTGTCCGTTCATCCAGGTTTCCCGTCCCTGCCTGCCTTCTTGTCTTTGCTTTTGGGCAGGGGTTGCCCATTTGATCTACTATGCTAGAATGAACTAAGAAGCACGTACTTCGTGTGTGTTATTATTTGTTTTATAGGACTGACTAATCTTTGGCTGAAAAGTGGACTTTGGGAGTGACTTCAGTTCTGAGTCAGCTGATGTCCAGGGGCCACAATTTCAGGGGTTCTTCCAGTCTGTCAGACCAGTAAGTTTGGTCTTTTTCTGTGAATTTGAATTTTGTTCTACATTTTTCTCCCACTCTGTCTGGGGCCCTCTATTGTGATCTCTGTCAGAGTGGTCAGTGGTGGTAGTCAGGCACCATCTAGTTCTTCAGGTCTCAGGCTGGTGAAAGCTGTGGTTCACGTGGTCCATTATTCCATTGGACTAATGTTTTCCTTGTGTCTTTGTTTTTTGTCATCTTCCTTTGCTCTGGACAGGATAGGACCAATAGATGGATCTTAGATGACTACTCCCAAGCTTTTAAAACCCCAGACACTACTCACCAAAGTAGGATGTAAAACATTTTCTCTATGAACTATGTTATGCCAATTGACCTACATGCCTCCCAAGACCATAGTCCCTAGCCCTCAGCCCCAGTAACTCGGTCCCTCAAGGTATTTGCATGTGACTAGGATTTTTTCTTTTTTTAATTATTTAATAGCTAAGATCATCATTATCAAAAACCTAAATGTGCAGGTAAACACCAAAAATTAATGTAACAAAATATATTTATTGTGAGTAGATATGATTCAAATCAGGCATCGTCAACCCAAGTATTGGGAAGGTGCTCGGAAGAGGGGACAATGAAAACAGCTTATATAGCTCATTGTTATGTTAATTTATCTTAAGATCACATCAAAGCAGGAGCATGGTTTTAGGGTCTGTTGGTTACAGAAACAAAATTACCGAGGACACAACATACATCCTGAAACACAGCCTCTGGTCAGACCCTGGAGTTCCTGCTTCTTGAAGCTAGCTGCACATAGATAATTTTCTAAACGAATCTGATGCCTAAGGCCAAAGGGTCTCTATTAAGCTTGGTTAACTTAACTAAATTATAGGGTCGCTCTGAGTTGGGATCGACTTGAAGGCAAAGGGTTTGGTTTGGGGAAGCTATTATTTGATCTGAAGGTGACTCCAGGGAACCAGTTCCTTCAAGGTTTGGAAAGACAACTAAGAGCGGATGGCCTGGGTGGGTCACCCCAATTCCATCAATACAGAAATCTGGATTCCAGTAGAACCAAAATGATTTTGTCATCATATAGAAGGGAATACTTGACCACATTTATGATCAAGAGGATAACTTTTCATTTCCAAATACTTGAAATTTTTCCACATCTGTCTGGGTAAAGACATCAGTCTAGCATCCTGAGACTTTGTGACTGGGCTGAAACATTTTTTAAATTAAGTGAATATTTTACCACTACCATCAAACTGCAGCTGCTAAGATATAAAGTTGATTACCTCCACTCTTTAAAGTGATCTTTGCTTATCTGCATATTTAGTAATAATAAGAATGTTGAACCAAATTAAATTTCCATCCATGAATTCAGTGGCAATTCTTGGCCACCTTCAGGAGGCAGAAATCCCAGCATGAGGGAGAGAAGTAGGCCAAAAGCAAGAACTTCTCTCTTCTCTCTCAAATATTAGTATCATCTGCTAATGGTGTTTCCTTAAATATATAATAATTTCTTCTGACCACTTCTAAGGTATAAGTTGCTGAATTTTGGAAGGGAGGCAAGCTGATACTTGCTTTTCACACCAGAAGTATAGTCCTAGGATCACCATCATGTCCCTGGACAGCAAGTGCTCTCTGTATTTGTCAGATCCCTGAAATAGGATCAACATCAGATCCCCAAAACGGGATCGACATCAGATAGGGGAAATCTCCCAGACAGAGACAAAGCTACCTTATAGCAGCTGGAATCCACTGGCAAAAAAAAAAAAAAAAAAAAATTCTGAGACTGTTTATTGTTGTCTCCCAATGGATCTAAGATTGATGTGATAGACTCCAAGGAACGTTGAGCTGTATGATGATCCAGTTGGTGCCATTCTTCCGTGACAAGTATTATGTGTCCACCTCGTCATTTACCAAGTGAAACAGCCAAAATCTTTATGATTCACTTAGTTTCTGCCCATAGCTGTCAAAAAGTTCCCTTCTTTTACGCTCAGCGTAGATGTCTGTCTTTGTAACTGTTGTCTAAAAGGGAGAAAAAACTTCTGCCTACAAAGAACACATCATAGGACTAGTTACTACCAGGTGGACTTAAGGTTGACCATCAGATTGGAGAGGAAGTCCCTCTTCCCAGAGGAGACTTAGCAATAACCAGGACATAGGTTGGGTAGCTCTTTGGTAGCCCGCCTGCAAAAACCAAAAAAACCCAAACCCGCTGCCATCTAATCAATTCCAATTCATAGCATCCCTATAGGACAGAATAGAACTTCCCCATAGGGTTTCCAAGGCTATAAATCTTTAGGGAAGCAGACTGCCACATCTTTTTCCTGTGGAGGAGCTGGTGGGTTCTAACCACCAACCTTTTGGTTAGTAGCCGAGCACTTAACCACAACCATGTCTTAATTCCTCTTCATTAACGGACAATAAAGTTAATGTGGACTTATTACCCGCTTGACTACATTATTTTGTCAACTTGATTTGAAATTTGATTTCCCTCAAATCTCATTCCTTGGCTTTCAAGGCCCTCAAACTTCCTGTTTCAGAAATCCAAGTCTCTGTCATAATCCCGTCTTCATCACCAAACATGTCAAGAAATGTAAAAGGTCTTAGATTTTATTCTCCTTGCAAGTATACCAGTTTGTCTCTCCTAGTTTCATGGATGCTGATAGAAGACATAAGACCTAGATCAGAGAAGAAACTCCTACTTATTCCTCATAGACAGAGCAGTAGTGGTCAGATCAGCATGGTGGTTCCAGTTCCCCAAGTCCCAGTTCCTACAGGTCAAGAGGAAGAGGACCAGAGGATACCTGTACACTCAGTGGGCTGCATTACAGGAGAGGGACCTTGAGGTTCAAGATCCTGAATCATTTATAACTAGCAGTAAGCATGATTGTCTTTTGCTCTGGAGGGAGACATTATTTTTATTATACTAGACAGTAAGAAAGGAGCTCTGGTGGCGCAGTGGCTAAGTGCTTGGCTGCTAACCAAAAGGTTCAAACTCACCAGCTGCTCTGTGAGAGAAATATGTGGCAGTCTGCTTCTGTAAAGATTTACAGCCTTGGAAATCCTATAGGGAAGTTCTACTCTGTCCTATAGGGTCGCTGTGAGTCAGAATTAACTCAATGGCAGTGGGTTTAGTTTGTTTTTTTTTTTTTTTTGGTTTAGACAGTAGGATTACCTGCTCCTTGCTACAGATGGAGACATTTTCTCTATCTTCAAGGCTGTCCACTACATAAACGACCATGAAAAGATAGCCTGGAATACAGAGCAGTCAGGTTTTCACATGCCAGACATGGAAAAATATAGTGAATTTCCTCCCAACACCGAAAAATTCAATTAAAAAACAAGTCACGTGTATTAATGCTTCTGGTAGAGGAATCTGTATTCATCCACCCACCCACTCATCCACCCACCCATCCATCCACCTATTCATCCATCCGTCCACCCACCCATCTATTCATCTACATACAGCAAGCAGCATATCGGATTTTAAACTTTCAATTTAAAAAATATATATTAGTTTTATCACCTTATGTTGTTTCCTACCAGCTTCTAGGCTTCAGTAATAGCTCAAAACTTACTGCTTTCTCAGATGGATTATGTCTTCAGCTTAACCAGGTCAACTTCATTGAGGCCTTGACTTGGGGTCCTACAGCTCTGGCAGAGGATATTTGGGTGTTTGGGGTTTTGATACTTCGAGTTCAAATGGCCCCAACTTTGAGGAAAACTTCTAAATGTGAAATTACACAGGCATGCTATATATGCTCATTAATTACATCTCAAAAGTCAAGGAAATGCAATTCTTGGCTTATACGCCAATGATATTTTAGAAAAGAATACGTTTTCTTTGGAAAACACAGCCTAACCAATAGTGTGACATATACCTAAAGAGACTGCATTCTTATAGGCTAATCAGATTGTATTCCTGGTGAAAATCGGCTCCAGTAAAATGAGGATGCATGACAGGACATGGCTCTTTAAGGTTATCTCTCTGGATGCTTAATATGACTCAACATTTTAAATCCTCAGTTGGAGAGAAAAAGTATAGTTGGGCCTCATGCCCCATTTTCTCCTTCATTAATTTTTGCTAAAGGGGGTGGGGGCATTCTGACTTGAAGGAGAGAAGCCCCAGGGCTCTGCGCAATGCTTCTCCCATACTGTAATACAAAGCTGCCAGATGCTTCCCTTCCAGAGGAGGGGGGATGAAGGTCAATGGGTAAGTGTGCTTGTTGTGAAGCATTTTTACTGACTGACTTACACCTGCCATGTCAGCAGTACTGGCCTCACCTTTGAGGCACAGCAGAGGGAGGATAAAAGTAAAGGAGAATTTCAGCTGGTGATTTAGTGCAATAGAACAGCACTCGGGGATAGATGGTGGTGCGGAGAACACTTTATGTCCTATAAAAGGTCATTACATAGAGGGTATTTCTCTCTCTCTCTCTCTTTTTGGATATCCCTCTAAGAAGAACAAAAAGTATTTTAAATGCAAGAGACATTTTTCTTCTGTTTATTATTCTGTCTGACACCCCTGAGTATCCTGTTTTCTCTCCAGCTAATTCAGGAAACTCGCTTCCTTGATCTTAAAGAAATATAGAGAATGTGTTTGGTATTAGTATGTGATTGTGAGTGTGTGTGTGTGAGTGGACTTGCCGTTAGAAAGTTTGGTGGCATTTGGGACATTTGACTTACCTGTATTTTCTGTTTATAGTGATTGGAATTTTGATCATTGTCTTATATTTCTTCATTTTGCCTCTGGGCCTCTGGAATTTTCTCTGATCTTCAATTACTTGCTCTCTGCGGTTTTTATGGCCTGAGGTTAGCTGAGTTTGAGAGCCCAGGCATTAATTTTGAAGTAGAAGATGTGCTTGGAACTAGATAACCAATTAAAGTGTGTTTGGTAAGATTAAATAATGCTCAGGGTAGAGGAACCTTTGCTTAATTAACGTACAACATTTCTGCACATACTATGCATAATCGTTGTCTATGAAGTTCTGTCAAACCTGTCTTTCTGCATATCAGTGTGACTGTAAATGGCATCACAGGCCTAGCCAAACTTCAGCTAACCTGGCTGGCTGGGCACTCTTGAATGAGTAGTGCCATTGAAGTGTTCCTCAACAGACTAAAATGGCCAGGTCTTTATGCACTTCTTTGCTTTGCTGTTATTGGATATGGGCTGCCACAAGAAGGGTGTGAGATATGGTCTATCTTGGTGAATATTCATAGACACTTGAAAACCATGTATTTTGCTAAAGTTGAGTGGAATGTTCTAATATGTCAATTAGATCCTGTTGCTTTATTGTGTTGTTCAGAGCTTCTTACTCTCTAGAAGTTTTACCACTTGCTGAAAAGGGTTTGTTAAGGTCCCCAGCTATAATTGTGGATTGGTCTTTTATCATTTCAGCTCTTTTAGTTATTGCTTCATGTCTTTTGAGGCTCGGAGGTTCATTGAATACACATTTAGATTTGTCATATCTTCGTGATAAATTACGTCTTTTATTGTCATGTAACATTTCTCTTTGTCTCTAGTAATTTTCTTTGCTCTGAAGGATACTTTATCAGATTTGCACATAGCTACTCCTGCTATTTTAATTAATGTTTGTCTGATATATCTTTTTATATCCTCTTACTTTTTAAAAATATCTAGGATTTATTCTGACGTGTATTTCTTATAAGCAGCACATGATGTTAAACTGTATTTCATTTCTGTAATTCCGCTTGGTCAATCTGTCTTTTGACTGGCATATTTAGAACATTTACATTTAAAGTAATTATTGATATGTTAGTGCTTAAGTCTTCTATTTTATTATTATTACTTTTTTTATTTGTTTCCTCTGGTTCTCATTACTCTGGTTTTCTTTTCTTGCATTCCTATGGGTTGCTTGAACTTTTTTAGACTTTGGTTTAATTTATTTATAGTGTTTTGAGTGTGTCTCTTGTATAGTTTCCATACTGGTTTCTCTGGATATTACCACATAGATATGTTGACTTAAAGCGTTCTACTGGTATCAACATATTTACCATTTGAATGAAAATTTCTTCTCTTCTTTTATTTGTGTGTCCAGCAGTGTTTTGAGAAGAGTACTGGATGACTTTGGGGGTCATCTGCAGGAAGCTCTTCCCATTCACAAAGAAGGGAAGGTCTAAGATGATGGAACATGATAGGCTTTTTGATCTACATACCTGTTGACACCTGGCCTCAGTAACATGCTGGTTTTCTACTTCAAGGATCTCATTTTACTAGATTTTTCCTCCCACACAGGCACGTATTTTGGATTGCCAAGAAACTCTACGCCTGCTATTACTTGCACAATGCTGTTTTATTGACAGGGTGAAACATAATGAGCAATTGGCATTCTCCCTGGATATGTGAATAAAAAATGACTTCTGCAATCAAAAGGTTGAAGGCCTGGGAAACTCTGTTGACTTGGAGGGCTAGAGAGCCAGTCTTTAAGAAAACAAACCAATTATTTTCAAATGAGTATGAGATAAAGCTTGACATTCCTCTCCCATTTGCAGAGACAGGTAGGATTTATCTGTCTGTTAATGTACACAGGTCAGCCATCTCTTCTAGAAGTGTCCCACCGGAAGGATAAACATTCTTTGATTTGTAGTATTATCCAAGGTATCAACTGGATCAACCTTTTACTTCATGTGTTAGCTTTCTTGCAATTTTGATATGCTTTTTGTTAGCCGTAGAATGACAGATAATTTGATTTAGTTAAGAACAATTGTTTGGTGATTGATATTTGTCTACTTGAAAATTAACTCTTCCTTCTACAGGACTAATTCAATGCTTTTCAATTCTGTATAACTAACTATGAATATAAAAAGAAACATATGTGCTTTCAGTACACAACTGTGGTGTTAATCCCCAGAAAATACTGTTCCCGGATTAATTGACTCAATGCCACTTATACATCTTTCTTTCCCTAGTTTTTATTCCTAGTCCAGGTTCCAAGCAATTTTGTAAATATTGAACACAAAACATCTATATAATGACTCCTTAAAATTTCTCTGTGCCACTAATATTTCTGAAACTAATTTCTAAATTTAATGAGTTGAACTTTTCCCCAAAACTCAAGGACTCTATGGAGAAATAATAATTTTTGGGGAATGGGGAATCTTCTTCAGCAAGAGTAGATAAAATTCATGGAGTTGATATTACCTTTAACAATAAAATCAAATTTGAACACTTGATAGATTTATAGTCAGGAATGATATCTCCCGCAAAGGAAGGCCTCTGCTCTGTAGCCTACAGAATCCAGTCTATAGAAAGATTTTAATTAATAAGAATTAGTAAGCATTTTTCTTTTCTTTTGTCCTTTGAGAAAACTCTGAATGCTGAGTGCATGGAATATGCAACCTTCTACTATCTTGAATTCAGCTAGATCTACTGATAATGTCTTGCATTAGAAATTTTCTTAATTTGAAATATTGTTGTTAGTGACAGTGGTGTCACTAGGATTAGTGTCACCCAGTTCAATAACTCATGGTTCACCCAGCCATGGACCTCTTCCCATACCAGACCATAGAGAATCCTTAGTAATGTTTTTGTACTAACGTTACTTTCAAATCCTAATTCCTGTATATGGCTCCTTCTTTTTCTTTAATTACAACATCATTTCCAAAAAAGTTATTGATATAGGTTCACAAATATTGATTACCACAATATTGTAGCTAAAACACCAGAAAATTTGACAAAATCAGTGGCTATAAAAACACTGGCCACAATGAAAACAGCAGTGTGTGCTTGTAGCACCTGCAGACGAAACCACATGATTCAAAACTTCATTGTGATTGGGTAATAATAACAGCTCTGACCGGAGCACATTAGAAGGTTCAAAAAGTAAATTAGCATAGAGTTGTAGCCGTGTAGGTATATTGATACATGTAAACTGGGCTTATGAAGAATGTTTTTGTTGTTATAAGTAACTACAGGGATATTTTTATAGACATTTTGGTGTCACCCCCTCTGACAGTGTCACCTGGCATAGTCCGCACCCACCTCGCTCCCCTAGCCACTGGTTAGTGAAGCAAATTATTGTGATGCTCTTAGATGCTAAGTGTTAACTCCTGTAGATTTAGAGAAAGATTAGCAATAGAGTGATTCTTTGCTTAAACTTCTGTCTAAATTGTAAACGACAGATAAAACTGTCAGTTTTATCGGTGATAAATATTGGCGATAAATATCCTATAATTTAAGGATATCTCCAATATCACCTCTGAATTAAAGACTTTAATGATTCTCCTATGTTAGAGTCATTTGTCTTCTTGGATCCTATGAGGTGTTTTTCCTATACCTCCCATTGTTCTCTTAGTTTGTTCTTCCTGAGGACTTTTCAAATTGTCATGTGCAACCGCAACACCTACGGACTTCAGTAAAATGCATATTTCCAGGGACTTGGGGAAATATTCAAATTAGAATATAGGAGGTCTGGCGTGGGCCCTGGGGATCTACGTTTTAAAAATGTAGCCCTTTTGATTTTGATGCAAGTGGTCCACAGACCACTCCTGAGAAGCACAGTTCGCTTTGCTTTAGTTATGTTTATATTGCATCTTCCCAATTAGACTCTCAGGTTCTTCAGAGTTCTGGGTAAAGAACTAAAGACACTTCCCATTGTTGGCATTTAGAATACATTTTTTAAATGAATGATTTCTAAATCCAGCTTCACTTGGTGCCTATTCATGGACTGCTAACTTTTCTTAGTTGAATCTACTTCTTCCTTCTTTTCTTCCTATCTCCTTTCTTTCTCCTTGTTTTCTGATTCTATCAAGAGAGAATGTCTTAAGGCCTAGAAATGCTTGAGGGAGATCACCACAAAATAAACTAATTATACCTGGGCTAATATTTTAAATAATATTTTATTTCAAGTATTTTCAACTCTGGACAAGATTATTAGAAATGGCTTATTTGTAACTGGCAATCTGTTGCTTTCTAAATTAAATTGTTGCTTCAGTTGAAGTCACAACATAGATTTCTCCTGTCCAGCTCTTGTTTAAAATCACATTACTGTTTTGATAGTTAAAGCAGTAAAAATAAAACTCCTTCCTACCATTCTCTGACATATTGTTTACCAGTGACAATTGCAATGTGGAGGAAAGTTCCAAGAAATGCTAAAATAAGCACAGTACAGTATAAGAGCATAACAAAAACAGGCATCATAGAGAGATGGTTTGAAAGTTAAGAAACCTAGGTACAAGAACTTAGAATCAGTGGTTCTGGATGTATTTTTTGGTTTATTTAAGTTTTTAGAACTAAGTTTTTGGAGTTGGGGGTCTGCGATTTACCTGAACAGTTAAAGTCTCTTTTTTCCCCCAAATCTCCTATGAATAAGACTTTCTCTTCAGCAATTCCCAGTTGAAATGAGCTAAAATACTTCTTAAAGAGCCAATCTCTGCTTTTGTGGAGACAGGAGGGGTAGCATTTCAAAGCTGCAAAACTGCAGAAAAGTAGTAACTCGTTTCATATGGTCATTGCAAATTTACCATTTAGGGGCCACTCTATATTCTCTGTCATCTTCAAGGTCAAAGTATTTATTTAGGGAAGATGGTTCTTGTCTTGATAGACAACATGCAAAGCACCATGGCATCTACTGAAAATTAAACACTGAGGACAAAAGTAAATTGAATAACCTAGAGATGAGATTAATTTGCTTGATTAAAAATTCACAGATTAGCTCTACAGTCTCATGTTGGATTCTGGTCTGAAAAAATAAGAATGAGTTTCAATACATTTGATGCAAGGTAAAATAAATATAAACAATGGCATGCCATGAGAAGCTTAAAAGGCAGTGTATATTAGGTATATTCTGGAAACATAGCAATAAAATTAATTTGATTGATTTAATTTCTCCTATATCCAGCAAGGAAACCCTGGTGGGATAGTGGTTAAGAGCTACTAACCAAAAGTTCGGCAGTTCGAATCCACCAGGCAGTCCTTGGAAACACTATGGGGCAGTTCTGCTCTGTCCCATAGGGTCGCTATGAGTCAGAATTGACTCCACAGCAATGGGGTCTGTCGGGTCGGATATCCAGTGAAAAGTAATACTAAAAAATATAGGCAGTAAGACTTCATTCTAATTAAAAATCTGAATTAATTAAAATGCAAAATGTGTATATATGAGAAATTGGAACCTATTGCAAATCCTTTTTTAAAAAAATATAGATGGTTGCTTACTTATAAAATTGCAGCTGTTATTCTTTTTTAATTCATACATAATTTCATGTAAAATATTTCTTTTGAGGTCTATAAATATCAATATTATTTGTAGTTAAAATTGAATAGTTTAAGAAATGATAATTACTGGATGTTCAATCATTTAGGACTCGGAAAGTGAGACAATTTTGTGAGGAATATTCTAAAATATTCAAATAGTATAATAAGGAAATCAATAGTATTTTATCTAGACCTTATGAAGGTTTGGATGAACTTGTAAAATATGAAAAAGTTAAGAAACCCTCTGACTCAAAAATTTTAAATGACTTCGCATTTTTTTTTAGGGTGACATCTAAAACCCTTGATAAGGCTTTCAAGAAATTTCTTGAACTGGCTTACTGCTCACCTCTCAACTCTTTTCTTTCTGACATCGTCCCTCCAGGCCCAGCCATTCTCACCTGACCTCAAGTCAAAGTAGCCATTCTCCTTGCCTGGGAACCTTTGTTCATTTTATTTCCTCTGCTAATAGCAATTCTTAACTCAGGCTCACTCCCTTTTCTTCAAGTTTCAGCTTCCTCCACCCCTTCCCTGTCCCGCTCTTGCACTTTCCCTTCCTCCTGTCTGTCTCTCTCTAACCCCTCTGCCATGACCTCACATCTACTTCCACTAAAGAGCTTTATCTCACATCATTTTATCTATTTGCTCATTTGCCTGTCTCCTTGGCTATGAAGGAATACGTTTTCTACTTCTCTTCCTCATTGCTGTCGATGTAACACAGTGCTTGACACTGTTGTTTGTTGCCACTGAGTCAGTTCTGATTCATGGTGACCCCAAGTTTTAGAGTAGAACTGCTCCATAGGGTTTTCTAGACTGCAATCTTAATAAAAGCAGATCGCCAAGCCTTTCTTCTGTGGAGTCACTGGGTGGCTTCAAACCCCTAACCTTTTGGTGAGCAGTTGAGTGCAAACTGTTGGCGCTTCCTAGGGACTGTTTGACATATAAGCAAAAAAAAAAAAAAAAAAAACCTGGTTGTCTTCAAGTTGATTCTGTCTCATGGAGACCCTATACGAAAGGTGCTAAAAAAAAAGGATTATTTAATGAGTGAATAAAAAATTAAATATTTAAGTGATGTAAAAAATGTGTAATTGAAATAATAGATGCAGTCTGCCTTAATGCAGAAGTTCTGCCCCATTCCTGACAGATGGCCACAATGCTTCTACTCCAATAATTCCAGCAATAGTTAATTATTTTCAGACAGTGGTTTCCTTTTTTTTTCCAACAGAAACTTACTTCTTTTATGACCTCTGCGTTTTCAAGCACTGTCGTTTTCACCTCCTAAAGGATCTTAAATGTGTCCTTTTTGGGTTTTTTGCATGAGTTATAGTATAATCTCCTTGACTATATTTCCTATTTCTCCCATCCATGAACACTTCGCTCCATATGCGGGGCAATATTCCTAAAATAGAAATTAATCCTATTATTTCCCTGATTCATCTTTTAAAATTTTTTCCATTATCCAGACATTATTTTCTAAAACTCTACCATCTGCACACCACCTTTCAATTCTGGCTGTAACCCCATGATGTACCATCTCTATCAGTTTACTTAATATTTTTCTTTAGTGCAACTTCCCCTTTTAACTTAAATTCCTTTTAAAAAGAAAACTTTCTGTAACTACCGGATATGGAAAAATACTTTCACGTACATTAACAGAATGCAGCTCTTAAAAGACAAATATTGAATACGTGACATTACTAAATTCTAGCTAGAAACTACTGCTTGTTGATAGCACAGAGGGTGGGGACTGCTCCTTATGAAAAAAAAAAATGCTAGTGAGGTATTGAAAGGCATGTTATTAGCAAACTGGAACATTTACTCAGCGACGATTGAGAAAATTTAAAAGAAAATCGAAGAAGGAATAACTTTATTATATGAGCTGGAATGTTATTTGATGCTCTGACCTAATACTATCAATAAGTATCACATATAATGGTTAAGTGCTTGGCTACTAACCAAAAGGTCAGTGGTTGAACCTACCAGTGGCTCCAAGGAAGAAAAGACCTTGGGATTTGTTTCCATACAGATTACAGCCTAGGAAACCCTATGGGGCAATTCTGCTCTGTCATATGGGGTCTCTGTGAGTTGAAATCGACTCAGTGGCACCCAACAGCAACAACAACAGCATATCTCCAGTGGTGTATTTCTCAGCATTCAGGTATCAGTGTTTCTCACCCCTTCCCTGCACAATCTCTTTGAATGGTCTGCAAGGCCCTTAATGATCTAAATCTTGCTCAGCACTGCAGCCCGGTGCCGCCATATTCTCTCACATGTTTCTGGGCACCCGCCAAGCTGAACTACTGGCAGTTCTCTAAGCCTGTGTTTCTCAGTCATGGCATTATTGCCATTTTGGTTCAGATAGGAGTGGCCACCACAGTGCTCACAATTCCAGGAGGAATCTCTGCAGCTTCTTGCTTTGGTAATTAAGTGTACTGGCTTTAAAAGACGTGGGGCCAGGAAGGGTAATGCTACCAAGTGCCTGGAAGGTGGAGGGTTGGATATTTGGGAAGCAACAGTAATAAGAACACAGATATAAACATACTTTAAAGCTTCTAACAGTGATTTCTGTCAGGATGGCTTAGTCCATAGGGAGCACCATCCCTTTACTGGGGGTTGCTGTTAGGTATCTTTGACTCGATTCTGACTCATAGTTACCCTACAGAACAAAGTAGAATGGCCCCATATGGTTTTCTAGCTTGTAATCCTTCCGGAGGCAGATCACCAGGTCTTAGTCCCACGGAGCAGATGGGTGGATTCAAACTACCCACCTTTTCAGTTAGCAGACAAGCGCTTAATCATTTTGCCATCAGGGCTCATTATTGGGTATAGGCACCTCCATTACTTTACTGTTTTTTCCCCTAAAGTCCTAGGTTGTCTCCAAGATTAAGGCGCGTCAGTTATTCTTGTGGAATTTCTAGGATATGAGTTAACCAGGCCTTCGTGAAATTCAAGAAATGCCAAGTATTGGAGGCATGCAGCGTTGTTCATTTTGTATCCAGCCCCACTTTCTTTTTTGGATGAAAAGCATTATCCATAATTATGGTTTTAAAAATTATGCTTGGCCTTTAGTTTGATTATGATTTCTTATAAATATTTCAATTTTATGTCACATAATTGAAAGTTGTAGTAAAATATATTTCTGGCTTCACTAAGTGTGGTGAGATTCCATCTGAATATGTCCACTCTATCTTATGATATCTCAATTATAACATCAGGATTTGAAAAGATTTTTATTATACATCTCACTCCAACTAATATGGTATAGCTTTAAAACGGGGGGTTATTTGGAACTAAAATGCTTAAAGTAGTTTGCTTTCTATTTATTTACATTCAGGTACTAATTTAATTCTGCTAGTGAAAACTACATATGAACAAAATAGACTTACATATATTTTTTTTAATGAGCACTGATTTCCTTGGGGACATTTGATAGCCTTGCCATAGCTAAGCATAGTACTCAAAGAAGTTTTTGATAAAACATAAAGAAAACAACCAGACAAAGTACTTTTCACTCACTTTGTGTACAAAGGTGGAAAATACAAAAAACAAACCCCTTGCGGTCGAGTAGATTCTGACTCATAGCAAACCTATAAGACAGAGTAGAGCTGCCCCATAGAGTTTCCAAGGCTGTAATCCGACTGCCACGTCTTTCTCCTGTGGAGTGGCTGATGAGTTCGAACCACTGACCTTTCAGTTAGCAGCCCAGTGCTTATCCACTGTGCCACTAGGCCTCCAGAAATACAAAGGTTATAGTAAAAGGGTAAGAGGTATTCACAAAAGATGCTAAAAAGTGCTAACATTCACTAAGGTTTATCCAGCACCCACTAGAAGTTTAGGCACAGATTGGACACTGTCTGTTCCTGACTTCATCTAATCTTCACAACAGCTCTGTGAAGTTAGTATCATAATCTCCATTTCACAGGTGAGGAAACTGAGGCTCAGTGAAGCATGTAATTGTCCAAAGTCACAAATTAGAAGAAATAAAACTCAAACCTAGATGGGCCAGACCCTGAGCTATCATATTATTCTGAATCTCAGTATTTCCAGTGACATTTCACTGGGAAATCTATGCCCTCTGTAACTGAGTCAAGTAAATAGATCCAAGTACTCCAAGAACACATTCTTGTGGGGTATTTGTAAGACAATATTTGCAAGAGTCATCAGGGACAATGGACCCTTGGGTCTAAATTGCTCAAGCTGGTCACTAGCTAGACAGCTAGTGTGGTCAAGGTGGCTGGCACACTCCACGGAAGGATGCAACCACTAAGATATCGGTTGATGTTGTGGTCATGGCACAAAATGAGCCAGTTAGAAGATCCAAGAATATTGTCAAGGAGACCAGTGATTCTGATTGCCATAGAATGCAATTAAGTTATCACTGAGACCTATAAAATGTGAAATCTGTTGTCAAGCAGCTAGGTGGCCAATGCAAACCTACAATCCTGCACATTTGTGGAGATGGCAAAATAAGATCAGAGAGAGAGGAAATGGTACCATAACATACCATTAAAAACAATCAAAACTCATGGAAATTTGAACATAAAGTTTACTTTGAGCAGTGATTTCGTGTGCATATAAGGAGGCTATTTTTTTTTTTCTGTTTTGTGGAATTTTTTTTTCTTTTTATTGTTGTGCTTTAAGTGAAAGTTTACGCAACTCAAGGTCGTCTCTCATACAAAAATTTATACATACATTGTTTTGTGACCCTACTTGCTCTCCCTATTCTGTGACAGCACACTGTTCCTTTCTACCCTGGATTTCCCGTGTCCATTCAACCAGCTCCTGACCCTCTCTGCCTTGTCATCTCACCTCTGGATGAGAACTGCTCCTTTAATCTCATGTATCTACTTGAGCTAATAAGCACACTCTTCAATAGTATCATTTTATGTCCCATAGTCTAGTTAATCTTTGTCTGAAGAGTTGACCTCGGGAATGGTTTTAGTTTTGGGATAACAGAGAGCCCAGGGGTGACATCTTCCAGGGTCCCTTCGGTCTCAATCAAACCATTAAGTCTGGTCTTTTTACTAGAATTTGAGTTCTTCATCCCACTTTTCTCCTGCTCCTTCAGGGACTCTCTGTTGTGTTCCCTGTCAGGGCTGTCATTGTGGTAGCCGGGCACCATCTAGTTCTTCTGGTCTCAGGCTGATGAAGTCTCTGGTTTATGTGGCCCTTTCTGTCTCTTGGGCTAATACTTTCCTTGTGTCCATGGTGTTCTTCATTCTCCTTTAGTCCAGGTAGGATGGAAACAATTGATGCTTCTTAGATGGCTGCTCGCTAGCTTTTAAGACCCCAGACACCACTCACCAAAGTGGGGTGCAGAACATTTTCTTAAAAAACTTTGTTATGCCAAATGACTTAGATGTCTCCTGAAAGCATGGTCCCCAGACCCCCGCTCCTGCTACTCTGTCCCTTGATGTGTTTGGTTGTATTCAGGAAATTCCTTAGCTTTGGTTTAGTCCAGTTGTGCTGACTTTAGGGAGGCTATTTTTATTCCAGAAAAAGCACATATCTGGAAGAAGGTAGGTACAATGGGGCTTATAAAGAAAAGAGGAGGGGGAAACATAAAAGACCAACCATTGCCTAATTTTAACATGATTGGCTGAACCCGCTTTCCCAATTTACTGAGATCAGGTTACTTCAGGCCTGGCTGTTAATAATTTGGCCCTCTACCCACTTGCAGCCATGAGACTTTTTGAGATTTAAATTATGAGGTAATGTTTTGATAACTAACCGTTTCTAGCAGAATGAGACAAACTTATATTGCTATAGAGCACTTTCTTTTGCAGTTTGTGTCTGGCTTTTTATGGTTAGTATTTGGTTTTGTGGATAAGAAAAACCTTAAAATTAAAGTAAGTTGTCTGTTATTAATTTTCCTCTTCAACAATATGTTGAGGTGACAAGATGAAGGCAATGCACCGACAAGAGAAGCAGAAAGGGTCAGCTCAGAGCAGCAAGTGTGAGAGTCCAGGAACGAGGCTCCAGGGGAGACCAAGGGAACCTCTGTCAACTGCCTGGCAGGACTGACCCAAGTTTCAAGGGGCCCAGGAGTAGTGCTGAGATCCTGACGTTGACTACACATGGCTACCGAGACACCAACTCCAAGACTATACCGGTAAGCAATTGTAAGTATTCAGTCTTATGTAAACCTTAGTTTTCTGTTTAATAAAATGATTCATTGTTAAGAAATCTACATTCATTGCCCAACTTATGTTTATTCCATGTTTGTTGCTGGGTGGAAACCCCAGGTTCTGCTCAGCGCAACTTCTCTCAGCCAAGAAATGAGAGACCAAGACGGGAGAGCAGAAAGGCACTATTATTTCATTGAGCAAGAAAAGGAACAGTCGGGCTGCTGCCGCCAAGACTGCTCAGTGAAAGCAAGGGGGAAGGTTACTTTTAAGGGGTTTACAAGTGGAAGTTCATAAAAGTTATATCAGCAGTATTCTTAATCATACTACACAGGTGCACTAAGGTTTACACGTAATTTCATGCATAGCATGTTCAGAAAATGGCAGTTAAACTCCACCCAGAGGTGGAGAAGTTACTATATATGAGGTATTTAATGAGCTAGAAGGTTATCCTGAATGTCAAAATGGCACCTAAACTGGTTTCCTCTAGTTTGGGGCAGCAGTTAAGGAGAGGGGAACAGGAAATTTAATGTAAAGCTATGGGGCGTGCCAAGCAAGCTGCTTCAGGTAGTGGAATTTTCCACAGCCTGGGGACCTCTGTCTTATCTTCATTTGTGGCATCACTGTCTTACACCATGTAAGCATCAGAGAGTCTACTCAACACAGTGGAGGGACCGTCGCCTCTTACAACATGCAGCAAATTTGCAGACCCTAACCAGACATTTAATCTGATGTATTTGGTGGAAATAGTAGTTAGAGAAAATAAGGTGTTTCCTTAGTTTCTGATGAGTACATGGTCTTTCTGAAAGTTGAAGGGCCTTACTTAGGCAATGAAGGTCAAATATGACTTTGCTACAAAGTAATATTTATGTTAACAAGGAAGAGAATGATTTTACTTCTCTCACAAAATATGATGCATAAGATTTCTTGCTTTTCCTAGAGATCATTGTATAAAACGCCTAAGCAAAGTTTTTCTTATGCTACAAATATTTGCCTTTTGTGAAGAAATAGCTATGAAAAATTCCCGTCACAGAATGTCTATTTTCTGAGGTGTTCAAATGGGAAGGTTCAAGGATGAAGATTTAATATGCTCCTTTTCCCTATATATTCCTTTTCTTGCCTTCTGCCCATTTGAATACTCGTGTCTTTGGTTTAGTCCAGTTGTGCTGACTTTAGGATAGGTAGGCAAAGGAGATGAAAGGAAATTCTTCACTTTCAGATGTTATTAATCTTTCAGGTTATTAATCTTTCATTAATGATACTTCTGATCAAAACCATGTAGAACCTTCTCCTGTCTGGGAAGCAGATGGTTTCTGTCTATTTGCCAGTTATATTTCTATTCTACAGTAACTTGCAGTTTGTTATTGCATCCCAGAAAGAAAGTCATGGTATAGATTGATACGTCTAACATTACTCATTTCTTCATACGCAAATTATGCTGATCACTGTGATCTGTGATGATTTCTGCTAATGTTTTGTCATTGTATTATTTTTATATGTTTATATATTTTAATTGCATTCTACGGCAATTGGATTTGTGGGTCTCCTTGATAATATTCTTGGTCTTCTAACTGGCCCATTTTGTGCCCAGTTAGTGACTATTTGATATATTTTTATTAAAAAAGGGGGGGGGGCTTCTTTATTGGACTATATGCTTTAATATCTTTTTAAGAGTTGCTGGAACATTAGCATCCCCAGTTATTTGACACTAAAACAAAAGAAGCATCATACCATTTAATAAGAAAGATACAATAAGCCAGAAATAGGTATGTTTTAATCTTAGTCAGAACTGTCTGGGCCAGTGACAAAGAGGTTCCTTTGGCTGAGTTTTATAGTTTATGGAATTAGGGCTGCCTTTTACAGATGCTTCTGACCCTCACCCATTGTCTCCTCTAAAATATGCTCTTCTTTCTCATCTCACTAAGCCCATGTGGTAAGAGAGCAATAAGATGTGTTGTTAATAATGATTTGGCAAAACAATAATTCTAACTAACAGTTTTTACTAAGAGTGACAAACATTGTATTATTTGCATTGAATGCACTGTTTGCTTTGAATCCTCACAACGGGTATATGAGGTAAGTACTATTGTGTGTGTTTTTGTACAGGAAACCTAAAGCTTTGAGAATTTAATTAGCAAGGCTGGTAAGAGGTGGGATCAAAATTCAAGCCTTGGCTGTTAGATACCTGAGCACATGTGCTTAGCCATGATGCCAGAGTGTCTGAAAGATGGCAGGGTGACCTGTGGGAAAGTTTTGACTGGATGGGATAGAGGAGGTAAATGTAAGACCTTTAGCAGGAATGTCTATACTCTTTTGTAATGCACAGTGCAGTAGTCGACATGTTATTATGTGCCATCGAGTCGATTCTGACTCACGGTGACATTATAGGACAGAGTAGAATTGCCCCATGGGGTTTCCAAGGCTGTAATTTTTACGATAGCAGGTTGCTTTGTCTTTTCTCCCGAGGAACTGCTAGCTGGGTTCAAATCGACCTTCAGTTGGCAGTAGAGCACTTAACCTTTGCGCCACCAGGGCTCCTTGTAGTCAACATAGAATCTAGGAATAGGGAAGACAAAGAGGAAGTGTTCAGCAGTATTTGGCTTTTTTAGAGTAAATGTCCCTAGAGTAGAAAGAGGCCTTTTTCCAGGTTACCAGAAGCTGGTGGCCTTTCACCAGAGAACGTCTTCTTTCTAATCTCCTGGTTGCCAAACCATCTTTAACTACAAACTGATGTCCAGTTTGGAGTGATGGATGCTGACAACTTCTTTTTAGTGAAGTAAATTGATTTTGGACAAATCTTCTGCAAAAGCCCTCTTTAAAGCTTTGTAAAGCAAACATGTCACTGAGGACTAAGGTGCGCCTGACTCAAGCCATAGTATTTTCAGTCTCCTATATGCATGCGAAAACTGGGCAATGCATAAGGAAGACTGAAGAAGAATGGATGCCTTTGAATTATTGTGTTGGAAAAGAATATTGACTATACCACAGACTACCAGAAGAATGAATAAATCTATTTTGGAAGAAGTACAGCCAGAATGCTCCTTAGAAGCAAGAGAGGTGAGAGACTTTGTCTCATGTACTTTGGGCATGTTATCAGGAGGGATCAGTCCCTGGAGAAGGACATCATGCTTGGTAAAGTAGAGGGTCAGCAAAAAAGCAGAAGATCCTCAATGAGATGGATTACCACAGTAGCTGCAACAACGGGCCCAAGCATAACAACGATTGTGAGGATGGCACAGGACACAGCAATGTTTCTTTCTGTTTTACATATGAGTCAGAACTGACTCTATGGCAGCTAACAACAACAAATTGACTTACTGGCTTATGCGTAATTCTGTTGTAACTTCCATTCAGCTGATCACCCAAGGGACTTAGAAATCAAGTTTTTGGATCTGAGCAGAGGAGTCTAGGTCCTGAGCCTTGGTCACTCACTTCCCATCTGTGGGACCCTGGTCATGTAAAGAGAACCCTGGTGGCACAGCGGTTAAGAGCTCAGGTGCTAACCCAAAAGCTGGCGGCTAGAATCCATCAGCCACTCCTTGGAAACCCTATGGGCAGTTCTACTCTGCCCTATACAGTCACTATGAATCAGAATCAACAGCAACAGGTTTGGTTTGGTTTTTTGGTCATATAAAGGGTCATATCTTGGCTTTTGATGTTCCTGCAAGTATAACAGATTATGTTTCTAACCTTGTAAGAAAAAAAAAAAGCAGCACTTTAGAAAATATGAATATGGTTCAGGTATCATTCCAGTCTTGAATGGGGCTCCAGAACTCACCCAGTTTATTCTCCAGCCTGCTTTCTACGGGTACGTTTCAGTTTAATCATCTTACTAGAATGCCCTTTTACCAATTCTTCTGAACAAGCTTAATCATTTTCATAAAAAAAAAAAAAAAAAAAGGCTAGTCAGCAGAAGATATTTTGGCCTAGAAGAGGAGTTCGCAAACCTGGCTGCACAATGAAAACACCATAGGGAGCTTTTAACATTAATGAGGGCCAGGCCACATCCCATACCAATTAAATCAGTATCTCTGGGAGTAGAACCCAGGGTTTATAAAACTCCCCAGATAATTCCAATATGCAGCCAATGTAAGAAATCTTGACCTTGAGCATATAGTTACATATTTTAAATTAGATGGTTATTAGTAAAATCATTCTCCTTTATATAATAAAAATGTGAAACCAACTAATCTTCATTGTTTTTGTTTTCTCTATGAAGAGACTAAAATGTGAAATAAAAAATACTAAAAATAGCGCTGTAGTCAGGTTTTCTAATCTTAAATTTATTTATTATTTTGCTGTTAATTTATTCTATTCACTTGAAAATTTAGTTCTGGAAAACACTTTTGGATTGACTTGTTATAGTAAAGTAAGACGACTATATCTTGATTGTAGTTGTGCCATAGCCTTTTCTTTTGTGAACAAGTGATAATAGTAAGACACTCAATACGCCAATGTCAGTTTGTGATTACATTTTTATAACAATTTAGTGAAATGATAAAATGGCTTACACATGTGTGTTTGTATACACACAATACTGTTTTTTTCATTAATTGCTCTGATGCACTTTCTATTTTTTTGAAATATTTTTTCTTTTATGAAATTATCAGGGCTGCCACATTGCAGAATTCCAGGTATTACTGTTTATGTAGTTGCCTAGGTGTATGGTGCCTTTTAGAGTTATGCAAAGGGGAGGTGTTTCAGTCATCTAGTGCTGCTCTAACAGAAGTACCACAAGTGGATGGTTTCAACAGAGAAATTTATTGTCTTCACAGTCCAGTAGGCTACAAGTCCAAATTAAGGGCATCAGCTCCAGGAAAAGGCTCTCTCTCTCTGTCGGCTCTGGAGAAAGGTCCTTGTGATACCTCAGTCTTTCCTTGGTCTGGGAGCATCTTAGCGCAGGAACTTCAGGTCCAAAGGACGCGCTGTGCTCCCAGCACTGCTTTCTTGGTGGTATGAGGTTCCCATGTGTCTGCTTTCTTTTCTCTTTTATATCTCAAAAGAGATTGCATTAAGACACTAATCTTGTCAACTTCATCAGTATAACCTCATCACAGTGGTAGAATTTATAACACATGAGGAGATCACATGTAATCTCATCATAGTGGTAGAGTTTACAACACACAAGGAAATCACATCAGATAACACAATCATACAATACTGGGAATCATGACCCAGCCAAGCTGCTACCCGCGTGTTTTGGGGGAAACAATTCAATCAATCCATGACAGGAGGCTCTCTAAATAATGTTATGGTAAGTAATAATTATTTTGTGTTTATGTTTTTTTTACAAAAAAATATTTTTTTACAAAAAACAAAACAAAAACAATGTACCTTTTTGTAGGTCTGCTCCTTCCTCTCAATTAAAAACCACACACACACACCCACACACACACACACTTCAACAAGACTGTCAATTAGAAAGTCTAATATTTGTTCATTATCAGCGACTGCCTCCAACCTCCCTCCCCACAGGCTATCTTGCTTTGGCTTCTGAACCCTCAGCTCTACAAAATACCTCCCACCAAGGTCCATATGAACTCTTTGTCACCCAATACATTTACTTTTGCATTCTCATATTTCATGACCTCTTCACAAGACTTGACACTGTTGGCTGTTTTCTCTTTCCTTAATGTCCACAGCACTGCTCTTTCCTCGTTCTCTTCTGAAAATACTCTCTCCTTAACTGGCCCCTCTGACTTCTTCTCTTCTTGCACCAGACACCTAATGTACATTAGTGCTACCTTCCTCCATGAAGGTTTGCCTCATCCACTTGGATGCAGAAAACTGCTATGTAGATAACTCTGAAGTGTCTTTTTCTGACCCCAACCTTCATCCTACACTTCATATCCATATTTCCAACTGCTTTCTGAAAACCTTCTCTGTAGGGCCCGTTTTTCCTTTCTTGGACCTAAATGGACCTGAGAATCATTTATTAAATTGAGCATAAAGCACTTCACATACAGTGACTGATTTTCTCTGTCGAAGGTGATATTGCTAATGCATGGATGCATTCACCAGCACAAGGCTGTACCAAGACCCAGTGGAAAGAAGAGTAAACTGAGAAATTATGAACCTAGTTCCATCTTTGTCTTGTGTGACTTTGCACACATTTCTGACCCAAGTTTCATTTTTCTGCCATGAAAACTACGGTAAATTGGCAAAAGGAACTCTGAAAGGAAAACTCTCACCTTGAACCTACTAATATTACTGTAGAGTATTAGACATTCTTTTTCCCACTCTGTATTCATTCTTATATCCTCTATCCTATTTTAGTATCTTTCATTCTTTCTTAATAAAGTAGGGGGCACAGAGGCAATCCTCAGGTTAGTTTACCTTCTTCTCAAACTTCCTTTTAAAGCAGTACAGTTGGTTGGGCCTTGTGCAAAAGACGATAAACATATACTCTAAGAGTTCTTGGAACCATTTTGTTGCTGTCCTTACTTGAGACGTGCTGGTAGAATTACTTTCTTTCCTGGCTTTCCCCAGACATGGTCCTCGTTATTTCTAGATTTTAGTTCACAGGCATTCCCAGCACTACTTACCGCCTTTATGCCAGTCTGCTGCCTTCTCATGCCTCTCCATTTGCTAAAATGTTAGCAATTAGCACTGATTTGCTTAACGAGTTGTGAAGCCAGACTCATCCAACCTTTATAAAAAGAGAAACCCGAATATTAGAAAATCTTTAATTTTCAACTTTTTTGCCTCCTTTTACCAAAGTTTGCCACTGGGATTTCTGACCAGCATCTTAAATTTCCTGTGAAATTATGTAACTGATTAGATAACCAGATAACAAATGGGAATTACACGTGCACCAGGAAGAATAATTAATCTGAAAATTTTAATGTTATGCAATACCAGTTTTCCTCAAGTGTTTAAAAGAACAAAAAGAATGATATTATTACTTTCAAAGGAATGCATTTGAAAATGCTTTTTATCCTCAAATAATTAAATAACTTCTCTCCATTCCCTTAGGCAGGTGGTAACTGACTTCCTAATTGTGAATGTTTCTCTCTGGCTGATAGCCAAGCTACCCCATGTCCTTCTTTTCCTTTATCTAATATTGATTTAGTGAGCCTTAGCTATGTGCAAAATATTATCTTCCCAGGAAATTCCCTGTGGTTGCCCATTTCCTTGGCCTATTTTGTTGGCTTCCTTTGTAGATCTGCAGAGATGCGTGGTCTTTATAATCACTTGCATATATAAAGGCCATTGGGACTCTACATCTTGAAGAATGACTATATTCTGTTGATAAATTGATAGACTGGAGAAAAGAAAGAGGTCATCTTATTTCAGGATTAAATGAACAAGTCATGCCTCAGTTGTGCACTAGAAAGAGCTAATGACCCAGCAGACAGAATTATTTAGTGACTTCATCAACAGTTTTAATGAAGAATTACTAAATAAAACGAGAAAACAAAAGAAACATGCCCCTGCATTTCAGTGGATAGAGAGTTTCTGTGGAGAGGTGGTATTTTGGCAATACGCTCTTTTTTGTTCTTAAACTCAAGACACAGAAATCCCTGTTGTAGTTTGTTGTTAGTTTTACTGACATAAACGAATTAGCCCTGGAAGATTAAGTGTTGAAGAGATACAGTGATTACAAACCCTGAGATTGTATTCAAAGAGAATATTGAATAAGACAGATAACAAAATTGGCAGAATTTATGAACAGACTACATGGGCTTCATTGTTAATCATCTATGATGGATCTCTACGGAGTAAACCTTCACACCTTTCCTAACTGCACTACAAGGAAGTTGTCATTTTTATGACCCCCCCCCCCCACTTTCCTTGGATTTCCAGAATTTCAAGTGATTGAATGTCAAACCGTTTCTTCTTTCCCTCCAGGACATCGTTAAGGACTCTCTTTCCCTTCCCCTAATCACTATCCTGGTTGAAGAGATGAAAGTATCTCCTTCTGACAAAACCTGACAGGTGACCTCCTTACCTCCACTGTCAGATCATGTTCTAGATAATTTACCCACATGGGAAACATCCAGTTGCAGCATAAAGGAGATTATAATTTGAAAATACTTTTTGCTTCTTCACAGGCTTTGATACTAGGATTATTATAGATTCTGCTCAACGATAAGCATCCTCAGGCTTCTGCTCGGCTGCCGTCTGCACTCAGATTACTGGTCAGACAATCAACTGGGGCTGCTGCATGGTAGAAATATAGGTGTGTTCTTATGCTCATCAAAAGACTTCAGCAAAAGAGTAAAAAGAGAACCTACAGACTGGGAAAATTTTTTTGGCTGTGACAAATCTGACAAAGTTCTAACCTCTAAAATCTGTAGGAAGATCCAACACCTCTACAACAAAAATTCAAATAATCCAGTTAAAAAATGGACAAAGGATATGAACAGACAGTTCACCAAAGAAGACATTCAAGCGACTAACAGATACATGCGGAAATGCTTGTGATCACTAGCCGTTAGAGAAATGCAAATCAACACCACAATGAGATACCATCATCTCACCCTGACATTACTGGCACGAATCAAAAAAAAAATAAATAAAACAAAACAGAAACTAACAAATATTGGAGAGGCTGCGGGGAGATTGGAACTCTTATGCACTGCTGGTGGGAATGCAAAACGGTACAACCATTTTGGAAAACGATATGGTGCTTCCTAAAAAGCTAGAAACAGAAATACCATATGATCGAGCAATCCCACTCCTAGGAAGGTAACCTAGAGAAATAAGAGCCATCACACGAATAGACACATACACACCTATGTTCATTGCAGCACTGTTCACAACAGCAAAATGATGGAAACAACCTAAATGACCATCAACACATAAATGGATAAACAAATTATGGTACATACACACAATGGAGTATTATGCAATGATAAAGAACAATGGTGAATCTGCGAAGCATCTCACAACATGGATGAACCTGGAGGGCATTATGCTGAGTGAAATAAGTCAATCACAAAAGGACAAATGCTGTATGAAACCGCTACTATAAAAAATCATGTAAAGGTTTACATACAAAAAGAAACAATCTTTGATGCTTATGAGGTAGAGGAGGTTTGGGAGAGAAAAACTCTAACTACACAATAGATAGGTGATAAGTGATAACTTTGGTGAAGAATAAGGCAGTACACGGGTACTGGGGAAGCCAGCACAACTTGTCTGAGGCAAGGTCATGAAAGCTCCATTGACACATCCAAACTACCTGAAGGTCAAAATTACTGGGCTGACCGCTATAGGGACCATGGTCTTGGGGAACATCCAGCATAATTGGCATAACACAGGTTATAAAGAAAATGTTCTACATTCTACTTTGGTGAGTAGCATCTGGGGTCTTAAAAGCTGTGAGCAGCCATCTAAGATACTCCACTGGTGTCACCCCGTCTGGAGCAAGGGAAAATGAAGAAAACAAAAGACACAAGGGAAAAGATTAGTCCAAAGGACTAATGATCCACAACTACCATGGCCTCCACCAGACTGAGTCCAGTAGAACTAGATGGTGCTTGGCTACCACCACTGACTACTCTGACAGGGATCACAATAGAGGGTCCCAGACAGAGCTGGAGAAAAATGTAGATCAAAATTTTAACTCACAAACACACAAAAAACAAAAAACAAAACCAGACTTACTGATCCGACAGAGACTAGAGCAACTCCAAGAGTATGACCCCCCTGACACCCTTATAGCTCAGTAATAAAATCACTCCTGAGGTTTATCCTTCAGCCAAAGATTAGACAGACCCATAAAACAAAACGATACTAAATGGACACAACAGCCCAGGGGAAAGAACGAGAAGGCAGGAAGGAACAGGAAAACTGGCAATAGGAAACCCAAGGTCAAGGAGTGAAGAGTGTTGACATGTTGTGGGGTTGGCTACCAATGTCACAAAACAATGTGTGTATTAATTGTTTAATGAGAAACTTTCATCTAAAGTACAATAAAAAAAAATTAAAAAAAAAAAAGATACACTGAAGTCCTAACCCCTATACCTGCAAATATGACCCTGTTTGGAAATAAAAGTTTTTTTGTTATGTTAATGAGGTCATGCTGGAGTAGAGTGGGTCCTAAACCTAATCCCTTCTGAGTGGTGTCTTATAAAAACAGCAGAGTAGACACAGACACATGGGGTGAAGGGAGGCTGGGAAGAATCCATGCAATGATAGAGGCAGATGCAGCTACAGTCCCAGGTATTAAATGTCATGGATTGTCTGCAGCTACTAGAAGCTGAAAGAGACAAAGAAGGAACCCCCGCTCCCACCCCAAGTCTGCATCCTGAATTTGGACTTCTAGCCTCCTGAACTGTGAGAACATAAATTTCTGTTCTTTAAAGCCACCCACTTTGTTGTATTTTGTTATGGAAACTAAGACACTCCCTGTCCTCCAGACCTTGTTACAGAGGGTACACTAGGAAATGTTTTGATGGTTTACAAAGGAAAGTGAATCAAATTTAATGGATCCCTCCCTTAGAGTAACATGGGTAGAAAAGGCTTAGAAATCATTGTAGTTGGATTTTCAAGGGCCGGGGTCAGCAAACTATGGCCTGCATGCCAAATCCAGCCTGCCACCACTTTTTGTACAGCCCATGAGATAAGAATGGTTTTCTATTTTTAAATGGTTGAAAACAAAAGAAGAATAATATTTTGTGACATCAGAAAATTATATGAAATTCAAATTTCAGTGTCCTTAAATAAAAATTTTTTGAAGAACACACACACAAAAAGAAATATAGGTGTGTTAATGTATGTGGATACACATACCATGTTTTACGCGAATAACATGTGCCTTCTACATTTGTTTGTCGACTATGCCCTCCCCGCGAAAGGTATTTTCATAAGTCCATTATGCTAATTTTTTTACAGTATAGCAGAGCCTATGAAAATACCTTGAGGGGGAAGGGCACAACTGGCAAACAAATACAGAAGGCACATATTATCTGCATAAAAACATGGTATACACAGATGCACATACACAAATAGACACACAAACATACACCCACAAACAGGCACAGACACACAGACACAGACATACACAGAAGCACATACACATACACAGGTATCCACACAGGGACACAAACACACACAAACACACATACATACATACAATTACACAGAAACACAGAGACTGCAGCACTTTCGTGCTTGTATTTTATCAGTCATGCTGTAATATTCACTTGTATCTTGACCTTGATGCTGGAAGCACATTCTAAATTTGGAGGTAGACGTTAAATGTCATGTCTTACATATGAGGCTTATATGTAAAGGGCTTAAACACTCCATCCAAATCAATGTGATTAATGGTGAGTGACTACAGAGCATGATAGAGCTGGTCTGACCTGAAGAGGGACTCTAGATCTGTCTTTCTGAGAAGAGGAGAGTTTAGAAATTTTAACTAATTAAACGTCTGCCTTATGATTATGCATCTCTAATAGAATGCTGTGGAGATGTTGACTTTTAGTAATTCACAGAAGCTTGGAATCACAGCATAGAATTTTGGAGTTATAAATGGCTTTGTATCTCATTTACCTAGCCCGCATTATTTTCTTTTTTTACAATAAGGAAACCGCAGACTGCAAAATTAAAATGACTTGCCCACGGTCCTATAACTGCTAAATAACAGGGCTGAAATGAGAATCTATGCCTTTCCAGTCCTATCCCTGAATTTTTTTCCATATAAACTGCCTGCTAGATTTGAGCATTTTCTTTCTATTTCAGCCTTGAAGCTTATTCTCTCATCTTATGTTAAGAGGAGAGAGAGAGAGAGAAACCCTCATACATGTGAATTTCTAATAAATACAGTTAACCTAAAAAAAAAAATGGTGAGCCATGATATTTCACCTTCCCATGGCCCTGAGGAATGCTAGCATTCCGTTTTAAAGACTGTCAAGGGGAAAATGAAGTCGGATATCTGTTTTCAGGATAAAAATTAGGTCATGTAACAGCTTAAAGAATAAGTAGAAGCCCTCAATTGCAGTCCAAGACTCGTGAACAGGGCATTTTGTTTATCAGTATTTATCACTTTTGTGATCACAATTTGGATTGGATTTCCAGTCCTGTATTCTTTGTCCTATTTTTCATGAATAGCAATTTTTTTTAAGTTTTTCGTCTTGTAGAAGCGTTTAAAAAATGGAAGAAAAACATATTCTCTTTCTTTCTGAATATTTTATTTTAAATATTAATTTATTTCTTTTTCCAGGATCTAAGTGTTGAAATAAATGTGAGGCATGATAAACCCATTACAGGCGTCAGGAGACCCCTGGAGTTCAGTCAACATATTGATTCCCCAAGGGCTGATAATCAAAGCTTCCTGATTATATTACTCCGATATTTTCCTTTCCATTAAAGCCTCTACTCAGTACGTTCCTCTAAGCATGAAATTCATACTCACAAGTGAATCTTAGCATGTCAGGGTGCTCACAGTGTAATATGGGAGTCTGATCAACAAAGGCCATGTCTGCCCTGTGCAATAGCCTATGATCCAGCTTGCTCACAGCCTAATTTGTCAGTCTGTCTCCAAAAGCTTCTCTTGATATGGCCTCATCCTACTCACTGAAGCGCATCATTAACGACTCTCAACCCAAGCCTTTTCAATGGGCAATTCCTCACTTACTGTCTTCTTAACAATTTCTGCTGTAGTGATTTCTTGTATCCGGAAAACACACACACACACACACACACACACACACACACACACACAACACATCCCACAAAGCTCTTTCTTTCATGGTATCTGGAGCGATACTGCAATTTATGGCCACAGTGTTTTTTTCTCTTTCTGTCTCTCATATTCTGGCATATGTTTGCACTGTATTTCTTATTTTATTGTATTCTGTACAAAAGGTATCACATGAGAATGCTAGATGAAAGACTTGGAAGTTCAAAGCCAAGCTTTGTAAGAGAGTAGGAAGGCAATGAGGAGAGCCATGATCCAAATGCAAGACAGAGGACCAGGAAACACCATGTTGCAGTTGATGTTCTTCCTCTATGACAGGACATCAAGTACACATTTTTAATATGCAATTCCTGTTTTTCTAAGCATATCCTTATGATAACACAGGCATCGAATTTTTCAGTTCTTTGAATTGAAAGAAGCCCTGGTGGTACAGTGATTAAGAGCTTGGTTGCCAACCAAAAGGTCAGCATTTTGAATCCACCAGCCACTCCTTGGAAAAGCTGTGGGGCAGTTCTACTCTGTCCTGTAGGGTCGCTGTGAGTTGGAATTGACTTGACGGCAACGGGTTGGGTTTGGTTTTGGGTTTGGTCGTGTTGAAAACAGCAGGCTAAACTTTTTTACATATTACTGACATACAAAATTTGATTGTACCTTTTCTCAAAGTAGAATGAGAAAATATATGGATTTTCTCTCTATTAATATATTGTCCAACACAAATGTAGGCTCTATCCTTTTACTGAGGATAAATGGGAATTTTAATCACTTCCTAGATGCTAGTCAAGTCTATGTTTATCTTACCAATTCAGCTAGGCCATCTCCTGGGGGAAAATAACATGCTTTTACTGGTAATGCAAGAGTGCATGTCTGGAATCTTGGTTCTAGCAATTGAATTCCAACATTCATGGAAATCATAAAATGGTGCCTAGGTATTATTTTGTCTGCAAGAAATGAATAACTTTATTACCATAATTCTATCCAACTGGTAAAAATCATGTGTTATCATCTTTTTTTTAAACATATATTTTGTCCGGATTCTAAGAAATATTTTGTGTAGGCAAGTAGGTTCTTATTTCTGTTTAAACCAGGTAACAGTTTTAAAAATAACGTTTTTGCCAGATTTGTCTTGCCTGGAATATTTTTTTGTTTATTCATACTACCTGGAAACCATTTAAATTTAATGTAACTTTTTTTCTAGACATGGCAGTTGGTAAATGTGTTCTGACAGCATACACCATTGAGTATGTTATAAAGATGAAGTGGTAAATGAATGAAACCAAGTATATCACACTTTTAAATTCTACAATAATTTCTCAGGTTTATTATCTAATTTAGTTTTGATAGTTTTATAAGACATGAGAAAGGAGAAGCTTGCTTAAGATTATGTAAGAAATGAATCTTGGACATGGAATTAGAACATAGTTATCCAATGTTTCAGCAAAATAATCTTTTTAACATATCGCATCATTAAATGCTGTTCTGTTCTACTTAAGTTCCAGAAATTCTTATTCTTTTTCTTTTAACCAGATAATAGATGGCATGAGAATAGCAAGAAGACATAGGTTTGATGCCAGAGTCTTGTTATGTAAGTTCTTGACCCCTCTGAGATTAAGTGTCAAGTAACTCATTCATCAAACTACTGTCTGTCAAGATGTCAATCCTTTAAAGATGGACATTTAAATTACCAGATCATCTATACACAGTATCAGAGGTTGAGGCCGATGATGATGATAATGGGAATAATGATGTTGATATTGGTTTCCCATTATTTTCTAATGAAAATTGTTCCTTTTTGAGTTTAAGGGACTCTAGATTATATTTTCAAAATTAGAAAATTTCAATTTAAAATGTTAGTAATAAGCCAAAGGGGGGAAAAAAGGCATAGAAAATATTGAATTCTATCTGTTACTATATATCAAAATTTCACCCAAAGTGAATGTATTTGGATTCACCTTTTATTAAAATGTAACAGAAGACCTCTAACTCTCAGAAAACAAAAGTGAATAGAGAATGGTGAGCTCACTTTAAATATAAGGAAAGGACAAAAGGACACTATGAATAATTAGTGTAAGAATTGCAATCTCAGGATTATTAAGCTATATCCCACTTTAATCATTTGCTTTTCCTAAGAATCTATGGCCTAGTATTCAGTAAAGCCATTATCCTCCTTGGTAACACCTGAGTTTGACTTCTAGTCCAAAGATATAATTTGCTGTCTACTGCCAAAGCTGAGAAACACTAAATTTCCCATGAAAGGAAGTGGACAGAAATTAATATGTTCTTCTGCTCAACTGTAAATGAACAAAATTCTTGGATCCTGATATAAATATTCAAAATTATATAATCCTAAACTCTGAGATATTTAAAATATTTAAAAAGCAGCTTATCAGCACACATTGATTTAAGAATACTTTGTATATTTCTTCTTATGTTTTTATTTTCTCTTACATTTCTTTGTACTTCTCATCTTATGTTCATCTTATGTCTCATGAAAGTTACTTGAGAATTGGTTCATAACACATATCTCAATTTGGCTACCCACTGCTAACATCAGAACTGGTATGTTTTTCCTGTGGTTTAATAAATTTAGTTCTATAAACAAGCATACCTGGTAAATTTTCAATCACCATGTGGTGAGGTTAAAGATTCCCATAGAAGGTATTTGTGATATAATGAACACGATTCTCAAATAAAAATTCTAAGAGCTTCCTCTGGCTTTCCTGGACAGTGATTTGGCTCATATTGTGACAGGGAGGGAAGCTTCACCTTCTATCAACTGGCGAGATTTCATCTGAATTCAGCTAGCACAGGAAGGATGCCA
>NW_004443999.1:14323146-14324640 GCF_000243295.1 Trichechus manatus latirostris
ATGAACAAAATTCTTGGATCCTGATATAAATATTCAAAATTATATAATCCTAAACTCTGAGATATTTAAAATATTTAAAAAGCAGCTTATCAGCACACATTGATTTAAGAATACTTTGTATATTTCTTCTTATGTTTTTATTTTCTCTTACATTTCTTTGTACTTCTCATCTTATGTTCATCTTATGTCTCATGAAAGTTACTTGAGAATTGGTTCATAACACATATCTCAATTTGGCTACCCACTGCTAACATCAGAACTGGTATGTTTTTCCTGTGGTTTAATAAATTTAGTTCTATAAACAAGCATACCTGGTAAATTTTCAATCACCATGTTGTGAGGTTAAAGATTCCCATAGAAGGTATTTGTGATATAATGAACACGATTCTCGAATAAAAATTCTAAGAGCTTCCTCTGGTTTTCCTGGACAGTGATTTGGCTCATATTGTGACAGGGAGGGAAGCTTCACCTTCTATCAACTGGCGAGATTTCATCTGAATTCAGCTAGCACAGGAAGGATGCCATCCTGTCCCCATCTGTCCAGTCCCTGGCAAGAAAACTGCACCTTTCCCATGCATCCTGAAGTTTCCAAGTGCAAGGCAACTGGCATTCCATACCATTTCTGTGGAAAGTACACCCCAAATCCCAACCCACTGGCATTCAAGCAGTCTGTGTGCCCTCTCAGTGATAACTCAGCTCTCATGCATGCCTTATAAAAAGCAAAATCAACAAGGGGTAGCGTCCCTACATTGGAACGGGGAACTAGATTTCTCATCTACCATAAGATACCGTCCCTGGCACCCCTCTCTATGGGGTGATGTGCGGATGGGGAAGTTGAGCCCTGGTGGCACAGTGGTTAAGAGCTCAGATGCTAACTAAAAGGTGGATGATTCGAATCCACCAGCTGCTCCTTGGTAAACCCTAGAGGGCAGTTCAGCTCTGTCCTATAGGGTCGCTATGAGTCAAGACTGACTCTATGGCAATGGGTTTGGAGTTCTTTGGTTTGCTGACCCAGGCTATGTAAGTTTTCCCTTTCCCAACACACCTCTTTCCTGACCCATAGCAGGTGACATCACATACTCCTTCCCAAAGCTGATGGAAAGTAGTTGGTGGTCTATACAGGACTAACTTTTGACAGTAGCAATGATCATGGAAGGAGTTGCTTGGCATGACATTACCATTAACTGCTTGTCATCTGTTAAACTCTCTAAAGAATAATCAGTTGGCTTACCCACTTAAATATTACAATTTAAAATATTTTAAACCAATCATTCATATGAAGAATTACCTACTGTTTTTTTTTTTTTTTTTTTTTTTTTTGGCCTTATGTTTCCACAACTGGCTTTAAAATTTCAATTTTCAAATTTGATACCTCTGCAGGAACAATTTCTAATAGTTTGTTCTCCTCCCTTACTCCCTCCAAACAGCTTCATGGCCTGTCTCATGGAACAGAGTGTAGCTGGAGGTTTGGAGGTAACAGAGAGGGATGCTACA
>NW_004443999.1:14325692-14356659 GCF_000243295.1 Trichechus manatus latirostris
GATTACTATTACAGTAAATACGCGTGCATAGTCTGTTAAAAATATATCATAGCTGGAGTCTGGGCATGATGAAGAATAACAGATAAAACAGAATATAAATGAGCCGCTATGAAAGATAGGCGACAGCTGACTTTTAATTTTGAGCATCCTGGGCAGAACAGTGATTGGCTGTTGCTGTGACTACAATAGTACATATGAGTCTGTTTCAAGATTTCATGACTCCAATGATGTATATGGAGATAAAGATGGATAGATGTGGAGAAGGGAAGAATAGATATGTTGATAATGCACTGTGATCTTAAATAACTTGGAATTCTCTGGTGTGCATGATATTCATAGTTTCCGAATCAATTAAGTAATCATCTATTGAGTATATTTATGCCTAAATCACTGTTTGTGGTACTTAAGGTACAAAAGAGTAAAGCATAGAGCATGGTACCTGACCACATAGAATTTACAGTCTGATGGGACAGAATCCAATCTATATTACTGAAGCAGCCAAAAGTTGAACAACTGCCAAATATCCATCAACAATACAATGGATGAATATATTGTGACATATTAAAACAGCAGCTTACTATACAGTAATGAAAATGAACAAGTTACTTTTACAAACAAAAACATTGATTGCTTTCACAAACATTGTTGATTAAAAGAAGACAGGTCCAAAAGAACACATTGCCCTATTAGACTATGTGTGTAATGTTCAAAAACTCATGGTGTCAGAAGTTAGGATGATGCCCATTTGTGGATGCTTGGGAGGGGACTCAAGGAGACTATCTAAGATGCTCGTGATACTTATTGCTTGATTAATTCCATGGTTGTGTTTACTTTATGGTGGCTCACCTATCTGTGTACTTTTTTTTTTTTAGCAGTGTTATTGATCTGTGCACTTTGATATGTGCATTTTTTTCTATAAATATTTTACTTCAATCCTTAAGCAAATATTTGGTTATCTTGCATTTTGCAGCATAATCAATATTCAAGACTGGAGCATGCAAATTATAAGAAAAGTTGAAAGCATGAAATTTTATTGACTGAATAACTTAAATCAGAATTTTGATTTAAAATGAATATATCCACACTCTTTATTAGCTGTCTTTTTTTTTTACATTGGCAGAAAAATAAATATGTAAAAATAATTTTAGGGACAACAATTAGAACTTAAGTAAAAAAAAAAAAATGGACACCTGAAATATTATGTTACTCAGAATTCAGTCTCACCCTTGTATCTTGTTTTAACTCTCATATAACAAAAACCTCATGCTTCTGATTAACAGAATGAAACTACCCTTTTATAAACAAAAGTGCTACACAAATATATTCTATATCCACTCTGGAAGGTCTATTCCATCTCCAGTATTCCTGAGAACTAATTAATTACAGAGAAGTCAAGATGACATAGCTCTGAGGTAAAATATTGAAGGAGTCTGAGGTAAGAGGCAAAGGTCCTGGAGAAGTATTCCAGTGTCAAAAGACATATCAAGATATCCCCATTCTCTTGTCCCCAATATTTCACAGTACCTATGCACAAAGCAAAGGGCAAGAGACCATGAGAGATGCAGTCTCTTTTAAGAGACTGGCAGAGCAAGGCAGAGAAGAACAAATAGTCAAACAACTGAGAAGCTGTGGAAGATCCACTATCCCTGTGTGGGTTGTCTCCTGTTGTTACCAGTATATAGCCTAAAGACTCTTGCCCACTACACTGATGACATGATCTTTATTTGTTTAGGGCCTGCTTATCCTTCCTAGATGAGCCATGGCTTCATCTCAGCCTCCCTAAATCCCTACTACATTCCCCATCCTGCTATAAGGAAATGGACTTGCCAAAATGGTGACTATGGCATATCCCTGGGCTCCCAACTCAATAATTACATTGCAGAAATTCGAGAAAGTTCTATCTCAAAACTTTTCTTTGCTGATCAAACCCAGCTCCTAGAGTATTTGAGGTTGCTATGGACTAGGTTGTTTGAAAACAACACTTTTTTTTTTTTAAATTTTTCCTTTTATTGTAGTAAATATACAGGCAACAAAACATTTGTCATTTCAACCACCTTCACGTGTACACTTCAGTGACATTGATTATGTTCATCATGTTGAATAACAGTTTCATTGATGCTACCTGTCTTACCTAATACCCGTCCTTTCTCCATCTGAATTCTGATAGCTTCATTGCATTCTTTTTCTTCCTCCATTTCTCTTCCTCATATTCTACTGTGAGAAAAGTGAGGCAAACTTTTTTTTCCACTTTACTTTCATCTTACTTTATTTTTTCCCAGGGATGAAGTGTCACAGATTCACACGGAAGACATGTTTTCAATATTATGCCCCTGTAGGTCTAGACTTTCTCAATTTGATCAATGAAATGCTAAGGAGGGGAGATGGTGGTAATATGGAGGCTAAAAATGAATTTATCAAATTATTTCTCAAGGTCATAGTCTGAATTACATTTCTTTCTCCTTTGCTCACCCAACTTTTCTACCCACCACATGTCCAGGTCCCATTGCTCTTTGCGGCAGATAAATAATATGTATCAACTATAGCAAAGACCTTGTACTTTGGGTGGTAAAGGCTTGTACTTGAGTAGGAAAGAGGAAAAAAAAATTTAATTACCCCTATAATACAGTGTTTTTATATAGTAAGCCTTCTTCTATAATCTCATACTAATTGATATCAAACTCCGATAAAAAGCCAGAGTGGAAGAAGCAATACTTGCTAAAAATCTTGATGTTTATACAGCCAGACCCCTGATCTCAACACTCTAAATCATAGCCTTAGCTCAAGCTGGACTTTAGTACCTTAGTTGCGCACAGAGTTGCCTTCACTGGATTATATTTTAATGTTGTGCCTTGAGCTTTTATTGAAGAACACTGTATCAAAACAACTACATCAAAATCACCAGTATACTTGCCATAAAAGTGCTGTGGCCACTGTGCTCTATTGTCCTTCATTGTCTTCTTTAGAAAGTCAAGGATGTTTCTCACAGAAAAGGGCTAAGAGAACCCATGCTTTTCTTATGGAACTGGATTTCTGCCTCTTGTCTGTTGAAGAATTATGCAAGCGATCATCTGTCTTTTCACTGTGGCTGCCAAAAAGATCAAAGCAGTATTTGAATCTAATATAACAATTAAGTTTGACATTTTCATCTGCATTTATAAAGAATTCTTTTCTCTGATTCTGATTTCCTTTTTCTATTTGGTCTTTTTTTTGCAGCTCAATACATTTTTTATTGAAGTATAATTACAAACAATAAAATAAGCAAATCTTAAGAGTTGTTTGTTAAGTATTAACAATAGCATACATCTGTGTAACCATCACTGAAAACAAGATATAGAACATCTCCTTTACCACAGAAAGTTCTATCATGCTCGTTTCCAGTCAATTCCCCACACTCCAGAGGCTTACTCCCCACCCCCCACACCGAGTGGATTACCTTCGGATTTCTTTGATCTTCGATTACTTTATCCTATTCTTGGACATCATGTAAATGGTTTCATGCAGTGTGCATCTTTTCTGCTGGCTTCTTTCACTCAACATGATGTATTTGTGATTCATCCATGTTGTAGCATGAATCACTGGTTTATTACTTTGTATTACAGTGTAGAGTCTATCACATAAATTTACCACAGTGATTCTCCTATTGATGGACATTTGGGGATCTTTCCAGTGTTTGGCTATTATAATGATGTCTTTTCATGAGCATATATTTTTAATTTAACATTTTATTTTATGGTTAGTGCTTCTGGTGTCCAATCTAAAAATCCTTACCTACAGTAAGGTTGCAAACATATTATCCAATGTTTTATTATAGTTTTATAGTTTTAGCCTTTTTGTTTAAGTATGTGATCCATTTCAAATTAATTTTTGTTTCTGGAGTGAGAAGGAATTGAAGTTCATTTTTTTACCCATACTGTCAACCGGTTCTTGTAGCATCATTTGTTAAAAAAATAAAAATAAAAAGGGAGAGGGGTAGATGGGAGAAAAACATTCCTTTCCCCATTGAAACGACTTATTACCTTGATTTTTTTTTTTTTTTTTTTTAAGTAATTTACCATGAGTGGATCTGTTTCTAGACTTTCTAGGCTGGTGCAGACTTCCTCCGTAGCTGGGGATCCAGAGGATCTGAATCTGTTTTGCCAGCCCACACATGGTTGTTAAAAGTTGGTCTGTGGCAGACCCTTCCTCCTCCCACCATTCCACCAATGATGAAATCAGCTGTGGGCCTTGTCTCTCCTAAGAAAAGGCTGATCACTTTCTGGAATTTGGTTCATTTAGGTTTCATAGTATTTCCAGCACTTTGATGGGCTTTTAAAAACCATAGTTTTGTTGCTTATCTGGCTTGTTCTTTTTTTAATTGTACTTTAGAGGAAGGTTTACAAAGCAAATTAGTTTCTCATTAAACAATTAATACACATATTGTTCTGTGACATTGATTGCCAACCCCACAACATTTTCTTGAAAGCATTTCAACAATATAATTTATGAATAAAGCAGTGTAGATATCTCCATTATCCTAGGGAAAATTTGATATATGTTTGTTAAGTGACTTTTCCCAACTAAAACATAGATTTTTTTATAGACAGAAATGTGATAGAGGAATAGACAGGGGAAACTTACTTTTAAAAGTGTTGGTGCTGTGAGAACAAGGAATAAGGAGAGCCATCTTTAGAACAGATGGTCAGAAAGTCCTCTTTGCAAAGTGATTTTTTTGGGCTGAGTGTTGAGTAGGAGGTAGTCTTCTGCTGAAGGGTGCCAGAAAATGCATCCCAGGCACTCATGCCCAGAAATATGGATGTAAATGCCTTGAGGTGAGAAAACACTTGGTGAAATTGTGGAATGGAAAGGAGATTGATGTGACTGGAGCTTGGCGAATAAGCAACAGGAGACTAGGAGATGAGGGTAGAGAGATTAGCAGGGACCAAATCAAGCCGGAGTCTTATTGAACCCTTGTCCTAAGAATAATTGTAAGAACATAATGCAAGGTAATGGCATGGTATTTTTGAAAAGATCATTCTACAGGTAATGGATTGAAATGAGGCAAGAGTGGAAGCAAGGAGACTCTTAAGACACTACTTCAGCAGCTCAGGGTGGTTTGCACCAAAGATAGTGAATGTTGAGATGGCGACTTAACCATATTGCACAGTTAATTTGACAGAACTTGGAGTTGGATTATTGCAGTGATGAAAGAAAGAGAAATATTAGGAATATCCTCCAAATTTCCAAGGTAAGCTATTCGTTGGATAATGGTGTCAATTACTGATGTGAGAAAGACTGAAGAGAGAGAGAGATTTACTCAAGAAGATCAGATGGTCAGTTTGGAATGTGTTTTATTTGTCTGTTTGATTTTTCTGTACTTTGTGTGTGTGCGTTTATTTCTTCTACATCTTCTTTTCTCTTCTGCTTCTATTTCTCCTTCTCCTGTTCCTCCTCTTCCTTTTCCTCCTTGTCTTCTTTCTCTTTACCTTTCTCATCCTCCTCCTTCTTCTTCTTCAAGGTATTTAAGTGAATATTTTAAATAAGAAGTTGGATATATGCGTCTGAAACTCAAAGAGGCAACTGGACTAGAGATTTTATTTTGAATCTTTGGCTTATAAATACCATTATAGCCATGGCAATAAACAAGACCGTGTAGGAGAAAATTTCCAAAAGAATACTAAAGGCCCAGAATGGAGCCTTGAGATTCTAACATTTATAGATCAAACAGACGAGAAAGAGAATTAAGAGGACAGCCAGGGAAGTGTGTTATCACTGAAGCCAGAAGCAAGGAGTGAGTGATTAAATACACCAAGTCTGAACAAGACAAAATGTTATAAGACGTCTACACTTACAATCAAACTCTCTGTCCTGTTTGATCAGTTTTTTTTTTTTTTTTTAATTTTCCTGAAAACAAACCCTATTCATTCTGCTGATAATAAGTAGGTTGAAAGTATAGAATTATAGAGTTAGACTGGAAGAACAAAGGAAAAATGGATTGCTGCTTAAAATGATAATCCAGTAAACCATATGAGCGGACACTAACACATTGGAAGGAAATTATAGTAATATATTAAGCTAAGGTTAACATGCTATTTATTCACATTTCTTGGTGGATGAGGAGCCCTGGTGGCACAGTGGTTAAGTGTTCAGCTGCCAGCCAAAAGGTTGGTGATTCAAACCTACCAGCGGCTGCTCGGGAGAAAGATGTGGCAGTCTGCTTTCTTGAAGATAACAGCCTTGGAAACTCTATGAGCAGTTCTACTCTGTCCTATAGGGTCATTATGAGTTGGAATCAACTCCACAGCAATGGATTTTCTTGGGGGATGAAAAGTTTATATATAGAAAACGCATATCCATGTTATTTATGTGTATATACATTTAAAAATATATATACCTGGTGTTAAATCCATAGTTTGAGTTACCTGGAATCTTTAATCCATATTAGCTCTTGATACCAAACTCACAGTTCCATATCAATCCTAGCTGATGCTTTGATGTATTTTTGAAATACAGATGGTTTGACTGGAGCTGTACTTCAAAGAGAAATCAGTCTTTTAATGGAAAAGAGCTTTTCCCTCTGTTTAGAGGAGAGTATGAAAGTCCTAGACTAGTATAGATAAAAAAAGAGCTCTCAAAATGCCATAAGATCAGGCAGAGGGGCAAACTTCATAAGATTTAGAGGTCTAAATCGTAGTCAGTATCCAAGAGGATGACATTTCTTTATCCACATCATTTGAAAATTTTCAATCTTATGAGGAACATTGTAAGCCAGGGTTTTCCTAAGTTTACTATTGCAATATGGTATCTGATTATCCTGAAATGATTTGAGAGCAGAATCTCAAGGATTTGGGAGTTCTCCTTGAAGTCTCACATTCAACAAAGGTCATGGATCCAGGTGAAATGAGAGTGAAAGATGTGTGGAAGCTATGATTGTCTGATTCCAATTCCTCAATGAGAACCAAAAATACTTTAATGATACTCTGTCTTGGACATCAGAACAGAACAATATCTTGCTCTTTAGGCAAAGAATACTGAGGCATCATATAGTATGAAGAAGCAAATTTACTTCTGAAAAACTATATGCAAAATTAAAAAAAAATACAAGATTCGGAGAATGAATTATATAGTGCAATTTATTTACGTCAAGCAAGTATAACGATCAGATGCATTATTTTGTTAATTCAATCATTCTAGTCTACTCTGTAATATGTAGAATTTTTTCGGCACTTTTTTTTTTTTTTTTTTTACTTGCTGTCAAGTGAGTAGTTGAAAATGTTTAGTACGTGGTCATAAAACTTCCTCTATAGTTTTTATGAAAAACTCTCCTGGTGGTTTAATGAGTATATTTTGATCTTGACTTAAGAACATAGCTATATCATCTGATGAATATCTGTACCCTGGAATTAAAATTATTCTTAAAGTATTTTGAATGAACAAATGTTTCTATATGATTGATGGCTTATTTCAGCATTAATATTTAACATGCAGGGTACAGTCTAGCATCTAACTGCTTATAATGAACTAAATCGTCACTGTGCATTTCATTATGTAAGCCAGGAAAACAATTGAAAAAAAGGAGACTACAATTTTGGTGTAACTCACATAGAATATTTTGTAAAGTATTTTATTCTAATAATAATAATATAGGAATTTTGATGTTGATTGTCTGATTTGTGTTTCCAGGTATTGTTTTCTCACCACCAAGAGACCCAAACTTGGGTGGACCTCAATTCCTTCTAAACTGCTCACTATACTAACTAGTATACCTCACATTCGGGTACTTGAAGAGATATTAGATCATTGAAATATTGTCACAATATCAGTCAAGACTCTAAAGTTTATTGCGGTGTTATGGATCACTTTAGCGTGGCCTTTCTCTCCATGGTCTTTTAACTCCCACCCAAATGATTGAGTGAGACTGTGCAGATAGGTTAATTGTGGCCCACCGAAGGGATTGGTCCATTTTGACATCCCTCTGGGCTTGAGGTGAGCCATCCCAGAGGTGGGAGAGAGAGGATCCCACCACCACCAGGGAAGAACAGCCAGGAGTGGAGAGCATACATATCCTTTGGACCCGGGATTCCCTCGCTGAGGAGCTCCTGGAACCAGGAGACCTAGAGGGATAGAGAATAGTAACCCTGAAGATGGTGAGAAGTGGTGGCAGGAGAGACTGTCAGGAGACCGAGCAGTGGGCTTCCCAGCCCATGGAACGAGAAAGCTGAGTGCCTGGGGTGCCTCTGGGACTTCTTGGCAGGGACTAAAAGAGCTTTGTAACACTTGTCTGAGCAGGGCAGAGGCCTAGGGCCAGAGAGAGGTATGCCTGTGAGCGCGGCTGAAAAGAGGCTGTCCTAACGAAAGAACTGTATCCTGAGCATTCCTGTGCCTAAATTGTAACCTGTTACTTCCCCAATAAACCCCACAATCGTGTGTATTGTCTGTGAGTTCTGTGTGGCCATTGCAATGAATTATTGAACCCAGCAGAGAAGTAGAAAGTGCTGTGGGAGGGAAGATTGGTGTCAGAATTGGTAAAGATGGCAGAGAGAAGAGGCATGTCTGACCTCTGCTTCATAGGAATCAGCCTTGGGCTGTTGATCTTGATTCCACTTCCCCTTTGTGAAGCAGAGATGGTCAGACACTTCCCCCATGCCATTTTACATCTATTGTCTAAATCACATATGCTTCAGACTTTCCTTGTTTAATGTAATTGTGATCCTTGTTTCTGGACACTTGGGATCATAAGATAGGAGCAAATCGGTCCTCTCTGTATGTACAGACTTACATGTTCACTTTCCAACGCTGCCATCAGAGTAAAGCAGCCACATCTAACAGTAGCAAGAGTTTAACTTCTAGCATAGTCATGACTCTAAAGAAATGTATATCAAATTTGAATAAGTCTCTTTATTCTGAAGCGTTCCTTAGGCACCTTGGAGAAATCCTCTGAATATTTTTTGGAATAAAATGCTTTCTTTGGATATATACACATTTATAATGATGTTTTTCATTGGAATACCCTGAAACTCAATAAAAGATTACACTTCAAATAATAGACTAAACTAAGAGATAGAAAGACGGTAAAAGTTAAATATTTTTAAAGTGAAAAATAGCGTCAGCCATTCTATAATCAAAACTCTACTAATTCTTTAGGAGAAAAATTAGGAAGTGATCATATAGGAGCAGATGTAGTCAATGAAAGAGAATAGTTGTCCATTGTGCTTGAAGAATAGAGTGCAAATTTACTTGAGACCTTGGCAATATCCTACATGAAGATAAAATCAGTTATGCCAAATAAATATATCACTTTCTCAAGTGATGATTTCTTTTTGGGGAAATGGCTTGATGGCACAGATGTTTAAAACAGTCTCTTCCACTTGCCTTTTCATTTATCATGCAATATAGAATATATCTTTACATTTAATAAATTCTGAGTTGAAACAACAAAGGCAGGTCTATAAAAAGAAAGCTGGCAGGCACCAAAGACACTAAGTTAACAAGATTAATTTACCACTCTTTAAGAAAATTGAACTATATTGACATTGCAGAGAAGAGTGAAAAGTAAAAGAGCATTGGAAAAAAATGAACCAAACTGAATTTACCTCTTTCTCAGCCCCAGAGATAATAACTACAAAACCACATTACTTACAAATATCTGGCCCTGACTTGCTTCTGGGGCACCTGGAGTAGTAAAGACCTGATGTTGGGTTTTTGTCTTTAGTCAATTCATTAAGCTGTAAGGGGTCTAGAATATTAAATCACATTAGTCTTATAAAATTGCAACCACTGTTAAGCAATAAGTATGTTTTTAATAGGAAAGCACATTTATTTTTTCCACCGGAAAACAAAGCATTTTCCTTTTAGAGTCAGTTTTTATTCTTTAGGAATGCCAAAAAAAAAAGGTATTATTTATCAAGCTATATTTTCAGTAGGATTTAAAAAAAAATAATAGTAAGAAGTGCTTTGTTTTTCAGGAATAAAGTTGCTGATGTAAGTTAAAAGGAATTGAAGATTTAAACATATTTATCACAGGCAAAGACAGTACCTTTTTTGAGAAAGTACAGATTATGAATTCCTGCTTAATAAAATGAACTAACAATCTAACCCTAGTTACAGAAAGAATGCTTTATTATGTCCACATAGTATGTAAAAGGAAAAAAAATATGCTTTTTTTTCAACTCATAACACTGTATTTTTCATATGAGGTGCATGCTTAGAATGCTTCCAGGATGTGAGCAGGAAGCCTGATGTTGTCAATGTAATGCTAGGTTTGATATCAATAATTTGAATATGATGTTTTACTCTCTAATTATGCCTTCTGTGAATATGAGGGCATAATTTTACTACTAGGAAGTAAGTGATTAAGTAATAGGCTTGTGTTCATTATCTACTATCTAGTCAGTACTTAAGGCAGATGGTTTCTCGAGGTTAACAGTAAAAACTTCAGGATTAAACTAAATGGTTCCTCTGATTGCTTCAGCTGTACGTGATATGGAAAAAGACTACACAGGAAGTGCAGTAGGTCAAGGGGTGCTAGTACGCAATTATCACCCCAGCTAATAACTTTTTTTCAATCCCAATTTCAAAGCAAAACCAGGATAATTTGTATCCTCATGTAATTGGGATCCAGCATACATTTAGTGTTTTGCCACAGGGATATTTTAATTCACCAGCCTATTGCCATAGCCCAGTGAGATGGAACTTGGACTTAATAGCCATTATGAAGAACTTAGTAAAATACATTTATCGTGTTATGAAAATTACCTTCTCAGAGGAGGAAAATTAGAAGGAGTTAAGACAAAGTCACCCATGTAACAAAGAAAGTCTGACTGATAAATCCAGTTAAAATTCAAAGCTGAGCCTAATCTGTGAAATTTCTTTGAATTATCTGGATTGCTGCAACCTAGCGCATTCCCAAAAGATGAAAAATAAGTAACTATATCTCATAGACACTGCCAATAAATAAGATACTCAGAGACTAGCAGATCATTTTCCTAGAAACCCTTGGCTTCAGCCAATAGTCTTGCTATGTTGTCAGGCAAATGTGCCCCAGATAACACCAATAAAGAATGCGTCTGCATGAGGCCCTTATTTATGTAAATCCCTGTGGGAATGTCCTGGTAGAACAAAGTGGGTCATGTAGATTCCCACATAATATGCACAGCTTAGGGTTCAGAGGGACTAGGAATATTTGGGCGGATACCTTAGTCAGATTCTCAGAGCTATTTCCTTGACTGTGTGAAATGAGCAGGCATGTGGGTGCTCAGCCATTCACTGATAAGTAGGATTATGACACAATTGTGTTTTACCTGATGAAATGGCTAATGTGATAAACTGCATCCAATGTCAACAGGAAAGAAATCACTTGGAGGTGGCTCTGAGTAAAACTCCTGAGGACAAGAACCTGCACACTGCTAGCAAGTGGATTACATTGTACCTGTAGCAGAGACCCCAGGAAGCTCCAAATGGGTGTTAATTAGGATTGGCAACTGTTACACTCTTGATTCACTAATCCTGTAACAGAAGCAACATTAGAGAATACAATGAGAGGATTGGAACAATGCATTCTCCATTAATTCAACCCACATGGACATATTACTTCTGACAAGACATTTTATTGCTATTAACGGGTAGAAATGGACAGGAAAACACAATACTGAACAGCCGGCTTCATTCCTTATCCCACTCCAAGCAGAGTAGGCCATCAAAACACTCGTGAATCAAACCAGATGGTACAAAAGGTTTTTAAGGATTGTTTAAATGACTATGTCTTTTGATTATGGGAGGGCACTACTGGAACATTTTCTAAGATTAGGTGATTGCAGAGCATAGGGGAGAAGGTAAATAAACAGCTGTATGGCTTTATGAACTCCCAAGTGTTTTCTTTCATTTTGTCTGACCTGATGTTCTCAGGACGAGGGTTAAATTTTTACCTACACACAAGCTGGTATGAGTGCACGAGATACCATGTATCAATTTATTATATTTGACAGCGAGAATTTCTAACGGTTCTTTGGGGTAGGTCATAACTTTATCTATGCCACATAGCCAAATTAGGGTTAACTGTGAATGTGGCCCCTCAGATGAGCCTTGTTTTTCTTTACCTGTTAGATTCTGACATCCGCCTGAATGCTGAGCCAAGCAGAAGCATTTGCCATGCTGCTGTTATTATTGGCACTTTGGTTAAGCACTACATACCAACTATGAGGGGAAAACGTGTGGGTCAAAACAGGTAATAAATAAAAATGGGATGAGGGATTATAGCAAATGGATGAGGCCTTTGTAAGTGGATTGATATTCCAGGAGACAATGCAATTATAGTATTTCCATGAGAGTAGCTAAAAGTAAGACAATAATACCCCGTTCAGCTCCGACGCTGATGAATGGATAATGTTGGGAGAAATCTCCAGACCTATTTTCTTTGCAGAATGGAGGTTGGACTCTTGCTATTTATGGGCTCAAACTAAAAACTCCACCTGGATAATGTGAAGAAATGGAGTGGCATAGCATCCCACTAATGACCCAACTTACCAGGGACTGACCACCTAAGTGAATGTCGTACCTAATAATGAGTGCCAATTAAGCTTGCAGCTGATTTCTGAGGAGCAGCGATAGAAGCCAGAAGTCAGTGGAATAATACATTAAAAAGCCGGAAGAAAAGTAAGACATCTTTAATTGTAAATGCAGAAAACATGTTTTGAAAGAAAAAATTTGATTATAAAAATTTTCCAATAAAAGCAGAGAAAGTTCACTACCAACTTTTCTTTACTAAATATACTCAAAAGTATGTCCTTCAGGAAGAAAAGAAATTGTCCTTGGCCTGAGATGGAATAATGAGTAATGAAATTAGCAAATGTGTAGCTAGATCTAGGCAAAATATTATGTGTAAAATATAAAAAAATGTCTAACTTGAAGAGCAAAAAATCATATAAAGTAATAAAATTGCACAGTCATAATGCGTAAGTTGGAAACGATTGCTCAGTGTTTATTAGTCCAAGACTCTTGTTAAGGAGAGTATATTTATGAATAATGTTGTGCTGACTATACAGCTTAAAATTTAAATATAACCTTTAAAACAGAGTATACAAGTTGAAAAAGAGTAAGTCAAAAATGTATTTTAAAAAAATGAGAAGACATTACATTAAATTATTATAGTGATTCTCTCTCGATGGAGTGATTAGGAGTGAATGTTTTTATGTATTTTATAGTTTTGATGTGCATTTTAAATTTTCTACATAGCATATACTCTTCATATAATTAGAAAGAAAGCATGTATTTTAAAATAGTTATCAAGAACTTGATTGAACTTTGTTTTTAGTGACTTAAGCTTTTAAGTCAATTTGTTAGTTACATTTCCACATCACAAAGAAAGTATCTAATTTCAATCAAAATTAAAAACCTATTAAACATGTCTTGGGTACAATGAATTACTTAATATGGACCTTTTAGTCAGGCATGGCCTTATAACTCCCACACAATGATTAGGTCAAAATTATGCAAATAAGTTGCTTGCAGCCCACCAAGTGGATTGGGCAGCTTTCTGTTAATGCAAATAAGGTGTAGGGAACTCTTGCGGGGTGGGACCATGCAAATAAGGTGTATGGAACTCTAAGGAGGGGATTGATCAGTTTTGTCATCCCACTAGGCTTAAAGGGAGCCAATCCCAGAAGCAGAGAGGGGACCTCACTACCACTAAGAAGAAAAAGAACCAGGAGGGGAGTGTGTCTTTTGGACCTGGAGTCCCTGCACTGAGAAACTTCTAGATCCAGGAGATAGAGAGAGCTGTAGCAATTGGAGACGGCAAGAAGTGGTAGCAAGCATGGCAGAATCCAGTGGCAGAGGAACGGCAGCAGTAGAACCAGGAGACCAATGCAAAGCGACTACTGTGGGTGTTCAAACCCACAGAGTGAGAGAGCTGAGCACCTTTGGGCAGGAAGCTTGCTGGCCCAGGCACTTATCCACAGAGCTAAAAGAACTTTATAACATTTGCCCTAGCAGGGCAGAGGCCAAGCTGAGGGCTGAGGGCTGAGGGACAAGAGGAGCATGTCCTGAGGAGACTGAGAAGAGCCTGTCCTCAGAGAACTAAGAGGAGCCTGTCTTTAGAGAGCTGAGAGGAGCCCTGCATGGCTGAGGGAGCCGAGAGATGCCATGCACTGAAGAAGGAAGACTTTGCCTATGTGCTTCCTGATCCTGATCCTGAGTTGTAGCCTGTTGATCCTGATCCCCAATTATAACCTGTTACTTCCCTAATAAAACCCATAACTGTGAGTATGGTCTGTGAGTTCTGTGTGGGTATTGCAATGAATTATCAAACCAAGTAGACAAGTAGACAATGCTGTGGGAGGGATGGCTGGTGTTAGAACTGGCAAAAAGGTTGGAGAGAGGAGATATGTCTGACCTCCATCTCATAGGAATCAACTTTGGTTTGATGATGATGGTGATTCTCTCCTCCCCCTTACGAAGTTAGAGGACCTCTAACACCTGTCACGGATTGAATTGTATCTCCAAAAAATATCTGTCAACTTGGCTGGGTCATGATTCCCAGTACTGTATGATTGTGTAGTCTGACGTGATTTCCTTATATGTTGTAAACTCTCACTATGATGAGGTTATATGTGATCTCCTTATGTGTTGTAAATTCTATCACTGTGATGAGGTTATACTGATGAGGTTTACTAGATAGTGTCTTAATCCAGTCTGTTTTGAGACATAAAAAAGAGAAGCAAGCAGGGACACATGGAAACCCCATACCACCAAGAAAGCAGTGCCAGGAGCAGAGCACGTCCTTTGGACCTGAGGTTCCTGCACTGAGGTGCTCCCAGACCAAAGGAAGACTGATGTATCACAAGGACCTTCCCCCAGAGCCAACAGAGAGAAAGCCTTCTCCTGGAGCTGATGCCCTGAATTTGGACTTGTAGCCTACTGGACTGTAAGGGAATAAATTTCTCTTTGTTAAAACCATCCACTCATGGTATTTCTGTTACACCAGCACTAGATGACTGAGACAAACCCCCATGCCATTTTTACAATGTCAATCACCATTTTTAAGACAGTCTATATTTTAAAAGGGAATGACTTTCTTTCTAATTACAAATTGGCCCTGGTAGAAAAGGAAGCTTTCTAAATAATGTTAGAAGGAATATACATTCAATTTCATTCCAGTGTCTTTTTTTCATATTTAATCTGTCTTTCAATTGAATTACAGTGTGATAATTACTTTTAAATAGTATGTCCTATACATGCTATATTAAAGACTTATATATTTGATGCATTAATGGCTAAAATAAGCAGAAGAGTCAAATACACTGAGGTACGCTTTACAGAATGATTTTCAAACCTACCGCTTTCTTTTTCTCTTACTTCAGGTCTTCATTCCCTTTAAGACATGGCACCAGACACAGTCTCTTCCTGGAAGCTACCGTAACTCTCCAGGGTTGTCTATAGTTCCCTCAACTGGGCTCACATTTTACCCTTAGAACATCCAGAAATGAGAACACATGCATCACACTGAAATTATCAGCTTTTGTGTGTCACTGTCACCAGACTATCAGTCATTAAGGACATGCGCCTAGCCCTTTCCGAGCAAAGTAAGCCAGCATAATGCTTGGAATAGTGTAGGCACGCCATGTGTATTTTAAATGGAACTGAGGAAATGCTTGAAGAGGTTTTAAAAAATACTGTTGAATTCACTAAGTAGTAAAGCAAAAAGGTTGGAAGAGATCTTTTCATGCAGAGGAGAGTAAGATGGTGTGAAAAAGAACTGTGTTAAGTAGTGATTTGTGACTGAAGCATTGCTTTGTGAGTTTGGACAGTCACTAAAGAACAAAGTTAAAGCCAATGTGAAGGGTTTTCTTTGCTACTTTAATGTTTGAATTTTAGGCTCTGGTTTTCGGGGAGTCACTGAAGGAGTTTCAGCAAGAGATGTCATATTCATCTAAATACTTCATTTAACAATAAAATAAAGTGATATTTTTTAGAAACTAACTTTTCCCGTAAATTCAACCTAACCGTTTAGAAACATATTCTGAACATTTTCTCCAGATTATTTCAAGTACATTTGAGACCTTAAGCTACCATAAATTTCTCCTTATTATATTATGCAGTATATGATTTTGTCTTTATATAATCATTTTTTATCCTTAAAAAAATGTGCCAGTTCTAGGATATTCTATTTTAGATAAACATACAATGGCTATGTTTACACATTAAAAAATAAATTGCATAAGAGTTTACCGTGTGACAGTCACAGAGATAATTTTACTTGATTTATCTTAATTTAATCTTCAGTTTTCAGATAAGAAAATTAAAGCTCATAGAGTGAATTAAAAAATAGATTTGGGGTACAAGTCCAAAATTTATGATTTAATAGCTTTCATTCTTTATCACAGTATTGTATTGGTGTGGATTTGGATAACATACCCTCTCCAACTTTCCCAGTGCAAACAAAGCCATGTAATTATTCTTTCCTCATTTAGCAGCTTCTGTTTTCCCTTTTCCATTAAAATTGCTTTTGTTTTCTCTTTTGAGACAGAATAATACATATAATATCCCATGTATTTTGCAGGATGACTTTGTATAATAATAAGACATAATTTTGTTGTTTTATTTCTAATGTTCTTCCTGATAAATTAATTTCTCAAAAACTAATTTGTATTTTTCTAGTAACTAAAATTCTACAAGTGTCTGATATTTTCTTGGACAGTATTGGTCTTGTTGTGTATTAAGAGCATATATTATGGGAATTATCTAAGGCTATGTTATTATACTAACTTGACAAAATAACCTAGATAATTTTGAACATGGTCTTCCATATGTACTTAGAGGATGCAAGCACTATTATCAATATATTGATTGTATTACGCACATATATATATACATACATACACACACACATATATATTGTTTCCTTTTTCTCATTTTCTTTCTCTGTTCAGTAAGTACGGACGGCTAATAATCTATATAATTTTTTTAGGGATTAGAAATACTATAACATCTAATTTAAATAATCAACATTTAGTCTCTTTAAAATATAGCGTTAAATAGATACACAGACATACACATACACACACCAAATAAATTACATTAGATCCTGAAATTCTGCATTATCTTTGATGTCAATGATTATGATGATGATTGTTATTAGCTCTTATTTCATAAAAGAAGCATATTCTTGTATAGCCTTTGGTAGAAAACATAATAACTATAAATGAATGTTTACAATGATTTTCTCTTGAGAGTGACAACTGAAAGTAATTAGGTAGGATTAGAATAATATTGATGCTTGCCCGTGAAATAAAGAAATAACAACTCAGGGCTAATTTTCATTGACATTATTTACCACATGTGAAAATCAAAGAGGTTTGGCATGAAAAGTAAATATATGTCAGTGCCCTAGTGTTTATAGAGTATTTGGAGTTGCTTACTATGATGAAAATTTACAAAACTGACAATACAACATTTACTCAGAAGGAAATGCACTCCACTTTATGACACTTTGGGCCAGCCCACAATGAATTAGATTATATTGGGAATAAAAACCAAATCCATTGCTGTTGAGTTGATTCTGACTCATAACAACCATATAGGACAGGGTAGAAGTGTCCCATAAGGTTTCCAAGGCTGTAATCTTTCTGGGAGCAGACTGCCACATATTTCTCCCGCAGAGCCACTGGTGGGTTCGAACCGCCGACCTTTCAGTTACCAGCCGAGTTAACCTCTGTGCAACCAGAGCTTCTTATATTGGGAATAGGACTGAGAAATAAACAGGGTAAGACATGCTGCAAAAGGTAGTGATAATTTTGAGATGTAGGAACAGACGGCTGTGGATTATTTGGGACAAACTCTGTGTCAAGAATGAAGAGTCCCATGACTCATTTTATCATGTTACTAACACACTCTATGATTTTCAGGTATTTAAACTTTCCAGAACTATATTTTTTTATCTGTAAAATAAGGGAGTTAAATATATACTTCTAATATTGATTTTATTTCCAAGTTTCTATGATTTTTTAGCTTTTTTAAAAATTTAATACTGTTTTTCTTATTTAATCTACTCTTTGATCTTTAAAAAATTTACTGAGATGATATATGTGGTACAAAATATTTGCCGTTTCAACCATTTTTATGTGTACAATTCAGAGGCATTAATTACATTCACCATGTTCTGCAACAATCGCCACTATTTATTTCCAATTTTTTTTCATCACCCTTAACAGAAACTCAGTATCGCTTAAGCTATAGCTTCCCATGTCCTCCTGCCACTGGTAACCACTGGTAACCACTAATAAACTTCCATTTCGATACATTTGCCTATACTGTGTATTTTATATAAGTGGAATCATACAGTATTTGTCTTTTTGTGTCCGACTAACTTCATTCAGCATAATGTCCTTGTCTTAGCCTGAACCAGAGCATCATTTCTCTTTACTGTTGTTAGGTGCTGTCAGGTTGGTTCTGACTCATAGTGACCCTATGAACAACAGAACAAAACACTGCCCAGTCCTGGGCCATCCTCACAGTTATTGTCATGCTTGAGCCCCTTGTTGCAGCCACTGTGTCAATCCATCTCATTGAGGGTCTTCCTCTTTTTTGTCTGACCCTCTACTTTACCAAGCATGATGTCCTTCTCCAGGGACTGGTCCCTCCTGAGAACATGTTTAAAGTATGTGAAACGAAGTCTCACCATCCTTGCTTCTAAGGAGCATTCTGGCTGTACTTCTTCCAAATCAGATTTGTTCATTCTTCTGACGGTCCAGGGTGTATTCAATATTCTTCCCCAATACCATAATTCAAAGATATCAATTCTTCTTCAGTCTTCTTTATTCATTGTTCAGCTTCCACATGCATATGAGGAGATTGCAAACACCATGGCTTGGGTCAGGCACACCTTAGTACTTAAAGTGACATCTTTGCTTTTTAACACTTTAAATAGATTTCTCTTTATAGCTAAATAATATTCTATTGTATGGATATACCACATTTTGTTTTTCCAATCATCTGTTGATGGACACTTGGGTTGTTTAAACTTTTGGCTATTGTGAATCCTGCTGCAATGACCACTGGTATACAAATATCTGTTTGAGTCCCTTCTTTTAAGTCTTTTTGATATATACTTAGGAATGGAATTACTGGGTCATATGGTAATCCTATATTTAAGTTTTTGAGGAAACTAGAAGCTGTTTTCCACAGCAGCTGCACCATTTTACAAAACCCACCAAAAATGGATAAATGTTCCAATTTCTCCAAATCCTCATCAACACTTGTTATTTTGTTTTGCTTTTTAAAAAATTTTTTTATTGTACTTTAAACGAAGGTTTACAAAGCAAACTAGTTTCTCATTAAACAATTAATACACATATTGTTTGTGACATTGGTTGCCAACCCATGATATGTCAACACTCTCCCCTTCACAACCTTGAGTTCCCTAGTACCAGCTTTCCTGTCCCCTCTTGCCTTCTCATCATTGCCCCTGGCCTGGTGTGCCCATTTAGTCTCATTTTGTTTTATGGGCCTGTCTAATTTTTGACTGAAGGGTGAACCTCAGGAGTGAATTCATACTGAGCTGTAAGGGTGCCCGGGGGCCTCACTCTTGAGGTTTCTCCAGTCTCTGTCAGACCAGTAAGTCTGTTTTGTTTTGTTTTGTACTTTCTGTTTTTCTGATAATAGTCATTCTAACGTCTGTGAAGTGGTATCTCATTGTGATTTTGATTTGTATTTCCCTGATGAATAATGATGCTCGGCATATTTTAATGTGTTTATTGGCCATTTGTATATCTTCTTTGCTGAAATGTGTATTCAAGTCATTTGCACATTTTTTGAATGGGTTGTTTATCTTTTTGTTGTTGAGTTGTGGAAATTCTTCATATATTCTGGATATTAAACCATTATTGGATATAATAGTTTCCGCATGTCAGATGTAACATTTTCTCCCATTCTGTAAGTTGTCTCTTCATTTTTTTATAAAGTCCTTTGATGCACAAAAAATTTAAATTTTGATGAAATCCAGTTAATTTGTTTTGGCTCTTGTTGCTCATGATTTTGGTGTCATATTTAAGAATCCATTGTTGAAAACTATGTCCCAAAGCATTGTACCTACTTTTATTCTGAACGTTTTATGGTTTAAATTCTTACATTTATGTTGATCCATTTTGAGTTAATTTTCACATATGGTATGAGGTACATTTCCAACTTCATTCTTTTGCATGTGAAAATCCAGTTGTCCCAGCACCATTTGTTGGCCCTTCGTCAAAAATCAATTGGTCATAAGTATATGGGTTTATTTCTGGTCCCTCAGTTCTGTTCCATTGGTCTATATGTCTGCCCTTATACTAGTACCAGACTGTTTTGATTATTATAGCTTTATAGTATGTTTTTGAAATTGGGAAATGTGAGTTCTCCTAATTTGTTCTTTTTTAAGACTTTTCTGGCTATTTGGGGTTCCTTGCAAATCTATATGAATTTGCTTATTGGCCTTTGCATTGCTGCAAAGAAGGCTGTTGGAATTTTGATGGGGATTGTCTTAAGTCTGCAGATCACTTTGAATAGTACTTACATCTTAACAATATTAAGTCTTCCAATCCATGAACATGAAATATCTTTCCTTTCACTGTTGGTTTTATTAGCTCATGGCAGCCCCATGCACAATGATAGGGAGCACTGCCCAGGCCTGCACCATCCCTGTGATCCTCGAGGAGCATTGACTAGCTGCCAGCAAAAGAGCTACACATACTGGCATTATCTGGTGAATTTGACAATTTTATTGGCACTAGGAAAGCAGACCATGGAACCTAGAAAGACACAGTCTGACATTAAACCAGTTCAGCTGACAAAGATAGAATGATAATATCGGTTTTTAATTTAGAATAACACCTGTAACTATTGCATGGAATGGTATACTCGCATTCATCTGCTCACTCTTTTTTGGGAAGACAACTCAGGAAATTATGCTGGTAAGCCTGAGATTAGAACAAAAGCAGATGAATTAAGTGTTAATGTCATCAGAGTAAACATACTGCATCCATCCCTGCAGGAGGGATAAATGGCCATGCCAAAGACTCTGGAATGCCCAAAGTCTGGATAAAAGTCTTTCTCCTCAGGGCAGGATTCTCATGGTTCTGCTCATATTTACTTTTTTGACTCTTATTTTTGATAATTTCATAGTCAAGCAGTCCCATTTTGACTGAAACATCCTTTATATGTGTGATATATTCAAACAGGGTGCAGTCAACAGACCTTGACGTCATTCTCTCTCTCTACTTTGTTTCATTATGTGTTAATTTTACCATTTATTTCATGTAAGAATATTTTATTCTTGTAATTCGATGTACTTGAAAGACTCCTCACCATGGTCTCATGACACAACATGTATCACGTTTGTAACAACATTACAGGAACCTAGGTTTTATTCATTTTGGTATTCACTGCATATAACAAGGACTTGATGAAGATGTTCAAATAATGGCTCTAAAGTGTTTTTTAAAGAGAATACTATTGAGTCTTTAATTCTGTTTCTCTCCCTGAGCTTTTGGCACATAATATGTATCACATTGCTCCTGTCTCTTAGTGCAGGCTTTAGAAGTTCCTCAATCATCTGAATTTGAAACTTACAGGGACACTTAGCATGTTTTGTAGTATGTATCTATAGCCAGCTATATCCATGACCATGCCAAGGTATATGTCTGTACTTGTATCTGTAGTATATAACTATAATTTATTTTTCATCCTAAATTCTTCCTGTACTTCAGAATTCCACAGCAGTGACCAGATATATCCCTGTTTGTCAACAATTTCCTGTTTGTTTCTCAAGGTCAAGGTAGCCTCTTTTCCCAAGATTTAAACTTCTAACTGGCTATTACTTCAAATCTCTGTGATGCCATTTTTGACCTTTCACCGCCTTTAGTTTACATGAGAGTGTATTTAATTTAACCATCTTTCCTGAATGGATCACCGTCTCTTCTTTTAAATGTAACTAGTTGTCACTTACATTAAAAGAAGTTCTGTCTTAGAGCATGTTCACAAGAAGCTGATCCAGGGACAAGGGCTGGTGTTCAAGTGATTTATTAAGCAGGTACTCCTTAGACGAACAAACTGATAAGGAGTTGGGGGAAACAAGACAAGGTAGGGGAAAAAGCCAAGCATGGATGTGACTTGATGGGAAGCCCGACATGGGGTAGGTCCAGCCTGAACCCTCCAGGAAGCTCTGGAGTGTAAGTGAGGCTCAGAGTTGCTCCTCTGAGAGGCTGTGGTACAGAACTTTCTTGCCCTTGCGCCTGCAGTCTCTGGCTAAGGGTCATCCTGGGGGGATGCATATCCTGGACTCCTATTGCTCTCTAAGCTTGGGCAGAGTGGATCTATTAGCCCTAGGAGAGTCATCTTGAGTAGCTGCAGAGTCAGGCAGTTGGAAGTAAAAGTACACAGCAGCTAAGGGAAGGTCACAGAGACACAGGTAAGGAGATCTGAGCAAAACTAGGCAGAGCACATAGAGTGCACATTAAAACTTCCCTTGAACTTCTTGCATCAGAGAACATTCATTTTCTGATTCAACACATACTTATTGACCATCTGCTGTGTGTCCGGCATTAGGCCAAATGCTGAGGACATAGAGATGATTAAGAACAAATTTCTGCTGCTAAACAACATTTAATCTATTGGGGGATGGGAAGTCACCTCTTCAAATCATGACAAGTAATGCCACAACAGGTAATTGTACAGGTGTTCTGGAATCACAAATAAGAGGTGCTAGCTGCCTTAGGGAAAGAGTTTTAGGGAAGGCTTCCAATAAGAAGTGCCCCTTGATCTGGGTCTTGAAATAAGAGCAGGATTATTCCCAATGTTTCTTTATTTTTCTCATTTCTTTTACTACCACATTTTTCCATATCCTTAAAATTTAAAGTTCTGAAATCTGGCTTCCTTGAGGTCAACTCTCCTAAAACCCACTGCTTATAGGTTACTAATAAATGACCCAATGGCCTTTGTTCAGATTTTCTTTTTTAAAAACACATTGATTCTTTGGTAGCATTTTATATTCTTATCGTGAAGCTATTGCCTACTTGATTTTGCTGCACTGTCCTGTCCTGAGTTCTGTTTCATTTTATTTTTATACCTATCTAATCTGATTGTTTCTTCTTCTTCCTCTTACTTCTGAGTGTCATTTACTAAGGTTTACTCTGCCCCTCTGCTATGATGTCTAATATCTGTTGTTTGTTTTTCTTTTTAAGGCATGCTTCTCCCTGTGTAATTGCTTCAAAAATCTTCTCCATAATGATCAATCTTTTTTTTTTTCCCCCTTAATCTTTAGCCACTTTCTTTCTCTGAAATCTCAGTTTAATTCTGGGCATTACACTTTAAAGGAAGACACAGTGAAAGGTTTGAAAACACATCAAATGATGTTTAACCTGGAGAAGAGAAGGCTCAATGGGACATGAAAGTGTCTTCATTTATTTGAAGGGCCAGTTTGTAGAAGAAGGGTGAGACTGATTTTGTGTTTCCACAGGGAATAGTTAGCACCAAAGCTTAGAATTTTAAGGAGGCATATTTTTGGATGGGAATAAGAGGAAGATTTTTAAAAATCAGATTGGTAAAAATATTGAATTTGTAGGAAAATAGGGAACTTTCCTGTCATTAAAAGAATGTCAAACACAGGTTACATAATAATTTGTTCGGGATGATGTTTAAGGAGATTGATGCATCAGATTGTTACAGAACCTTATAGTTTCTAAAATCCATTACAGCTTGGAGATAATATTTTGCTATGATCCTCTTGGATTTTCCACTGCTGTCTCAAGCCAAGCATATCTCAAGCATAATTAATCATGTTTCTTTCTAAGCTGGCTTTCTGGTTGACTTTTTATCTGTCAACAGAACTATCTTTCTGCAGATCATCATACATACTTGAAACCTCAGTGCCATCTCTGGCTCATTTTTCACTTTTGGTTCTCCTCTCTAACCAGTCTTCCAGTCCAGTCAATTGTATGTACATAGGTTAATCTTCTTACATTTCTCCTTTATTCTTTCCATAATGATTATTGTGATTGAGAACATTAATTTGGTTTTATTGCATTGTTTGGCTCTAGATTTTTTGTTTCCATAATCTATTGTCTAGAACACCACATTAAATTTAAAAACCCCATTTTACTGTAATAAAGAAGCATACAAATAACAGCTATATAAATAACATTAAATTTATTTAAACTGGCTTTGTATCATACCAAAGCATCATCTCAGTAACTTCTCATTTAACCAGTGTTCCATTGTTACCCAGCATAAACCCTCCATTAACCAATGTTCGATTATTCTCTAAGATAAACTCACCTTTCTGTCAAGACTTTGTCCTGAATACCTCCTTCTAATTCTTTAATCCATACTTTTCCTTAAATCCCCCCCCCCTCACTTTATATTTCTTTTGACTGTTTGTCAAAATGTTTTCCTTTCTATTGCATCCAGGAAAATAGCTCTCACTTCTTAATTTTCTATATGTATGATTCATTTGGCACTTGAAAATACACTATTCTATTTTATATAACTTTTAATTGATATCCTTAATATATCCTAAATAAAATAAGGTTCTCAAAGCAAAACTCTTTTGTTAAGCATAGTGCCCAGATTTCAATATATATAGTTCAAGATCTGTATGTTTATTTATATGTATCTGTATACATAAATGAATCGATTTGACAGCAGCAGGCTTGGTTTTGGTGTATATAAATATGTATATTTGTATATATATATATACTCGAGTATAATATATATACATATGTATGTATTTATATATACATATTTGTAGATATATAATCTAGTCAAATACATATATATCTCTATGGATATATATCTAGAAACAGAGAGAGAGAGAGAATTCTACATAATAAGCTTTCAATTAATATTGAATTAAACAGGCACTAGCTTTTCCCATCTCTCTTCTGTCCTGATTTATGCTGATGTGCTTTGAATTAAATCTTGGAATCAGAGGACTGGGGACTGGGGGAGTCCAGGAAACACAGTGCCCTGTTGAACTGTAGCATTTATATACTGTCCTGGTAGGGCATTTCTGCTAAGAACAGTATGAAATAAATGTTTTAGTAGTTTGATATATTTTAATAACAAACTAACAGAATACAGAATACAGTCAACCTCAAAAACACGTACTTGTGTGTAATACAACTTAGTTAGAAAAGTAAAGTGAATGTATGGATTCTATTATAAGATAAAAATGTCACTAACACCATTTAATCATCATCAATGAGAAATTTAATTTTTTCAAAAATCCAAATATTGGCATTATCCAAAAAAAAGTAACAGTTTTATTTATAATTGTTTAAAGTTGAACTGCTCAATCTTGTCCCCGGAAGCATTTTGACTTTCCTTAGTGTGTTATGACTCCACATTTATATTAAAAATTTATACAACATCAAATAAAAAAACTCCTAATATATGATTTTTTGTCTATTTTTTCTATTTGTAGCGTACGTTCAGGTATCCTTTGACCATATGAACAACAACCAAAAAAATAATAATAATAAATCTTACTATTGCAGGAGGAAAAGACATTTTAGTTTCTGGTTTGTTTAGTTTTGTTTTTGACACTAGAACACTCTCCATCATGTTGGAGCTTAAGCATGTTACCTAGCTATGGATCCTTGGGACAATCCTTTCGTGATTGGCATGGATAACACACAGGTCAGGTCTTCAGATAAGCCCATCAGAAAGGCCTCACTTGCCTCTTGTAAAGCGCCGATGGCTATGCTCTGAAAGTTCAGATCTGTTTTGAAGTTCTAGCAATTTGTCACACAAGATGCTGGGTGAGATGCTTGCATCTAATTTTAAGGAGTGCCACAGCACTAGGCTATAAGGTGAGATGTCCTCATCCTTCAGTAGAGGGACACCTTTGCAAGCAACTTTTGTATCTAGTCCCTTCCTGGGTACTTTACCCTGTTGACAATGATGTAGGACATTCTCGACAATTCACCACTCAACCCCTTCCCTTTTAACTACAATTTGGCCTGGAAGGCAACTGGCTATAGGGAGCAAAAGCAACTCACCGAATTAGATAAAAAGCCAGGAAAGCGTTGAGTGGGAGGTGGTGGTGTTTGTCAACTGGGCAACTTGCGGCATGCTGGGTCTCAGCCAGCTGGGAATAAATCTGACCAAAGTTGTCACTCGACAGAAACAAAATCAATGTTCTGAATACTTACGTTACTGCTCCCTCTACCCAATTTATAAAACTTTAATTAAGCAAATATTCTCCAGAAGATGAAAACATGAAATGTGGACAACCTTAAGTGATATGCCTTTCATGGAAACGTGAATTGTTCTGAGCTTCAGGTTCTTGATCTATAAAATAGGTCTAATAAGCATCCATGGATATACATATTAAACACAATATGCAGTAAAAGAGAAAATGGAATACATGGCTAAAGCAGATTGCTAATTTGCTTTTTTTCTAATATCTAGAGAAGTTGTAAGCCTAATAATCCTCAACTTCTGAAATAGTTGTAAATCAGACAAGATTCTTTTGTTAAAGATAAGATGCTGGCCGTGTAGAAAAAGGATGCTTGTTTATTGCACTGGGATTTTAATATTAAAGCTGAATTAATAGGGTTTTTCAGCTCTCTAGAATTTCCTGTGAATAATTCATAGTAGCCAATATGCCTCCTCTTAATTCTGTATCACCAGGACATTTACTTTATGGGCTGAATAAGAAAGAGATTTCTTCTTATCAGATGAATGAATTAGCTATGAATGGGAAATGATCTTTTACTTAACTTTATGCTTTTTCTTTTCTTTATCATCCAGAAGGTGAGAAAATGACAAAGGATTTTTGCCCCCTCTTTTGGTAGTAATTTTTTTAAATCAGGAAAATAGTAATACACATTCTACGGACGATTGCTATTTTGTGGAACAGTAAGGACTCTGTATCTTAACTCATTGTTACCTGTTCAGTTTTATCTTTCTTGAGCATTTTTAACCTCAAGAAAAATCTGTATCTGCAATCCAGGATATTTTAATTTCTTCATTTTTACCGTGGTTCTTAAATGCTCATGGTTTCCAGAGGGTCCCCCAAGGGTTTATAGTTTAAAAGCTTCTTTTCTTTTCTTCATAGACGTTCTTTTTGCAAGTGTGAATCAAAGGGGCCTTAGGGGTTTTTCTTCTCCTTCCAAAAAAATAACTCAAAGTTCCTCATTCGATTGTATAATTGTGAAGATGATTAACTTCACAGTAACAGCAGAACTTTAATCCCAGCACATGAATAGAACACTTTGATGTTATTTATGACGATATTACACCACCCATTCATTTAAATATCGTAGGAAAACCAATTGACTTGGGAGAACATGTGAATTTTTTTCTTTGCTTGATTATAATAGGTATGCTATGAATTTAATGAGTTTTAAACATTACATATATTTTCTTTATGTAAATATGTGTTCTTTTGTCTTCACAATGCGAGTTGATTTTATAGCTTTTCCTTATGAAACAATTTTTCCCATTAACTTTTTCTTTAGGAAAACTTTATTTTCTTTTAGCATTTTTCTAAATGTGTGAAAATCCTAAGAAAAGACCTTAGTCATCGAACATAAGTAATATTGCAATCAATAGTCTCTGGGAAAACTACTTTTTGTCCAAAAGCTTAAATTCCAATATTTTCTTTGGATGTGCTAAAAAGATTATTACACAGTTAGTAAAAGTTTTTTTTTTTTTTTAAGAAAAAATTGCACTGGACAGTGGTTTTTGGAGATTTGGGAATCACTAAATAGCAGAAGAGGAATACTTCAAGAAAATTTTCCAGGGAAATAAAAACTTTGGGATCTTCTGTCAATCATTTTTAAAAAGAATTATAAAAAAATAATTTCCTGAATGCTATTTTTTTTAAATTTTTTATTGTTGTAGTTGAAATGAAGTTTACACTTCAAGTTAGTCTCCCATACAAAAGTTTATACATACATCGTTATGTGACCCTAATTGCTCTCACACTCCTCCTTTCCACCCCTGATTCCCCATGTCCATTCAACCAGCTACTAACTCTCTCTGCCTTCCCGTCTCACCTCCGGACAGGAGCTGCCCGTTTAGTCTCTTGTATCTACTTGAGCTAAGAGGCACACTCCTCACAAGTATCACTTTATGTCTGAGAGTCCAGTCCAATCCCTGTCTAAAGAGTTGGTCTCAGAAATTGTTTCAGCTCTGGGCTGATAGAGAATCCAGGGGCCATGCTTTCCAGGGTTCCTCCAGTCTCAGTCAGACCATTAACTCTGGTCTTCTTACTAGAATTTGAGTTCTGCACCTCACCTTTCTCCTGCTCCATCCGGGACTCTCTGTTGTGTTCCTTGTCAGGGCAGTCATTGGCACCATTTAGTTCTTCTGGTCTCAGGCTGATGAAGTCTCTGGTTTATGTGGCCCTTTCTGTCTCTTGGGCTAATACTTTCCTTGTGTCTCTGGTGTTCTTCATTCTCCTTTACTACAGGTGATTGGGACCAATTGATGCACCTTAGATGGCCGCTTGCAAGCTTCTAAGACCCCAGATGCCACTCACCAAAGTAGGATGTAGAACATTTTCTTAATAAGCTTTGTTATGCCAATTGACCTAGATGTCCTCTGAAAGCATGGTCCCCAGATCCCTACCCCTGCTACTCTGTCCCTCAAGTGTTTGACTGTATTCAGGAAACTTCTTAGCTTTGGTTTAGTCCAGTTATGCTGACTACCCCTGGAGTGTGTGCTGTCCTTCCCTTCACCTAAGACAATACTTGTCTACAATCTAGTTAGTGAATAACCCTCACCCTCCCTCCCCACCTTAGTAACCATCAAAGAATGTTTTATTCTGTGTTTAAACCTTTCCTTGAGTTCATATAATAGTGGTCTTATACAATATTTGTCCTTCCGTGACTGACTAAATTCGCTCAGCATACCCTCCAGATTCCGTCATGTTACAAGATGTTTCACTGCTTCATCATCGTTCTTTATCATTGCGTAGTATTCCACTGTGTGGATATACCATGTGTTTATCCATTCATCCGTTGATGGGCACATAGGTTGTTTCCATCTTTTTGCTACTGTGAACAGTGCTGCAATGAACATGGTTGTGCACATATCTATTTGTGTGACAGCTCTTATTTCTCTAGGATATATTCCAAGGAGCAGAATAGCTAGATCCTATGGTATTTCTATTTCTAGCTTCTTAAGGAAGCACCAAATCGATTTTCAAAGTGGTTGTAGCATTTTACGTTCCCACTAACAATGTATAAGTGTTCCAGTATCTCTACAGCCTCTCCAGCATTTATTATTTTGTGTTTTTTGGATTAATGCTAGCCTTGTTGGGGTGAGATGATATCTCATAGTAGTTTTTATCTGCATTTCTCTCATGGCTAATGTCATGAGCATTTCTTCATATGTCTGTTAGCCCCCTGAACGTCTTCTTTGGCGAAGTGCCTGTTCATATCCTTTCCCCAGTTTTTAATTGGGTTATTTGTCTTTTTGTTGTTGAGGTTTTGCAGTATCTTATAGATTTTAGAGATTAGACCCTGATCGGTTTTGCCATAGCCAAAAAATTTTCCCAGTCTGTAGGTTGTCTTTTTACACTTTTGGTGAAGTCTTTTGATGAGCATAAGTATTTGATTTTTAGGAGCTCCCAGTTATCTAGTCTCTCTTCTGGTGCTTGTGCATTGTTACTTATGGTTTGTATTGTGTTTATGCCATGTATTAAGGCTCCTAGCGTTGTCCCTATTTTTTCTTCCATGGTCTTTATTGTTCTTTATTTTATATTTAAGTCTTTGATCCATTTTGAGTTAGTTTTTGTGCATGGTGTGAGGTATGAGTCTTCTTTCAGTTTTTTGCAGATGGATGTCAAGTTATGCCAGCATGATTTGTTAAAGAAACTGTCTTTTCCCCAATTAATGGACTTTGGGCCATTGTCAAATATCAGCTGCTCATAGGCGGATGAACGTATGTCTGGATTCTCAATTCTGTTCCATTGGTCTATGTATCTGCTGTTGTACCAGTACCAGGCTGTTTTGACTACCATGGAGGTATAATAAGTTCTAAAATCAGGTAGTGTGAGTCCACCCACTTTGTTCTTCTTGAGTAATGCTTTATTTATTCTGGCCTCTTCCTTTTCCATATGAAGTTGGTGATTTGTTTCTCCATCTCCTTAAAACATGCTGTTGGAATTTGGATCAGGATTGGATTGTATCTGTAGATCACTTTGGGTAGAATTGACATTTTCACAACGTTTAGTATTCTTATCCATGAGCAAGGTATATTTTTCCACTTACATAGGCTCTTTTGGTTTACTGCAGTAGTGTCTTGTAGTTTTCTTTGTATACATGTTTTATGTCTCTGGTTAGATGTATTCCTAAGTGTTTTATCTTTTTGGGGGCTATTGTAAATGGTACTGATTTGGTGATTTCCTCTTCGAGGTTCTCTTTGTTGCTGTAAAGAAATCCAAATGGTTTTTGTATGTTTATCTTGTATGCTGAATCTTTGTTGAAATCTTCTATTAGTTCCAGTAGTTTTCTTGTGGATTCTTTAGGGGTTTTCTGTGTATAAGATTATATCATCTGCAAATAGAGATACTATGACTTCTTCCCTACCAATTTGGATGCCCTTTATTTCTTTTTCTAGCTTAATTGCTCTGGCTAGGACCTCCAGCACAATGTTGAATAACTGTGGTGATAAAGAGCATCATTGTCTGGTTCCCGTTCTTAAGGGGAAAGCTTTCAAAGTTTCTCCATTTAGGATGATGTTGGCTGTTGGCTTTGTATAAATGCCCTTAATTATATTGAGGAATTTCCCTTCTATTCCTATTTCATTGAGAGTTATTATCATGAATGGGTGTTGGACTTTGTCAAATGCCTTTTCTGCATCGATTGATATCATGTGGTACTTGTCTTTTGTTTTATTTATGTGATGGATTACATTGATTGTTTTTCAAATGTTGAACCATCCCTGCATACCTGGTATAAATCCCACTTGATCGTGGTGACTTATTTTTTGGGTATGTTGCTGAATTCTATTG
>NW_004443999.1:14356759-14358881 GCF_000243295.1 Trichechus manatus latirostris
CTTTTCTATACTCTGAAATACCTTTAGTAGTAGTAGTGTTAACTCTTCTCTGGAAGTTTGGTAGAATTCTCCAGTGAAGCCATCTGGGCCAGGGCTTTTTTTGGTTGGGAGTTTTTTAATTACCTTTTCAATCTCTTCTTTTGTTATGGGTATATTTAGTTGTTCTACCTCTGTGTTACTTGAGGTAGGTAGTGATTTTCTAGAAATTAGCCCATTTCCTCTAGGTTTTCAAATTTGTTAGAGTACAATTTTTATGGCATTCTGTCATGATTCTTTTAATTTCAGTTGGGTCTGCTGTGATATCACCCATCTCATTTCTTACACAGGTTATCTGCAACCTCTCCTGTTTTTCTTTTGTCAGTTTGTCCAATGGTTTATCAATTTTGTTGATCTTTTCAAAGAATCAGCTTTTGGTCTTGTTAACTCTTTCAGTTGTTCTTCTATTCTCTATTTCATTGAATTCTGCTCTAATTTTTATTATTTCCTTTCTTCTGGCACCTGAGGGGTTCTTTTGCTGCTCTCTTTCTACTTCTTCCAGTTGTAGGGTTAAAGTTTTGATTATGGTCCTTTCTTCTTTTTGGATGTGTGCACTTATTGCTATAAACTGACCTCTGAGCACTGCTTTTGCTGTGCCCCAAATGTTCTGGTAGGATGTGTTTTCATTCTTGTTTGATTCTATAAATTTCTTTATTCCATCTTTAATTTCTTCTATAACCCAGTAGTTTTTAAACAAAGTGTTGTTTATTTTCCATGTGTTTGATTTTTTTTTCCCTTGCTTTTTCTGTTGTGGATTTCTACTTTTATGGCTTTATGGTCAGAAAAGATGCTTTGTAGTATTTTACTGCTTTGAATTTTGTTAAGGCTTGCTTTATGGCCTAATGTGTGGTCTATTCTGAAGAATGTTCCACATGAACTGGAAAAGAAAGTATACTTGGCTGCTGTTGGGTGGAGTGTTCGGTATATGTGTATGAGGTCAAGTTGGTTGATTGTAGCATTAGGTCTTCCATATCTTTGTTAGGCTTCTTTCTGGATATTCTTTCCTTCACCAAAAGTGGTGTGTTGAAGTCTCCTACTACTACTGTGGAGCTGTCTATCTCTGTTATCAGTGCTGTTAGATTTTGTTTTATGTATTTTGGAGCCCTTTAACTGGGTGAGTAAATATTTATTATAGTTATGTCTTCCTGGTGTATTGACCCTTTAATTATATAGTGTCCTTCCTTATCCTCTGTGGTGGATTTTACTTTAATGTCTATTTTATCAGAGATCAATATTGCCACTCCTGCTCTTTTTTGAGTATTGTTTGCTTGATATATTTTTATCCATTCTTTGAGTTTTACTTTGTTTGTGTCTTTAAGTCTAAGGTGTGTCTCTTGTAGGCAGCATATAGACGGATTCTGTCTTTTAATCGAATCTGCCACCCTCTGTCTCTTTAATGGTGCATTTAGTCCATTTACAATCAGCGTAATTATTGATACATATGAGTTTAGTGCTGTCATGTTGATGACTTTTTGTGTGTGTTGTTCACAGTTTCTTTGTTCCACTTAATTTTTTGTGCTGAGTCATTTTTCTTCATGTATTTTCTTTTCATCTTTTTCATTGTTGTTGATTTTGTGTTTGCTGAGTCTTTATACTTTTCTAGGTTTTTTATTTTGACTTGTAGGATTGTTAGTGTCCTTTGTGGTTACCTTAATATTTAACCCTATTTTTCTAAGTTTATACTAGTCATTTATTTCTTTATATCATCTTGACTTCCTCTCCATATGCAAAGTCTATATCTACATTATTAAAGTCCCTCTTTTTTGTTTTAATGTTGTCATCTTTTACATATTGACATCTGTTTCCCTATTTTCAGTGTTTTAGCTTTGATTTATGTTTGTGACTTCCCTATCTGGGTTGATATCTGGTTGCTCTGTCCTGTGTTCTAATCTTGGGTTGTTATCTGATGTTACTGATTTTCTAACCAGATGGCTCCCTTTACTATTTCTTGTAATTTTGGTTTGGTTTTTGCAAATTCCCTGAACTTCTGTCTATCTGGAAGTGCCCTAATTTCACCATTATATTTGAGAGACAGTTTTGCTGGATATATAATTCTTGGCTGGCAATTTTTTTCCTTCAAGGCTTT
>NW_004443999.1:14358981-14384471 GCF_000243295.1 Trichechus manatus latirostris
GATGACTTTTTGTTTATCCCTAGCCACTCTTAAAATTCTCTCTTTATCTTTGGTTTTGGCAAGTTTGATTATAATATGTCTTCGTGACTTTCTTTTGGGATCTACCTTATGTGGGGTTTGATGAGCATCTTGGAGAGATATCTCGTCATCTTTCACAATATCAATGAAGTTTTCTGCCAACAGATCTTCAACAATTCTTTCTGTATTTTTGGTTATCTCCCCCTGTTCTAGTACTCCAATCACTCGTAGGTTATTCCTCTTGATAGAGTCCCACATAATTCTTAGAGTTTCTTAATTTTTTTAATCCTTTTATCTGATTTTTCCTCAAATAAGTTGGTGTCAAGTGCTTTATCATCAATCTCACTTACTCTGACTTCCGTTGCCTCAGTTCTGCTCCTCTGACTTTCTATTGAGTTATATCATTCTGAAATTTTATTGTTAATCTTCTGGATTCCTGATTGCTGTCTCTACGGATTTTTGCCACCTGTTAAATTTGTCATTATGCTCTTCTCTAATTTTTTTAATTTCCTCTATTGCATGTTCTGCATTTTGCTTAATTGTCTTCCTAATTTCTTGAAGAGTTCTGTATATTAATCTTATGTATTCTGCCTCCGGTAATTCCTAGAAATTTTCCTCCTCTGGAAAATTTCTAGATTCTTTATTTTGGGAGCTTGCTAAAGCCATCATGGATTGCCTCTTTATGTGATTTGATGTTGACTGTTTTCTCCCAGCCATCAATAAGTTATTATATTTATTAATTTTGTGTTTGCTTACTGTGTCCTAGCTTCTTGTTTTGTTTTGATATGCCCAAATAGGCTGCTCATATGAGCTAGTTTGATTATTGGCACCTTTGAAGCTCTAATGTCCTGTCACCTGGTGGTTAGATCTGTTATTAGGTATGTGAGCTCAGGAGTCTGCCCACTCCTACTGTATAGATTCAGCTGATGTGCTCAGGTAGATAGCCACCAAGTGTGTGGTGTAGGCTTTGATTTACAGTCCTAGACAGGCATGGGTGATTGGGGCAGGCACAGGCATCTGGCTGCAGCACAGGGACACACTCTGAGTAAGGCAGGGGGCTGATGGCCACCACCGAGTGTCCAGAAGGAAGGTGTGACCCTGTTTTCCAGAGCGTGTAGGTGGGTGGGTTTTGCAGCTGGCCTATAAGCTCTTAATGCTGTTGGCTGTAAGGACTGGGGGCACCTCTTATTCTTGGGCCTCTATCACAGGTGACTAGGTGGCATGGGTGGAGCCACCAGTGTTCAGGCCCCTGATGTGGGTAGGTGCTTAATAGGCAGAACAGTGTCAAATGTCACAAACCTGCCACTTCACAGCTTAAACAGTTGAAGTTAGACTTCCGGTATATACCCTGTTGTAGAGTGATCATGAGGGCCTACACTGTTGAGATGGGCCCACACAAGTGTCTGCAGGTGGAAAGGCACTCAAAGTCTGTGGATCCCTTATGCTTGTGCCTAGGCAAAGGAGCTGTGCCTACCCTGGGTTCCTTGCTTAGGGGAGCTGGCAGTTTATTTTTTCCTCTGTTTGTTAATTTGTTCACTCCCCAAGGCCAGGAGAATGGCTCAGGGAGTGTGATGGATCCTACTTCCGGCCCAGGGGACTTGGTGATTGCTGAAGCCGGTCTGGGACCTAGTGCAGAACATGGAACAGGGAGGTAAATGGGAGAGAGTTTTTTCCTTAAGGCGGTGTGTTTGATCCACACAGTAGGCTGTATGCAAGTACTTATCTTTCACTGATCTAGGGCTGCTTCTCACTGGTTCTGGGTGGCCAAATAGACTCTCTGCAGATGGGTATCTCATGGTGCAGAATACACCTCCCGAGCACTGCTGCTTGCCTGCCTCACCACCCACCCATTAGCTGATCAGGCCTGGAGGGCTCATGCTCTCATCAGGTCGGGTCTGGCAACTCCTCTCAACTTCAGAACCGTCTCTCCCTCCCCCTGCCACTCAGTCTGGCTCCTCAACTTTGCCTTAGATGTTCAGGGATCCTAGATTGTCATACATAATTGATTCACTTTTTTTTCAGGTCTTTGTTGTAAGAGGGTTCACCAGAAGTGTCTGACTACTCTGCCATCTTAGCCCCGCCTCCTGCTATTTTTTTAATAGTTGTAGCAAGAGGCAATGGTGATATCTCATTTGTTCAATGTAGGAATAATAAACATAATTAAGCACAATCATCAAAAGTAAAATATAACTAAAAATGACATTGTTATGTGAATCTCATGAATCAATGATTCAGAAAAGGAAGGAGGTGGAAGAGGCTGCATAGGTCCAGCTCACTATTATTACTCCACTTTGCTAACTCCTGCATTGTCTCATGATCTTGTTTTTCCCTCCCATTCCAGTCTTTATAAAAAGTTAAAGATTAACTGATGTTCCTCCTTGGAGGGTGGAAAATAAGTGATAATGATCTAGGAATGAAAAACTGAACAAAGCACCCATCTTGGAACAAGAAAACCAGGATGTCGTCAGATAACCCCCCAAAAAAGATTAACTCATCTGGGATGTGACTACCTCAAGGGGGAACTAACACAAACTTTTAAGACACATAATCCTGTCCCTATAAAGCCATTGGCCAATCTCCGGTGGGGGAGATGGGTTTTTGGAGGAATCTATTCCCCTCTGTCTCTTATATATCAATATATAATAAAACTCTTGCTGCTCACCTCACCCCTGTCTCAGAATTGGCTAGGTGTCTCCAATCCGCATTATTGCGGTAACACTGGTATGCAGAAATCAGTTGGAATTTAAAAACTGCCTCCTGTTTGTTCTCTAACAATTTATGTATCTTTCCTGAGACTTTGTTTCACCCATGAAAAACGGCCATAATCGTATCTATTTCTCCTTCTTTTTGGTGGCAGTTAGTAAACTATCTTTTTTTTTAAATTTAAAAACATATCAGCTAAAATAAAATGCCTAGCTCTGCAGCATATGTTCTGTGCATGGGTGTGTGCATGTGTGCGTGTGTGTGGGTGTGGGTATGGGTGTGAGTGTGTATGTGTAGTGTAGTCTTTTCCAGAATGTTCTAAGATTTTTCTTCAACACTCATCTGCAAGATTTTTGAGGGCCAAACCATAAATGAATAAATCTTCATATTCTTTATACTGTGTGGTCTCTACCACAGTGTCTAACATTTAGTCTATGCCTTACATGTATTTGTAAAATAAATAGATAGACATTTATTTTTGAAATGATTTCCTTTTTCATACCCACAGATTTATAAGTTGAAGATCTTCAAAAAAGAAAAAAGCAGTTTATTCTATATGCAAGCATGACTCTTTTTATAGAATACATTGGAAATAGATATCAAGGTTTATAGAAATGCTGGTGTTTTCCAGCCAAAGTTTAAAATGATCTGTGAACTGAACCCAGAAATCATCTCAGCTTTAAGTACCAGATCTTAGTTTAGTCTGAATTTCTGGTTTTAAGGACAGAAATTTTGATCTTTCTTTTCTAAGTGTATACCACGTATTAGTGCTGTTGTTATGTCTCGTCGAGTCAATTCTGACTCATAGTGACACTGTATGACAGAGTAGAACTGCCTCATAGGGTTTTCCAGGCTGTAATCGTTATGGCAAAAGATTATCAAGTCTTTTTTCCCTAAGGAGCCGCTGGTGGGTTCCACTTCCAGCCTTTCAGTTAGCAGCTGAGTCTGTACAATTGTGCCACCATATACCACTTAATACCATATATTACTAGCATACAAATCATGGAACATCTTCCTAAAATTATTATTTTTTGTGTATGAGGGAGAAAGACAGAAAGGGAGAGAGACAATATGAAGGAATTTGACCTGTCATAAATATTCTGTTTAATAAGGATTTTAAGGTCTACTCTAAATTATTCTTTTTCTTTTGTTCCTTCTTAGGAATGTTAAGACCTTTACCAGAGGATTCACTTGAATGTTTCTTTTCTAAAAATCCTCTAATCTCTATATTCATACTATTGTTTTGGAAAAAATTTAATCTAGTAATTCCCTCTCGGCTTCCTTCAGAGGGATATTCAGGTTGTTGTCAATATTGAAGGATAAAATTGTACATAAAAATGTTGATGTTCCAAAATTCACTAGAAATAATGGGTATTGTTAATAATAACAGGCTGCTTATGTACTTTAGGATCTCTACACTGAATTCGTAGCAGGCAGGTATTGATTTTGATGTAGACTCGCTCACGACTGAAGCATGTAATGGCTGCATTCCAATACTCATTGGAGAACATACGAACTTGTTTCAGTGGGTCTAGAATCAGTAGGCTTTCTGATGAAACAGTGAATAAGCAGTAGCCTTCTAGAGCAGTGACGCTTTTGGTGTCACAACTAATTGCTGACCTGTTTTAAAGAGCTTGCTTGTTAACATTTAAATCAAATCACCAACCAGTTTTCCCTATTGCAAACAACTTTCCATATGGGGCTTGTTTTCAGAAAATAAAATTTGTTTTGAATTCTTTGACAGGCACCAAAATACAAAACTCTGTTGGTGTAGCTGTTTTTATTTCTGGTTTATTGAGGCCGTACTTAAATGTCTAGTCACCTGCTTGTGGATTGGCCTGCCTTCTGTCTCCATCAGTGGGGGCTTCCTGCCTGCATCTGGGCAGAAACAACACCTGCAGGGCAACAAAGACACTCCACTGCACGGAAATACCCACAGCAGGAATTACGGATATTAAATCAACACTTGACGTCCTTGGTCTAGAAGCAGAACTAATTAAGTTTTGTTTTTTAAAAAACTGTGTACACATTAGAACACTTGGTTATTTTAATTTTTTTTTTCCTTTTGGTTGTTTGTTTTGAGCATTTTGAAGGGCACAAACATCTGTTTTTAAGCAACAGAAAGAGTTTGAGAAAATGTTCATCCTTAAGCATATTGGGAATTAAGACATTAGTCATTACAAATTTATGAATTCCAAATGATTTAAGGGCCCTTATGTGTGACATTATTTTTGATTCTAAGGGTAAGGTGTTATCTTACTGATATTTATTTAAAATTATATTTTTACTATGTGGTACATGTGCCAATGTCCTTGGGTGGCACAAATTCTTTGCATTTGATTAGTGACTTAAAGGTTGGTGGTTTGAAGTCACCCAATGGCACCATCGAAGAAAGGCCTGGCAGTCTGCTTCTGTAAAGATCACAGCCAATAAAACTCTATGGAGCTGTTCTACTCTGCACACATGCAATCACCATGAGTCAGAATTGTTTATATGACAACGAGGATTTGTTCATTTGTTTGTTTGGTAAATATTTAATTGTGTTTTTGGTGAAAGTTTACACCACAAATTAGGTTCCCATTTAACAATTTCTATACATATTGTTCAGTGACATTGGTTACATTTTTCACGTGTCAGCATTCTCATTATTTCCATTCTGGTTGTTATTTTTCCCTTACTCTACCTTCCCTACAAGTTTGGTTTTAACGTATGCGCCAGGCACTGTGACAGGCATGTGACATTCAACGAGGACAAGAAAAAGTTTTGCTTTAATGGAGCTTACAGTCCAGGGAGAAAAGAGAGACAGCCTGAACAAATACATATACAAACTAGTAAGATAATTGCAGAGAACAATGAATATGATGAACAAACTATAACAGGATCGCGTGATCAACAGGGACTAGGAGCAAATGGAGGCTTCTTTATATGAGTGAAGACCATGGGAAAGAGGGCTCTAGACAGGCAGAGTGACAGTAGCAAAGGCTCTAAGACAAGAACAAGGCTGCACCATTTACAGAGCACAAGGGTGGCCCGTGTGGCTGCAGCAACAGGTAGAAGGAGATTGAGGTAGGATACAAACTCTGAGAGACTGTCAAGGTACAGATTACACAAAGCTATTAAATTATAGAAAGGACTATGGATTGTATACAAAATGCTATGAGAAGACAGTGAAAAGTTTCAGGCAGGAAACAGTAAAGATTTAAGTTTTTAAATGCCCACCCTGGCTTCTGCAGTTTTAATGGATTTTAAGGAGAGTGTTGACGAATTTGTTGTGTTGTGGGCCATCAGGTCGATTCTGACTCATGGTGACCCAGTGTGACAGAGTAGAACAGCCCCATAGGGTTTTCTTGGCTGTAATCTTTATGGTAGCTGATCACCAGGTCTTTCTCCAGTGGAGCCACTGGGAAGGCTCGATCTGCTAACTTTTCAGTTAGCAGCTGAGTGCTTCACTGTTGTGCCAGCAGGGCTCCTGTATTGAATGATAGAAGCAGGATTACCAACTAGAAGGCCAGTGACACAGTCCTGAGAGAGATGATGGTGACAGTCATAGTGGTAGGAATGGAGAGAAATGTAGATGAGGTGTTTTGGGAATAGAGTTAACAGAACTTGGTGATGTGATGGTTTAGATTTGAGAAAGAGTAAAGTAAAAACAAGAATCAAGAGTAGTTCCTAGGATTTGGTTGGTGATACTGAAAAAATGCCCATTTGTTGAGCAGGAAGAGCTGTTGGAAGAGCAGGTTTGGGGTATGGAAATAATGAGTTCTCTTTTGGACATGATAGACCACATCTATGTGGACATTTCAACTAGGAAGTTTTAGAAAAATGAGTCTGGATTTCAGAGGAGAGGACCAAATATTACATTTTACATCAGAATTAAAAAGACATCTTTTGAATGTATTTCTATATTTTCCTACTCTGGTATTGAAAATATTAGACCTTTGAAATAAAATGACTAAGTTCAAGTCTTCAACAACAAAGAAATCCATTAAAGTTTATCCATATGTCATAAATTCATTGTTAATGCACTGTTAGAACAAGCAAGGCAGACGAGACTACAGTCACTGACCAAAGATAAGGCATTTTCTTAAGGAAAATAAATAGTAGAAAGTAAGATAAAATATATATAAGGGCAAGAAGTTATTTTGATCCTATTTGGATGGATCTTTTTGGAGCTGGTGAAGGGATTATTAAATAGTTCCTCAAGTTTACAAGAAAAATAAAATGTAGGTCCTGTACAGTGTCTAGAAAGCTTTTAAATTTGGGCATTATTGATTTTTTACTCCTGCCTCAGCCAAGCCTGCACTTAGAGAGAGGTTTTCTACTCACTGCATTCACTTCCTTAGAATCTCTTCAATTTTTAAAGCTTTGAAGAGCTCAGTTTATAATGTATAGATTTAGATTAGAAAGCCTGAAAGGAAAAGACAAAATATTTATCACAGATTCAATTTCACTGAAAGAACCCATCATCTATCTCCTTACAAAGAGAGATTTGCTGCTTCTTTGAATGTATGTTGTCTCCAGTTTAGAAAGTGTAATCCTTAAGGGCAGTGACCCAGTTCCATCAAAGACTACGGGTGTTACTATCAGATGAGTGAAGATGCTCAAATTTTATTTGGATTTCCATTTTCAGGTCGTAGAAAATTACCAGTCCTTTGGAAATAGTAAGTCTTGTCTTTATGACATGCTTATTAGGTATCTGGCTTTCTTCCCACTCTACGGAAATGTGCTTTGCTAGGCTTCTAAAAGATTCTAGGAAGAAAAAAAAAAGCCAACCAGGGGTTGCCATTCTCAACTTGAGCCTGCTGGGAGGTATCATAGATTCTTCAGGTTATTGGAAATCAGTGCTTATCAGAAGTCTTTTTGAAGCAAGCAAAAATATAACCTGGAGCAACTTGGCAGACATAGCTAGATTTAAGTTTAACAGCCCCCCCGCACTGAACTAAATATTGTCTGGAGAGATGGATTTTTGATCTTGATTGTATGTCAAAGGAAGATCCCTGCTCCTTGAATTTGTCTCATACTTCTAAGAGTCTGCAAACCTAGAGAACTAATCATTCATGGTTGATGGGACACAGAAAGCAATAAGATTTGTTTTACGGCAACATTCAATTGATGTTTTTGGAATCAGTGATGCTCCAATAACAATGTCTGTTCAAAAAAGATTACCCATGCATATTTGAAAGCAGAGGTGACCTGGGTTTCTATCATCACAAATTGTGGAGCGCCTCAGAATCTCTGCTAGAAACATACATACTTATGAACAGGCATTCCAGCAACTGGGGGACAGCCCTTTACCCAGTGGTCATTGGGCTGTTCCAAATGGAATAGTCTCCAAAGATGCTGAACTCATCTTGCAGACCTAGACTATTTGAAGAAAAAACAAAAACAAAAACAAAGACAAATGCAGCCTGCACAACTTTAAAATGGGGTCTAAATGTTAAGGATGCATCAGTCACTGGTTTGTATTAATGACCTGAGTGCCTTTAATATGTAACTTCTGGAATAATTTCCTGGTGCACTGCAACACTGTGCCTATCTCCAGCACAGTGTATCATCTCTAAACACGCAAATTACTTGGCTTCCAACAAAGCACCTCTAGAGGAAGTGAATCCTGATTACATTTAAAGGCATCGTAGAGTTGTGTAATTACTATGAATTATAAAAATGTAGTTGTTTATGTTTTATTCTTCATGAAGAAGAGAGTAAGAAGTTTATTGTAATTCCTAGGGTCATTTCAAGCACAGCTGCAGTGAGGTATTTGTTTTGGAATTACACTAAAAGCCATATATGGCCAGACATGTCATCAGAATGAGAGAATGAGAAGGCTTCAGCTACAACTTAATTGTAAACATACTTGTAGAAGAAGTTTTCCACCAGGAGAAAGTAGTATTTTTTATTATTACACTACTTTTACTATTGCAGTTGTTCGTATCCTAAGGTTCGTTGCAAAGGCTTTTTTTTTTAAGGTCTTACTTTTATACAGTGCTGATTTGCTTTAAGTCCAATATTAAAAAATAAAAATAAAAAATTACCAGTTGTCAATGAGTTGATTCCAACTCATGGCGACCTCATGTGTTTCAGAGCAGAACTTTGCTCCACAGGGTTTTCAATGGCTAAATTTTTGAAATAGGTCACCAGGCCTTTCTTCCAAGGCACATCTGAGTGGACTCAAACCTCCAACCTCTTGGATAGCAGCCAAACACATTAACTCATTGCACTACCCAGGGACTCCAAGTCCTATATTAGCCAATGAAATTTTAGAATGTTGGTATGAAGCACGCAATATATAGACATTTCGCTTCCTAAGGGTGGTTGCCTAAAGGCTATTGAGATCATAGGATCCTGCAATACCATCTCTGCTTAGATTTTATAGCTTCTAATCTGAGATGACAATATGCTATAGAGTTACAGGTTCATGAATGATATGCATCCAAAAATAGAATAGAAACCTTTTTCTGGTTTGTATAATCTTTTCAATTTTCATGTTGGGAGCTTCTAAGAACTTTCCATGTATCATACTGAAATCTTGAATTTCTTGCTCCAACTTTCTAGTCTGAGGACAGGAAATGTAACTACACCAGAAATCTATTAAGCCACAAAGGTAAAGAAGATTGTGAAATACATTTCAGGATGGCCCTGCAGCCACGAACTTTCTTCTGTTGCTCCTTACACGCAAACGTCTTCTCTAGTAACACAGGCTGCTAGAGGTCTAAATTAACAAGGCAAAAGCCCACGCTGTTAGAATCATTTCATTCCCCCTTTCTCTAGGCCCTTATATTCATTCACAAATATTTATTAAGCAGGTTCTGTGCCTGGTCTTGCAGCTGACATGGCGATCAAAAGCAGATACACTATCTGATTTCATGGAAATTACCATGTAGTGGAGAAAACAATCATTAACTAATTTATTATTAAAATAAATATGAAGTTAACTGTGATAGTTTTGCTAGAGAAAAACACACTGCACTCTAAGAGCATATGATGGAATAAACGGAAATGGTCTAGAGGTCAGGGAAGACTTTCCTGAGAAAGTGATGGTTTGAACTGTGATGTGAGAATTGTGGATGTCATAGAGTCATTTTTGGCACATACTGACCCCATGTAATAGGGTAGAACTGCCCCATGGGGTTTTTTAGGCTGTAATCTTAAGAGATTACCAGGTTTTTCTTCCACAGAACTGCTGGGTGGGTTCAAACTGCCAACCTTTTGCTTAGCAGCAAGCAGTTAACCATTGTGCCACCAGGGCTCCTTGTGATGTGAGAATACCAGAAACCAAAACCAAACTCACTGCCATCAAGTCGATTTTGACTCATAGTGACCCTAAACGACAGAGTAGAACTGCCCCCATAGGGTTCCAAGGCTGTAATCTTTACAGGAGCAGACTGTCATATCTTTCTTCCAAGGAGTGGCTGGTAGGTTCAAACTGCCGACCCTTCTGTTAACAATCAAGTGCTTAATCACTGCGACACCATGGCTCATTACTGTGAGACTAGGTAGGAATTAATATTGTTAAATTGAAACGCACACACAAACGATTAGAAAATATTATACGTCGTATGATATTCATTTTGCTATGCTTTGATTTTTTAAAATAATCTTTACATTAGAATAGCTTTAGAGTCTCAGAAAAACTGGGATGATAGTACAGAGTTTTCACACTCACATCCAGTTTCTTCTACTGTTAAGATTTGACATTACTATGGTGCATTTGTCACAACTAATTAACCAGTATTGATATATTATTATTAACAAAGCTCCGTACTCGATTTGGATTGCATTAATAATCCCCTATTGTCCTTTTTCTGTCCCAGGATCCCATCCAGGACATGGCATCACATGCAGTGGACCTGTCTCCTTAAGCTCCTTTTGCCTGTGACAGTGTCTCAGACGTTCAGTGTTTTTGATGACCTGGACAGTTTCGAGCAGTGCTGGCCAGGTATTTTGTAGAATGTCCCTCAACTGGGGTTTGTCTGATGTTTTTCTCATGTTTAGGCTGGAGTTATGGGTTTTGGGAAAAAAAATCACAGAGATCAAGTGCAATTCTCACCACATCATATCAAGGGTCCATACTCTCAACAATCATCATGAGTGATCACTGATGACGTTCACCTTGATCACCTGGCCCAGGTAGTGTTTGCCAGATATCTCCCCTATAAACTTTTTTTTTCCCTTCCTTTTCCATACTCAGAGTCCTGGTAGCACAGTTGTTAACAGTTCAGCTGCTAACTAAAATGCTGGCAGTTCGCATCCACCAGCTGCTCCTTGGAAACCCTATGGGGCAGTTCTACTCTGTCCTAGAAGGTCGCTATGAGATAGAATGGGCTTGACAGCAAGGGGTTGGGTTTGTTCTTTTGGCTTTCCATACTCTATGTTTTTGGAAGCAGGTGACTAAGTGCAGCCGACATCTACAGGGTATGGGGCTAAGCTCCACTTCCCTTAAGGTGGGAGTAGCTATATAAACTATTTGGAATTCTTCTGTATGGTAGATTTGTTTTAAGGTATGTATTTGGCATTTTTTTTTAAAAAAAGCCTCAAAATTTAAGCATAAAAATAACAGTGACTATCTCTGAGCAACATGGCATAAGGGTTTTTAAATATATATTTGTTTATTCTTTATAGTGGTCTCTTTATAATGGTTGTTATTTAAGTTTATAAAGAAAAATTGTGTTTAAAATAAAAGAAAACATAATACTTGGAATATAGCTTATTTAATTTTGGAATCTATACATACACCACACTAGACTTTTCTTTAAATTTCTGTATTTTGAAATGTATTATACATTCACAAGAGTATTTTTAAATTACGTTTACAATGTCAGAGAAAACAATGAAAATTATAGTAAATATAATTATACTCAGAATGCAGCTTAAGAAATAAAAATACCTTAGAAGATCCACGTGCCACTCTCTGATTGCATTTCCTTTTATTACTCATGGATCACCATCCTGATTTTTGTGTTCCTCGGCCCCTTGTTTGGCTTTATAACATTTATTAATGTGTGCTTAAATGGTTTATTTAACTAAATATAAATGGAATATTCTTTGTATCTTTTGCACAATGTTATATTTATAAGATCCATCCATGCTGTTGTGCATAGCTATAGTACATTTTCAATGTTGTATAATATTCTTACATATGGATATACCCTCAGTATATTTATTGTCTCTAATATTGCCAAGTGGACAGCACCTAACAACGACAGCAGTATTGATGCCATTTGAATTCTTTTAACTCTATTGATACTATGAACAATGCTGTTGTAAACATTCCTGTGCATTCATAGTGTCCCTGTACAAGAATTTCTACAAGGCATATGCCTAGGAGTGAGATAAGTAGATTGTAAAAAGCCACATTACTAAAAGATACCAGATTGTTTTCCAATTTTTTCTTCCAATTCATATTTCCACCATCAGTGTATGAGAAGTTTGATCAGATCACGCTCTTGCCAATCCTTGGCTTTGCTAGACTTTCAAAAGTTTGACAATTTTAGGGTGAGTAATTGTACTTAAAAGTGGTTTTAGTTTGCATTTCCCTGATTAGTAATAAGAATAGAGCATTCTTTTTTCTGCTGCTTACTGGCCATCCTTTTTCCACATCTGTGAAATACTTGCTCGTTTTTGGTGTAGGTTGACTTTATTCATGTTGATTCGTAGGATTTCTTTACTTCGCACACAATCTTTTCATTGGTGTTATGTATTCCAAATGTCATATCCCAGTTTGGGGCCTGTCTTTGTGCACTTTGTATACCATTTATCGTGACTTTTAATAAACAGAAATTCTTAAATGTAAGTTTAATGTCGTTAAATTTATAACTTTTATTTTGTGATTTCACTTTTTGTGGAATGCTTTAAAAAAAATTATTGCAACCTCAAAGTCCTAAAAATGTTTTCTATACATTCTACAGGTTTTAAAGATTTTGTGTGTTTGTTTTTTCACCTTTTGCAGGTATCTTCGTGTACCATCTAGAACTGATTTTCATCAATGGCATGAAATAGGGAGTTTTTACCCTTGTTTCTTTATGGATAACTGTTTGTCCCAGCATCATGATTGAATGCGCCGTAATTGCCCACTATTCTTCAGTATCATTTCATCATTTATCACACTTCCAAACGTGTGTAGGTCTGTTTCTGGGCTCTCTATTCTGGTCCCGGGTCTATTTTCTTGCTCTCTGCACATCACCAAAATTATTATCAGTTCGGCTTTATGATAATTTAAGATATCAGGAAAGGGATGTCACACTGTTTTTTTTTCCTCTAATAATAGGAATGCTTTAGCTATTCTCAGATTTTAGCTCTTTCATATCCATTTGATTATCAGCTTGATGATCGAGTTCACAAGAAAAAAATCTATTAATTGGAATGCCTTGATTTCTTCATTCATCTGGGGAGAAGTTTTTTTTTTTTTAATATTGAAACTTCCTATCATGAAAGCAACATATATTTCTATTTATTTAGGCCTTCTTTACTAAATTTTCTTAAATTTTTATTGAGATGAAATATATACCCAAACATTTGTATTTTAACCAATTTTACATGTACAATTCAGTGACATTAATTATATCCACCATGTTCTGCAACAATTACCACTATCCATTTCCAAATTTTTCATCACCCTTAACAAAAACTCAGTACCCCGTAAGCAATATCCCACAATCCCCGCCCCCTCCTCTGGTAACCATTAATACAATTTCATTTCTATGCATTTGCCTATTGTAAATAATTCATGTAAGTGGGAACATACAATATTTGTCCGTTTTAGTCTGACTTATTTTACTGAACATAATGTTTTCAAAGTTCATCCATGTTATAGCATGTATCTGAACTTCTTTTATGTTTATGACTGAATTATATCCCATTGTATGAATACAGGAAACCCTGGTGGCATAGTGGTTAAGAACTATGGCTGGCTGCTAACCAAAATGTCAGCAGTTCAAATCCACCAGGTCCTCTTTGGAAACTCTATGGGGCAGTTCTACTCTGTCCTATAGGGTTGCTATGAGTTGGAATCAACTTGATGGCAATGGGTTTGGGTTTTTTTTTTTTTTTTTTTTTTGGTATGAATATAACACATTCTGTTTATCCATTCATCTGTTAATGGACATTTGAATTTTTCTACCTTTTAGCTATTGTAAATAACGCTGCAATGAAAATTGATGTGCAAGTATGTATATTTGCATCTTTTATTTCAAATCTTTTGGGCATATACCTAGAAGCGGAATTGCTGGGTCATATGGTAATTCTATTTTTAACTTTTTGAGAAAACTTCCAACTGTTTTCCAAAGGAGTTGCATCATTTTATAATTTCACCAACAATAGATAAATATCTGCATATTCTCCTTAATACTTGCTGCTTTCCTATTTTTCTGAAAATAGCCATTTTAGTGGGTGTGAAGTGGTAGCTCATTGTGGCTTTGTTTACATCTCCCTGATGACTAATGATATTGAGCATCTTTTCACATGCTTATTTGTAGATCTTCTTTGCTTAAATGTGTGTTCAAGTCCTTTGCCCATTTTTTGATTGGCTTGTCTTTTTGTCGTTAAATTGTTGGAGTTCTTTATATAATCTTGGCAGATATATGAGCCCAAATATTTTCTCCCAATCTGTAGGTTGTCTCTTTACTTTGTTAATAAATGCCTTTGATGCACAAAAGTTCTTAATTTTGATGAAGTCCAATAATGTATTTTAAAGCAGTTTATATTCTTCCATGAGAGTGTTGACAACTTTTGTGAGACGTATCCCTGATACCTTATGTTATTTGTTGATTTTTTAAGTGATATGCATTTTTAATTTTTCGAACTGTGGGGAGTATATAAAGTATAGTTAAATTTTCATATTAATATTTTATTTAGCAACAATGGTAAAATTTTCTTTGTAATTCAACAATTTATTTTTAAGGATTTTCTTAATGTAAATAAGCGTTACAGTTGTGAATACAACTTTTCTTCCTTTCCAACTGTTGTGCCTTGTCTTGTCTTTATTTTATGTGTCATATTCTAATTGCTAGCATATCTAGTACAGCACTGAAAGGCAAGTTATGTTAGCTGTCATGCTAGTCTTCTTCCTGGCTTTACATCATTACACTAATTTACATTGTTCCATTATTTTATTTTATTAGTATCTGCTGAGATAATAAAGGTATATCAAAGTATTGGTGGTTATACTTTGTTTTATTTTGTTTTTTATTAGATCAAGAAATTTCATTTAGTGTTCATCTGACTCAAATGAGAAGGTATGCTTACATCGATTGCAGTTGTTTTGTGAATATTTTGAAATATACTGTTGCTAGGACTAAAAATAAATACTGATAAATTTATAATAGCTGTATTTCTACATACATCCTCTTAGTTTAATATTTAATTTAACTAAAACGTACTAAGAATCTATGGCATATATGTTGATATCAAACATTTTGACTATGTAAAGGCTACAAATTCTAGTTAGGGCCTGAACATTTTTGTTATTTCAAATCTGCAGTATATGATTTGTCTGCTGCACATGGATGTGTGTGGTATATAATAGCACAGAGAGACAGGAGAGTTAAATTGGGGTAAGGGAGTCTGAAGAAACTTTATATGGCATCTGAGAATTACAAATCTTACCCACACAAATGACACAGACACTATTGGCCACTAACTAACTCGCACCTGTGGCCGTCACCAAGTCCCCAGTGAAACCAGTAAGAACTCACTGAAGTTCATTACATTGTAGATTCTTTATGTACTTTTCTGGGCAAAGCACATCTGTTTCTAGAAGAACGAGAGGTTGAAAAGGGAGAGAGTGCAAACTAGTCCACCTTACCCTTTCTGCTTCTGACCTTTACCCTGTATCGTATGTATTTTAAAATTTTCATTTTGACCATAGAATGAAAATTGCATTTGGATGCAAATGTTTCCATATAAGTAACCACTGGTTGGCAGGATTTCAAAGTGAAACCAGTGAAAGAGCTTTAAGAAGCAGCATCCCACCCTGTGCCAGATTTCACATGGCTTGCAGGACATTTTGCCAAGTCAGGGCAGCAGTGACAAAAGCATTTGTCTTGCTTTCTTTCGGCTTTATGTAAAGAAATCTATCTTATCTTTTGGCCCTGGCTTTTTCATCTCCTGGGGAATGAACAGCCCTGGTAACCTCACTGTTCTTTGTCTCTCTAGCTCCCCAGTTTCTGCTGTGTCACTTTCCAGTTGTATCCAGAGAGGATTGTGGTATTGAAATAATACTGTTATGTAAGTATTCCCTGGCCATGTGGCCTACTCATTCTGATGTGAATTAAAATGACATTTAGAATGGCTGACTGTACAAAGTGCCCAGAATAACTAAGAGTGGGCAAAAACAACAATCTAAAATCCGTCTATTTTAGTACACTGTAGAATAAAGAATTACATGCTCTTAAATTTTGCAGTTATTCACTGTGTGTGCATGTGTGTGTGTGTGTGCGCGTGTGTGTGTCCTCTGCATTCTTCACCACTCATAGAAGGTAAGAAAAACACAAAAGATGCTTTTCTAGTATTCCCAAAAATATATTCTTTGAGATCTTTGGATTCAGTCGGTTGTGAAATAGGACAATGAGCAAAAGATTTGTCGATCCTTTCAATTCCAGTAAAATGGGACTAAAAATAGTACATGGTTTTGTCCAAATTCAGGGTTTTTTTTTGAGACTAAGGCTATTGCTTTGTAAGTAAGGACAAAAATAAAGTAAATCATTGGCATGAAATGCTTTTAAGAAAGATTTTTCATGCTCCTCTCTGTGTCTGAAATGTTCTTGTCTTTCTTCTATGGTTCTTAAAATTCTACCCAAGTCATAAAATAAGCAATATCATCTCTGAGCACTGTGCTCCTTTAAAAAATCATCTGTATGAAACCAAACAGTCAACATTTACTCTAAAGCTAAGACGAGAAAGCAAGGGGGCAGGGAAACTAGATTCCTGGAAACTGAACTACCAGAATGTAAATAATGAGAAAGTTGACATATTTTGAAAAATGTATCTAATACCAGGGAACAAATTGTGTAAAAGTTGTTAAGTCGGAAACTAGTTTGCTGTGTGAACTGCCACTGAAAACACACAAAAATATTTTAATAAAAAACAAAATCCTACCCAAGTTCTTTCCCATCACTTTAACAAGAGCACTCCAACTCTTCAACAATGATTTCCCCTTCTTTAAAATCCTATAACCTTCAGTGTGTGCCTATTATTTTCAATTTTAGATTAAAGTCTACTTAAGTCTTGAATTCCTAATATTTTTTATGGCCACGTAACACTTGGAGGAGAGAAAATAAGAGCTCAAAGAATTTATTAAGATGTGTGGGCATTTGTTTTTTTGTCAAGCAATTTTCTTTTTCTTTTTTTTTCACTCATGCATCAAGAAATTTATTTGGCTTGAGTTTTTTTTTTTTTTTTTACTTTTGATTTTTTTCTTCTTTTTTATTGTACTTTAGATGAAGGTTTACAGAACAAACTAGTTTCTCATTAAATAGTTAATACACATATTGTTTTATAACATTGGTTAACAACCCCATGACATGTCAGCATTCTTCTTTCTCTACCTTGGGTTCTCTAGTACCAGCTTTCCTGTCCCCTCCTGCCTTGTAGTCCTTACTCCATTTAATGGATTTTGGGCTCTTGTCTAGTATCAGGTGACCATAGGTGGATGGATTTACTTCTGGGTTCTCAATTCTGTTCCCTTGGTCAATGTATCTGTCGTTGTACAAGTAGTAGGCTGTTTTGACTACTGTAGCTTGTCAAGCAATTTTTATAGAGCTCTTACTATGTGCCAGATGCTGTTATTGATTTTGGAGGTATAGACAGGAACAAGATAAACAAGTGTGTTTCATCTCAGACACAAACAAATACATAGGAAATTAAAATATTATGCTATAAATGATATTATGAATTGAATTCTGTCCCCCAAAAATTTGTGTTTTAGATCCTAACCTTTATGCCTGTTATATAAATCCCTTTTGGGAGTGGATTGTCTTTATGTTAACGAGGGAAAGATTAGTGCAGGGTGTATCTTGAGTCAATCTCTTTTGAGATATAAAAGAGATTAAACAAGGGAGAAGAGGGAAGATGGGGGTAAGATAGATGCCAAGAAATATGGAGATTTCCAAGGAACTGGGAAGCAGAAGCTGACGAGACAAGGACCTTCCTCCAGAGCCAACAGAGAGAGAAAGCCTTGCCCTAGAGCTGGTGCTCCAAATTTCTACTTCTAGCTTCCTAAACCACGGGAAAATAAATTTCTGTTTGTTAAAGTCATCCACTTGTGGCATTTCTGTTATAGCAGCACTAGATAACTAAGAAAAGATTTGCTGAATTAAGTTTAAGGAGCTATGGAATCAAATAGGAGGGTAGCCAAACAACAGAAGGCATTGTGGTGTATGTAGTGATGACTAATTTGAGACCTGAAAGTTTAATTATAATTCGTCAAGTTAGGTGTATGTGGGGCTGGAGGTGGGTGGGTGGATATTTTGCAAATGGGCTAAAGACATTTCAAATAGAGGGAAATTATAGGGAATAAGAATACATCTAGGTATGAGAAAGACTGGAAGCTTCAGGAAATGGGCTTACTTCACTAGATCTGGGATTCAAATTTGAAATGGAAAATAGCTACAGAAGAAGCCAGAGCAAACTCATATGAATATAGTTGTTAAGGAGATAATATAAATGAGTAAACTGGCCATATATAGGACTATAGAAAAAAGGTGAAGGCTGTGGGAAAATTTTATTCCCTGTCTACATATATATATATATATTTTTTTTTTTTTTAAATATTGCAGTGCTATCCAAAGAAAGCACATCTGCAAGACAGAAGTGTGTCATCAGCCACGAAGTTGCAATCAATGAATCTGATCATGGGAGGCCTCCCAAGCTGTGGTAACAAGTTTGAACTGGTGACATTCAAGAGAAAAGAGTTCTTATTTTCCCTTCTGTTCTGTGCTTCAAATATAACCAGTCTATCCTGTATAGATATGGTGGTAGCAACTGTATTTTTTAAACGCTTTTGTGTTTGTTATCTTTGTTTCTGTTTATTTTTGCCAAATTCAGTTATTCTTTTTGTACATTTGTAACATTGACAAATTAACTTCGAATCTTAATCATCATTGTGACGGCTATGTTTTTGGAAAATACCTCGATCTCCTGCAAGCCAGTGCATTTTGTTCTATTTATTTTTCTGTATTAGGCAGGAAGTTTTCATGAGAAAGTACTTCAAAATGTTCTAACTAATTTATGTTACTTTTAAATTCATGGATGTTTATTCTGTTCATCATTGTGCAGTGACATACTTACTTCACTCTTCCAGATGAGGCCTAAATCGTTTGATATGCCCAGCCATTGGACACAACTAGACTTGCAGAGAAGACTCATACTAGGTATGGCTCACATGATTCTGGACTCCTGGGCCTCTCCAGAATCATGCCAAGACAGCTGCTTCATCAGTCAGATGAATCATTCATTCTGACATCTGAACATTTGAAGAATTGTCAAGAAGACTGTGATCCATGAAAGTCAGAATAGTTTTGCCACTTGGAGGATGCAAGTGTGAGATCAACTTCGTCCTTCTAATGAGAGCATGCCAGTCATTGCTTTGTTTTTTTCCATAGAGCAATATCCAGTTTCCTACATTCTGAATTGCACTTGGCTTTGAAAGACCTCATGGAACTTTGGGAGAATTCTGCACTATATCTCTGTGAAATTTGGGGAAATGACTTTATATTCCCCTTCTAGGTTTATTCTACTTGGACAATAAAATAAGGACTTTAAATTTATATTATATGACTGCCACTTCAAGCAGTGCTGACACCTCAGTTAATGGTCAGATTTACTAGATTGAAGATTTGTTGTTTAAAAAGGGTTATATTTTTTAAATGCGTAATTGTGCGACCATGCAATTCAATGGTGCCCACATCAAGGAAAAATGCAGAGCTAATAAGAATGTCTGTGTTTTACATTCCTCTAGAAACTAACCTCAATAATATGCACATAATTACATTCAATCGCTTCAATTTTTAATAATAGCATATGTTAGTATTTCCAATTTATCCTCTCAGTCAACTTTCCCGTAAACTCATCAGTAGACAGTTGAAATCTCTATATTTTAAGCCTTTTAAGAACAGGTAGCTTATTCTGATCATCTTCTAATTCCCTGAAACACTTTGCATAGTGTTTCCTACATAGTAGATCTTCCATATAATGTCTACTGTATAAATAAATGAATTTGATACCAATAGAATTTTTTTCCACATACCAGAAGACTTAGAAGAAGTGGGAGAAATTATGATGTTGTGTGAGATCTTTCCGAAAGAGGAAACAGCAAACATTTGAAAGTATGCCTGGTGCATTATCATGAAACACAGAAATTCCAAACTGAAATGTTAAATTATTGCAAAGGTTCGGAATTAAGCATAAGTCTAAAACATCTTGCGTTAATTACATTCCTGCATATTCTTCACACAAGACACCCCACTGTGTCTTATAATGGTAACAGTTATTATCAATGTTTCCTATTGCCAGGCAAAATGTAAAAATACACTCATTTTCCTTTCCTTCTTTTTAATACTGAAATTATTTTCTACAATTAATTGTAAATTTAAGACTGACTGATGAATGTAAATTTATTTTATTCTCAGTCATTTTCACTTGAGAGCTCATAGAACTTGTAATTTTCAAATGGCAGTTTCCAGAAGCTATTTGTATTCTCAAGTAGTTTTAACTGATTGTAAAATGTAACAAAAAAATAATAATGTCATTGTTAGAATTATCTACAAATATCAAGGAAAGTTATTTAGATATAAAGGAAATTACAGATATACATAGTTATGCTGTCAAAACATGTCATACAAGTTCAAGGTAAGGGTATGATGTGTGCGTGAGTGTATCCTTAGAGCACTGATTCCATGTGTGTGAGTGAAGTCAAGGAGCCATGGTGGTGCAGTGGTTAAGTGCTTGGGCCTGCAGTAAAAAAAGACCCGGCAATCTGCTCCCATAATGAATACAGTCTAGGAATCCTACGGGGCAGTTCCACTCTGTCACATGGGGTCGCTATGAGCCAGAATCAACTTGACAGCAATGAGTTTGATTTTTTGTTTTTAACAACAACGATGAGTGAAATCAGTACACACAAACATGCCCATCAGAGACAGTGGTCTACTTTTGCAGCTGAGATCTGTTAGTGCTGTTTGGTTTTCTGCTTTACCTACATTATGTTGTTTTTTTGGGGTGGTATTTATAAGTTTGCACATATTCTGGCATATGATTGCATCTTGTTCTAAATGTGCAGCTCGTCCACTCTCTCTGATCTTTCTAGTTGAAATGCAGTGTTGAAAACAGCACTTTTCCTTCCCTTGCCTGATAGGCTTGGGGATTAAAAGCATACAATTCCAAGTAAAGGGTAAGAAGAGAGTGAAGTATTTCCGAGCTGAGAGGTGTCATTAACTGAGACACTGCTGAGATTGTGGCAGTTCAACGCCACCATCTCCACCAAAACACAGGAAAAAAAAGCATTCAGGTACTGTGAAAGGAATCAGTCTTTAAAGGAAAGATGAGCAGTGTCAGGAAAAAATCCCAAAAAGTGATATAACTATTTTGGCTGATGGTATAAATCATGAATTAATCATGTATTGGAAGGGAAGCATGCAAATACATTGGTATCTAAGCCTTTGGATGCTGAATTCTTCAAGAAAAAAATAAAAGTGAGACACATATTATCCCTTGTCTTTCCCACAGTAGCAAAAGCAACTGGTCTGTTGAAATTGTTGATGTCTGTTGGATTCTAATAGGAATATTTTGTTTTCTGAAAACAATATTTTCTTCTTCATGTTTCAGAAATTTTATACATTATGGATTTAGTCAATGTCTTCCTTTTCTTCCCAAAATGATTGTATCACAACCTCAGGACACCTGCAAACATCCACAACGCTCCTCTGGCTTACTCAAAGCAAGACTTGCTCTCCATTTATTATTGAAATTATTCATTTCCTTTCTAACCTTCTCAACTGTCTCAATTATTTATATATACAAAACTAAGGACTAGAACTAATCACCTCTGATCCCCAGAAGTATACATTTAAAACTTAGAAAGTTGGGGAAATAATATACAAAATCCTTAAGTTCGTGATTTGCATCAATCTAAGAGCTGATGCTTGCTGTTCCCAGTAAAGCACTGGGAATAGGAAAGAGTCCAATAAGAAGCTGATATGAAAATGCTGGACTACTTTCTATCACCTACACTCAGAAAACACAGATAATTTCCTTTATTTTATTTGTGTTTATATGAATTTCCATTGTTTCATAAATTTTGTTATTCAAATATTCACAAATGTGTAAAAAAGCCATTCAAATTACAAGGAATTTCTCACAGGCATAAGTACAAGCATATTTCTGTTGCTGTCACTCTATTATCTCTGCTGTTAGATATGAACCTCTTTTGTGCTTTCCCTTGACCCCCATTTTTAAGCACCTGACAGAGCAACCTATCGTTGATACGTTATGCGTACATGGTAATTAAAACGGAGGCAAGAGCTGGATTTGTTCCCAGGATTGCCATAGCTCATCATGATAGAGCTGTGAAGATGCAGGTTTTTGACATGAAATATGAAAGGGTAAGTGCCAGGCCTAGGTTTGAAGCCATACATTCTTTCATTTTTCATATTCTGGTACAGAAAACTCCAAAAATTAAGCTTCCACAACATGTTCTTGAAAACTCTTATTTCAGTACTCTTAATTCAAAGACAAATAGAAGAGACAGGTATTCTCTAGATTTGTAGATTCTGTAGATACTGATTTGGAGTCAGGAAAGTGATCATTTAGTAAGGAGAGCATGACAGTATCAATTAACATTTTGGGTTTGGGCTTCCATTTAACAAAAAATCTAAATGGGAAACATTTTGTAATATGATGTTTTTCAGGAGAAAAACTGTCTTGATGGCAAGAAAAACTTGGTATTAGTTATGACTTTAAAAGACAGAATTAGAATTCAGCATTATATGGCCTCCTTTTTGATGGGGAAATACCATAGAAGAGAGTAAACTGTTAAACACAGTTTCCATTCTCTATGTCCATAGAACATTTTAGCAAGCTAGTATTACACTTGATGGTAAAAGACTGAAAATTTGGCCCCTAAAATGAGGAACAAGGGAATAATGTTCATTCTTGACACTTCTATTCAACATAGTGCTGGAGGTTCTGGCCAGGCAAATTAGGCAAGAATAATAAATAAAAAACATCCATATTTTAAAGTAAAAAGTAAAGGTATCTCTATTCACAGATGACATGATCTTGTATAAAGAAAACTCTATACCATGGACTGCCAAAAGAATGAATGAATCTGTCTTGGAAGAAGTACAGTCAGAATGCTCCTTGGAAGCAAGGACGGAGAGACTTCATCTCATGTACTTTGGACATGTTATCAGGAGGTACCACTCACTGGAGAAGGACATCATGCTTGGTAGACGATCAGCAAAAAAGAGGAAGACCCTCAATGAGATGCATTGATTGACATAGTGGTTGCAACAATGAGCTCAAACACATCAACAATTGTGAGGATGGTGCAGGACTGGGCAACGTTTCGTTCTGTTGTACATAGGGTTGCTATGATTTGGAACCAACTCAATGGCACCTAACAAACAGCAACAAATAAGAGACAACTGTAAGGAATATACTAAAAAACTAGAGTTCCGGCAAAACGGCGCTCTAGGCAGAAGCACCACGCCGTTCCTTCACAGCAAAGATCCAAAAAACTAAGCCGAATAGAGACTACAACAATCCTGAAACCCTAAAACATCAAATGAAGAGATAAAGAACTCAGCCAAGCACCAAATGGAGTGAGAAGACTGACAGAGAACAGAGTGAGGAGAGATTCATGCAGAGGTCCCCTACCAGCTAACACAGTGTGGATCCGCCATCTTGTACTCCTATCGGAGACCAGCAAACAGGGGGTATGAGAAAGCAGCCTCACGGAGTGTCCAGCAGAAGACAAAACAACTGGTAATTTACAATATATGCTTTCCCACCCCCCACCATTGTTCACCCTGACTCAGCCTCCTCTGCTTCCTGCGGCCACAATCTCTTGACCGGGAAACACGGGCTGCTTGGATTCCACACACCTGAATGGGCCAGCTCTCTGAGTGCCATTTATTGCCTGCTGCTGTTGCTTTTTTCCGCTTCTTTTGATTTCTTCCTTACCTCTCACCACCTCCCCCTCCTTTCACTCAAATACCTGGCTCCGTGTGAGATCTTTGTTTCTTTCTGAGGGGCTGCAGAGCTCTGGTAATTTGTGATATACACTTTCCCACTCCCTACCCTTCTTCACCCGCACTCGGCCCCCTCTGCTTCCAACGGACACAGTCCCCTGTCTGAGGAACACCAGCCTGCACTGGCGGCTCTCTGAGTCCCATTTGTTGGCTACTAGTGTTGCTTTTTTTTTCTGCTTCTTTTGATTTCTTCCTTACTTCTCACCACCTCCCCCTCCTTTCGCTCAAATACCTGGCTCCGTGCACCATCTTTGCTTCTTCCTGAGGGGCTGTGGAGCTCCGTTTGAGCGTGGAGCTGCTTCCTGGTCTGGGCTGCCGTGCTGGTGAGATCCCGGGGCTTTTGTTTGTTTGTTTGTTTTGAATTGTTTGTTTGTTTTCTTTTCCTTTTCTTTAGTTGGGAGCCCTTTCTGGCCAGGCGGTGCTGTGTGGCAACGAGACTTCCCCTTCGGTTTGCACAGACATGCAGACTGATACCTGAGGGCATTTCTTTTCTCGTTGGATTTTTTTTTTTTTCCTGTTTTTTTTGGAGGCCTTTCTTGTTCTTTTTTTTTTTAATTTCTTTTGTTTTCTTTTCCCTTTTTTTCCCTTTTTGTCTTTCTTCATTGCTCAGTTTCTCGTCTCTCTATATCTTCCTTCTCTTTCTGTTACCTGAATGCCTGCATTGTATACCTCTATGCCTTCTAGCCAGGCTGTACTGCAACACCTGAGAGCGACTTCCCCAGACCTCAAAGCTGCACTGGTGGGATCCTTAGGAACTTTTCAGTTCTTTAATCTTTCTGATTTTTATTTATTCATTCTTTTCTTTTCTTTTCTTCCATTTCCCCTTTCTGTTTTTCTCCATTTCATAGTCTCTCATCTCTCCACTCCAACAGCAAGCCCCCTAACATTCTTTTTTGTTTGTTTTTATGTTTTTGGCCCCTGTTCCTCTCTCCTCTCCCATATCCATCTTAGCTCCACAAATAACAATCTCCCTGCTGCATCCTGCCTACCTGCACCGTAAGCTTGACATCACACCACCAAGCAGCACAGGCACAGCCTACTGGAACCTGCTGTGTACTGATTACCAACCTGCTCTGGTGGCTGTAGTAAGTGCCACAAACAACCGATCCCAGTAACTCCTCTTCAGCTAGACCTGCCGGGCTGTACCATATCTGAGTGACTGACCCTGCCAATTGGAGAAGGGGGCGAAAAGTATTGTGCCCACAGATGAGCAAACAACAAAGAACACACAGTTCACATGCTCAGACATAGTCAAATTTTGTTTAAAAAGGGAAGAAACAAACAAATCTACAATCAATAAATGAGAAAAATAACTACTGAATCCCCGAAGGCAGCAGACAATATCAAAACATTTACAAAAACAGGACAAGATGGTTCCAGTAGGCATCCAAAATAAAACACCAGGTGACTCTCCAGTGGAAGAAAATGCACTAGAACTACCTGATAGGGAATTCAAATCTCTAATACTCAGAATTCTCCAAGAGCTGAGGCAAAAAGCTGAAAACATGAGGAAAAAATAGACAAATT
>NW_004443999.1:14389729-14405258 GCF_000243295.1 Trichechus manatus latirostris
GTCATAGGGCAACATTTGTAGTAACTATTAAATGAGAAACTATTTTGTTCTGTAAGCCTTCATCTTAAGTGAGAATAACAGCACAATTGGAAGAGTATAGTCAATGTCACTGAACCGTGTATGTAGAAATTTTTGAAATGGTGCACCTTTGGCTATGTGTATTTTCACCAAAAAATAAAGATTGAGAAGTTAGAGGGTTGACATGTTGTGGGGTTGTTAACCAATGTCATAAAACAACATATGTACTACTGTTTCATGAGAAATTATTTGTTTTGTAAACCTTCACCTGAAGTACAATAAAAAAAAAAAATACTAAAAAATTATTAGAACGGATAAACTAGTTCAGGGTGGCAGGATACAAGATCAACATAGAAAAGTCAATTATATTTCTATACACATGCAATGAGTAATGAAAAATAGAATTTAAGAAAACAATTGCATTTACCATATTAATAGAAGGAATAAAATACATAAGAATAAATATAACAATAGAAACATAAGACATTTACACTGAAAACTAAAACACACTATTAAAAGAAATTAAAGAAGTTGCTAAATAAATGGAAACATCTAAAGAAATGGAAAGACGTAAATAAATGGAAAGACATGTTCATGGATGGCAAACTCGTCATCAAGTTGATTCAGACTCATAACAATTCTACGAAACAGAGTAGAACTGCGCCATAGGGTTTTCAAGGCTGTAAATCTTAATGGAAACTGACTGTCACATCTTTCTCCTGTATTGTGGCTGGTGGGTTCAAACAGCTGACCTTTTGGTTAGCAGCCAAGTGCTTATGCCTCATGGATGGTAGTACTCCCCAAGTTGATTTACAGAGTTAATTCAATCCCTATCAAAATTCCAACTGTCATTTTTGCATATATTAACAAGCTGATCTTAAAATTAATATGGAAATACAATAGACCAAAAATACCAAAACAGCTTTGACAAAAAGAACAAAGTTGGAGTACTCACACTTCCTGATTTCAAAACTTCCTACAAAGCTACAGTAATCAAGACAGTGTCATACGTGAATAAGGATAGACATAGAGCTCGATGGAATAGATTTGAGAGTCCACAACTAAGCCCTTTTATTTATGATAGATTGATTTTTGACAAAGCTACCAAGAGAATTCAATGGGGAAAAAAGTGTATATCCACATACAAAAAAATGAAGTTGGGCCCCACGCTGACATCATAAATAAAAATGAACTCTGAATGAGTCATAAACCTAAATTTCAGAGATAACCTATAAAACTCTTAGAAGAAACATAGGAATAAATTATTGTCACCTTGGATTAGGCTATGATTTCTTAGATACAAAACCAAAAGTACAGACAACAAAACAATAACATAGACAAATTAGACTTTGTCAAAGTTTTTTTTTGATTCAGTGAAAACCATCAAGAAAGTGAAAAGGCAACCGACATAATGGGAAAATATATTTACAAATCCTATATCTTATAAGGAACTTTTTTTCTAGAACATATAAAAGAAATCTTACAATTCAACAATTAAAACAAATAATCCAATTTAAAAATGAGCAAATGATTTGAATAGTTATTTCTCCAATAACATATACAAATGTCCAATAAGCACATAAAAAAATGCTGAACATCATTAGTCATTGTCTGCTATCCAATCAATTCTGACTCATAGTGACCATCTATGACAGAGTAGAACTGCCTCATAGGGTTTCCTAGGCTGTAATCTTTATGGGAGCAGATCACTGGGTCTTTTCTCCCGAAGAGCTGCTGCGTGGGGTCAAACCACAAATCTCTTGGTTAGCAGTCCAGTGCTTAATCATTGTGCCACCAGGGCTTCTCATACTAGTACAGTGTCACCCTAAACCCGATCCCATCTGAGTGGTGTCTTATAAAAAGGGAAAACAGACACAGACACACACACACACATGCACACACACAGGGGGAGATACCATGTGTGATAGAGGTAGATGCATCTATTATCCCAGGAGTGCCAAGATTTGCCAGCAGCTACTAGAATCTGAAAGGGGTAAAGAAGGACCCTCTTCTAGAGCTGATGCTCTGATTAGGACTTCCAGCATCTGAGACTGTGGACAATACATTTCTGTTCTCTATAGACAGCGACTTGTGGCATTTTGTTATCGTATTCCTAGCAAACTAAGACAGAAAGGCCAAAGAGTCATGAGACTCCTGCTGTGATATTCCAGAATATGCTGTATTGTTTTCTGTCCTCCACTCTTTGGTGCAGCCTACTGTGCCTTCTCAGTGTGATTGCAAATCTGAATCCAAGACAACTGCTACTAATACACTAGGGTTGGTGTTTCAGAGAGTTGGGCATTTTTGCTATACAGTAGAATAATTACTTGATATTTTCTTACTTTATTTAGAACTTTGTTTATACCATGACTCCATGTTGGACAAGCACCCCTCATCTCCTTCCCCAAAATATATACCACAATCATACACAGATACTCCCGTGTCCTGGAGAGTTGATGTAACTTGGGGTTGGCTAAAAAAAAAAAAAAGAAAAAAAAGTTTCTTAAGCCTTATTCAATGTTTCATCATCGGGGTGTTGGAAGAATATCAGCTGTCAGAATTTAATGTGCCTTACAATCAGCAAAAGTGTTTTCTGAAAGTCCACGTAGGTGGCCTCATCCCACAGTGGATTATAGGCAAGGACGATGAAGCTGTTTTTCTAAGAAATGCTTCCTAGGATTCTGATGAAGAACCTTAAAATGCGTGAATTTTCTTATCTTTAGTTTTATCGTTCACTCTTTTTGTGTGGAACGTCTCCAGGATTGAGAAAAACAAAACGAACAGAACAAACAAACAAACAGAACATGAGATGGTCTCCACATAGATGACTATTTCATAAGAAGTCAATTGGGATTGGATGATGTGACATAAAGGTGATTTTTATACATGTGGATTTTACTACACCTTTTTCATCTTTGAGCTGAAGGGTTTCCAATAACCTTAGTATGTAAAGATACAAAGATTATCTTTCAGATACTTTCATTTACTAGAAACATGCAGATAAGTGGAAATACATGGCTTTAGAAAGAAATATCCAAGCTTCATGTCACACAGAAAATATTAAGTACCGCATTACCTTGTACAATCAATGTGAACAGGATCCCAATATGTATGTTATGCTTATTCTCAAAAGGAATGTCAAATAAAAACCACAGCATGATGTGAGATAGCTGAGCAGAGACCCACAGACTGACTAAATCAGACTGCTGCACTGAGCATAAGTAGAGATACCATCCCCTGAAATACATAACAGTGGTCATCACAAACAAGAGGCTGATACAATGACTAAAATTATAAACCAGCTATACTTAATCACAGAGATCTAGGGGGCACAATGGGTAAGCAATCAGCTACTAGCTGAAAGGTCAGTGGTTCAAACCTACCATCGACTCCACTGGTTCAAAAACCTCTTGGTGCTCTGCTTCCATAAAGGTTACCCTATGGGGCAGTTCTACTCTATCATACAGGGTTGCTATGAGTAGGAATCAACTTGAGGGCACACAACAACAACAACATACTAAATCCAAACATCTATTAAAAAACTTGGAATCTTTTTTCCTGAGTTCTATACATACAGTGGAACCCTGGTGGCTCAGGGGTTAAGGCTAGGCTGCTAACCAAAGAGTTAGCACCTTGAATCCACCAGCTGCTCTTTGGAAACCCTATGGGGTAGCTCTACTCTGTCCTATAGGGTCCCTATGAGTCAGAATCAACCAGACAGCAAAGGGTTTTATGCATACAATAAAAGTCCCTAGGTGGTACAAACTGTTAACATACTCAGTAGCTTACCAGAATGTCTACCCAGAGGCACCGCACGTTAAAGGCCTGGTGATCTACTCCCAAAACATCAGCCATTTAAAACCCAATGGAACACAGTTCTACTCGGACACATGTGGGGTTGCCGTGAGTTGGCATAAACTCAATGGTAACTGACATATTTTTTAATACATACAATGAGAGAAATAAATTAGTTTGACTAAATCCAAACAATGGATTAACGTATAGTAAAATATAATAATAAAGTCTAATATTCACAATTTTTATATGAACTGGTGATGATTATCGACTTTTTTCTAAGTGTGTCAATTCAATTATTTGTGTTCAGAATATTTTTATAACATATTTGTGTATCTCTGTTTCTATCCATCCTTCCATTCTTCCATCCTTCCATCCTTCCATCCATCCATCCTTCCATCCTTCCATCCATCCATCCATCCATCCATCCATCCATCCTTCCATCCATCCATCCATCCATCCATCCTTCCATCCATCCATCCATCCAACCATCCATCCATCCATCCATCCATCCATCCATCCATCCATCTGAGAGAGAGTAATTTTGAGTGAAGAGTGTTGTTGGGAGGCAAAGGAGCCACTGGTTGACTGAAGAAAGGAAAAGGAGAATACCTAAATTCTTAGTGAAAAGTATATTCTATCTCCAACTATAGAAAATCTCCATGTTAGAATAGGTCATGTTGGAAGAACTTAAGGTATTCTCTCTCTTTTTTCTTTCTTCTATGATACAGTAATACTTTTTTTACTATATAATCAGCTGTACTATTAGAAATCCCCATAGTTGGGGCTCATTGGAGAGGAGGGTGAGGGATCAGTAGCTATAATTTATTGAGTCTATATTTATATTTGTCTAATCTTTCCAACAATCCTGAGGCAGTAGACATTGTTAATCTTCAATAAATAGATGAGAAACCTAGGGCTCAGGACACCTAAGTAACTTGCTTGTGGTTACACGGAGTTTAAAACCAGGTCGGCGCAGCTCCATATCGATTGCTTAACTGTGATGTGCTGCTTTCCAGACATAAAAACATATGATCCGAGTCTCATTATTGGCAGTGAGATCCAGAAGGCAATACCAAACAGACATTCTAGAAGTATATTATTACTGATAACCCAAACGATACCTTAAAACAATATGCTATTAACCTAGATAACTTCAGAGTTTCTCTTCTTTGACAAAAAATTAAATAAAATAATAAGTACAAAAGCAGAAAAATAAATAATTTTCCATCTCTCCCTTGTAGAATGAGGACACACGCAAACAATTTCAATTTCGTACTTTACATCGCAGAAATAAGGACTTTGGGAAGCAGAGAAGAGGAAAAATCTAAAAACTGCCTGTGGTGCCATATAGGGTGGGTATTCAAGGCAAGTCAGGAATTCATTAGTTGTAGAAAGGCAGAGAGGCCACTTGCCTCCCTGTACAAGAAACATGAAGTCTCTATTGATACCATTAAAGATGACAGTTGTGCCTGATTTGAGGACAAATGCACTTTGGTAAATCATTCAAATAACTCCACCTTTCTAGGGGCTGCTGAAACTTGTGAACCTTGAAATCTGACTAATGGTTTGCAAGAACTAATTTATCTTCCCAAGGTGAAAGAGAGGCCAATATCTTTCTTTTTATTTATCAACTTCTTCCATCACAATGGGCCTGGCCTTGCAGAGACTCCTTCATGGTTTTCTCCTTTCTCCTGCTGATCTTTGTTGCCTGATACTGAATTTAGGGAGATTGAAGATAGGTTAATTAAATTAGCTGAGGCCCTTTGCAAAATCACATTGGGGACAACTTAATCTTTTCTGTATTGCTGGTTGAGAAAGAAAAGTCAGGCGCCACTGTATAAAATACTGTTTTAATTAGACCCAAAGAGGAATGTAGCCTTGGTTTTGTGCTCAAGTTTCCTAAGTATGAAAATTAATTTTAAAAGCCATAATAACTTTTGTTTTATGGAAGTGGAAATGTTGGTGAAATTATTTTGCACTGCCCATCAAGAAACAAATCACAAGTAAAATTCTGTTTCATTCATTAATTTTTGATCAGCAAACGAACTCTTAAAGCAAGACTAGAACATTTTCAAGAACTCCTCCAATTCAAAAAGCAAAAGAAAAAAAAAAGAATAAAGAAATTCACATCCAAAATTATTTACATTTTTCAAAATCAAGAAAGGGTAGCCAGCCTCCATGACTATGTATCCAAACATATTTCTAAAAAAAAACATAAGCACACTCTTAGGCAAGTATTATAGTTTGGTCTATCTCTTTTCTAAAGCATATTTAGTAAGTATATTTTAATAAAGTATAAGGATTATTAACAAATATTCAATGATAGACAAATAAATTACTAAATATTATAAATATCTGTCACATCTCTTTAGATATCCTAAATAAAATAGCATTGAAACCCTTTTTTCCAATGAGACTGATGAATGGGTACAACGCTTTGGCAGCTTAGTCTTTCTTATCCTGACATATAACAGAGAATTATTGATCCACATGCTTGATAAGTTGCAAAATGCTAACAGTTTTATGGTTTTCATATGTAAAATTAACTTAATGTTACAATCATCATGAATCTGGAACATCTTCGCTATGTCAGTGTGCTATGATGTAACCAAAATATTCTTATTTCCTATTGTCCACTCAAAACTAGTCATGTGACTTTATGGCAAAGACATGTGCAGAGAATATTTTTGAAAATAGTTTGTGGGCACATTGCTGTAGAATGCCGGTGATGCCATTGGTCTAGTGAAAAGCACTTTGACTCTTTCTCATAAATTCATATCCATTGATTTGTTTAATGGAGTGGCAATATAATAATATTAGGGCTGCCACTTAAAAAAGCATCTATATTGGTTTCTTAGGTTTACTTTTACAAAAAAGTGAATAGTATGTTTCTATATTCTTAAAATCCTCAGTTTGAAGAGAGTATTTTGTGAGTAAAGTTTGCAAGAGATATATTTTCATAGATTATAAATACATGAATATAAAAATAACAGATTTTTTATAGGGACACTGAAACATCCTTGGGTGCACACTTCTGTAAACAATGTTGCAATTCCACTACTGCGATTAGGAGAACATGACTTGCTTTAAAATAATTTTTTTAATTCAATTCCAATTGAATTTTGCTTGTTTCCATTTCATAAGTGTATAAGAGAACAAATAGACAATGGTGGAATTTGAAGTGGTCAACATTCATAATAAATTAGCTTAAGATGCATTTGAACTTTAACAAATAAAATAGATAGCTGCAAAAATAAATATTATTAAAACATTTAAGAATTATACATTTTCAATGCGAAACAGAAGGCCAAGAAATATCAACTTGTGTATGTTTGTGGATAAGTATTAATTGCTTGAGGATAAAATGTCATTATTCTTTATTTTTATGTTAGCCAACTGAAGTGGAAAATTGAGATAATTCCCGCAAGAAGGACTTGCATTTGCTTCAATTATGTGAACATTTAGGATGAAAATAATTTTTTGTTATAATTACCTCCATCTCTCAACTTTTCATTGTATGTTGACACAATATTTATACGCCAGTCCCAATACTAGGGAATGGTTTTTATCTTAACACAATACATTGCACTTTATGAAGATTTATATTCTAAAATTAAATCCAGAAATATTAGGCATCAAAAAAAAACATTTGAAGAAATTAGGCAAAAATTTCAAAATTATTATAGGAAAGTATAAGCCAGTGATGACTTGTATACAAATAAGTATCTGAAAAGTAGGCTTCTAAAAATGAATTATTTTAAAGGTCGTTGTTTAAAGTGTATAAAGCAACAAGATCCAATACTGGAAATGAACATCAGCAGTTACTTCCCACAGCATGTGGTTTAAAGATTTCTTACACAAGGCAACAGTGTCACACGACTTTACAAGGGCATAAATATAATTTAACACACAGTGATCTAAACTCTAACCTGATTTGTGATTGCTGACAATGTCTAAGCAGAAGAAATAAAAGGCAACGAGGTTTTCCCCAGTGGTTAGAATGCTTAGTGTTAATTTTGTGTGCATGTATTTTTTACCTTATTTCATAAGAAAGACCTTCCTCAATTATTGTTCAATGTTCTCTGAATCACATTTCGATGACATTAACTTTGGAGGCACATTACCCTAATTCCCTTTTCCATGATAGGATAGTTGGCACATTTTTACTGAAATCTTGAGAGACTAGTTTTATACTGATGTCCAAGTATGCTTATATAAAACTAAACGTGTTACTGTTCACTGTTCTTCCTTTATTTGGAATTTTAAGAATTCAGAGGCTGTTTAAAAACACAGTTGTTGTAAATGATTTATTGTGATTTAGAAGGGAGGAAAAAATACATAGGTATACTTATTTTTTAGAATATTCTGTATTCATTCAATAAGCATGCCTCAATTAATAGACTGCAGAATACAAGAAATGTTAGTATATCCATCAGGTGACCAAAGAGAATTGCATTATTAACATTCATTAACTTTGTAACAGATAACTTAATTGTACAAATAACCCAAAGCTATGTAATTAGTATGTGATTATATTCCCATTTCTTTATGACAAAATGAACTTATAGTTCAAGCAACTGGTGCAAGTAAAAAGGAAATTGTGAAATGAGGTTATAAATCAACTATTAAATACTTATTCTCCTTTGCTACTAAGTAGAAAGGGATGGTTGAATTCTCCGTGTTTTATAGCAATTTCCTATTAAATGGCTTTGCTAGAATTAAGCCCAGTAATAGTCTCTCTTTTCTCATTATAGTCAAAGTGTTCTACATTATTTTGGGAGGATGGGACTGTTTCCTCGTTGCTTTAGTTATGTTTATTCTCACAGGCTAAAATAAATAAAATTTAAGCATGATTGTGTATAGCCTCTTTTTTTTCTAGTCTCCATTATAAAACTACGTTTCTAAAGTGGAAAAATAAGTAACTACTTTTGAGGGCCTAATTATTTCTAATTTCTTCCTCCAAAAAGACGCTGAAGATGTCAACATCCTTTCAAAGCTGATGAAGGCTTAATTCTTGGTTTCAGGTGAAGGACTTGTGCTCATTTTAGTGACTACACCTATGTTTCAACATTGATATCAACTAAGAAATTTTACTGGAGTTATTATAATTAGTGTTAATATAATTTATTTTTTGCAGTTAGTGTGGCAGATAATTTACTTTGCACTTTAAATTATGTATGATTTAGAATTTTTGTGCGCTTTACTTAAAAAAAGAAATACTTTGATCAATAAAATGAAGGCAAATAAATACATTTTAACCCCGACTTATTAAACATAGTTCCAGAGGGAGTAATAAGTAAAACTTCCAGATTCCTAAAACATTATGAATAAGAGAAGCATCAGTTGACAATACAACCTTATTTATGACGTAGAGTCACCATTTTGTGCTGTCCTCCACTATCAAACTTTTAGCTGTGCACAACTTTTGCTCTACATAGGTGAACTCACATAAATTCTAATAAATTCATCTGCCAAATCTACCAGCCCAGAGTACTAGCCATGGCTCTTTGCATCCTATGTGATTTCTTATACTATGAAAAGCTTATTTCCTAAGATTTTAAAAAACGTTTTAACCTCAAAAACTATTACACTCCTAACCTGTGTATGTTGCTTGAGTCCATATCCACAGATTTGGTCATGAGTTAATCCTTGCCAACATTTAGATAGAATACATTTTCCATTGAAGTAATTCTTTGTTGCATTTTAGTACATTTGGTGACAAGAACACACCCATTAGGATGTGAAGCAGGGTCCACATGTCCTACAGGTCACCTCTGGTGTCTTCAGGCCTTGCGCTGTGACTGGGCCAGCAGGTATTCTAGAGGCTGAATGGCTAGATGAGAGTTCCCACAATACCTGAAAACTAATGAAAGGTTTATGGTAACAATAATGGAGATGTCAAGAAACAAATAAAGAGATTACATATTCAAAACTACATTTCAAAAGTGTTGTATTAATAAATAAAAAATAACTTAGTATTTCAATGTCAAGTATTACTTGACTCGTCTTTTATTATGTCTAGTTCTCTTTCATAGATACAGTAACACTGTGACCCTAAAATCGACCAAATGGATTTTCAATGGATTCATAGACAGAAAACAAATTATAAAGTGCTATCAAATCTCTATTCATTGAAAATAAATGTATAATGCATCTTCTAAGTGGATTTTTTTTTTTTTTTTGCACTTGAATAACAATTAAGGGCTACAGCTTGGCAGGTAAAAGGCAGCATGCTACTTGTTGTTTTCATAACCAATACTTTCTCTTCTAAATTCCATGATGTTTTAGTAAGAGCAGAGAGAATGGAACAAACAGAAAACCTTTGTTTCAGGATTAACTTAAAGTCTTCAGTTATTTGAAACTTTTAGGATAGGGAAATGGTTTGAGAAGTTCATTAATTTCATAATAATGTATTATATATTTTATTTTGGGGTTTTCTGGTTTTTGATTGTCTGTTTCTGAGGACAACAAATGACTCAGTGTTTTCCATTATGCTAAGTCACTGGGAGAGGGAAACCATGGTTGCTTTGTTGATTATTTTTCTTCTGTTTCTCAGTTTTCAAACTACATTTGTATACATTCTTGGGAAGCAGAGCCCGACTGTATTCTGGAGGAGTTTTATCTTAACATGTGATTTCACCTAAATTCATAACAAAAATATGCACTTAGAATTAAGTTACTGAGTGTTGTAGGATTATTTACAAAGGCTTTAAAAATACCTCTTCTATCCTTTATATTTCCACTGCTACTACCCTGTTTCAGTTCTTCATTAATTTTCGTATTGTTCTATTAGAACCTTGCCGGTATTTGAATACCTGTGGCATCGATTCCAGCATCACAGCAACACCCAAGCCCCCACAACTGAAAGACTCGGGGGGGTTTCAGCTGAGCTTCCAGACTCAGACAGGCTAGGAAGAAGGACCTGGTGGTTTCCTTCTGAAAAAAATTAGCCAGTGAAAACCTTACGAATAGCTGTGGAACATTGTCTGATATAGTGCCATAAGATGAGCACTTAGGTTGGAAGGCACTCAAAATATGACTAGGGAAGAGCTGCCTCCTCAAAGTAGATTCGACCTTCATGATATGGATGGAGTTAAGCTTTTGAGACCCTCATGTGCTGATGTGGCATGACTCAAAACAAGAAGAAACAGCTAGGAACATATATTAATATCTGGAATGTGGAATGTATGAAGTATGAATCTAGAAAAATTGGAAATCATAAAAAATGAAATGGAATGCATAAACATCATTATCCTAGGCATTAATGAGCTGAAATGGTCTGGTATTGGCCATTTTGAATCAGATAATCATACAGTCTACTATGCAGGGAATGACAAATCAAAGAGGAATGGCATTGCATTCATCGTCAAAAAGAACATTTCAGGGTCTATCCTGAAGTACAACACTGTCAGTGATAATATCCATAAGCCTACAAGGAAGACCAGTTAATATGACTGTTATTCAAGTTTACACATCAACCACTAAACCCAAAGAAGAAGAAACTGAAGATTTTTACCAATTTCTGCAGTCTGAAATTGATTGAACATGCCATCAGGATGCGTTGATAATTATTGATGATTGAAATGGGAAAGTTGGAAACAAAGAAGAACTAGTAGTTGGAAAAAATGGTCTTCATGATAGAAACAATGCCAGAGATCGAATGATAGAATTTTGCAAGACGAATGACTTCATCACTGCAAACGCCTTTTTTCAACAACAAAGGGTGACCATACACATGGACCTCACTGGATGGAATACGCATGAATGTAATCAACTACATCTGTGGAAAGAGAAGATGGAAAAGCTCAATATCGTCAGTCAGAACAAGGCCAGGGGACGACTGTGGAACAGACCATCAATTGCTCATATGCAAGCTTAAGGTGAAGTTGAAGAAAATTAGAACAAGTCCACGAGAGCCAAAGTCTGACCTTGAGTATATCACACCTGAGTTTAGAGACCATCTCAAGAATAGATTTGACACATTGAATGCTAATGACAGAAGACCAGATGAGTTATGAAATGACATTGGGGGACATCATACATGAAGAAAGCAAGGGGTAATAAAAAAGACAAGAAAAAAAGAAAAGACCAAAATTGATGTCAGAAGAGACTCTGAAACTTGCTCTTGAACATCGAGTAGCTAAAGTGAATGGAAGAAATGATGAAGTAAAAGAGCTGAACAGAAGATTTCAAAGGTCGGCTTGAGAAGACAAAGTATTCTTATATTCAATAATTGACTATACAAGCCTTAAGCACAAGTACAGTCCCTTTGATATCCTCAAACCCATAGCACTGCTTCTGGCACATAGTGAGGTTCAGTAAATAGCTCTGTACATTGCTTATTTTCTTTTTAAAAAAAATATTTTATTGAGTTTTTGGTGAAAGTATACACATCAAACTAGGTTGCCGTTTAACAATTTCTATACATACATTCAGTGACACTGATTATGTTTGTCACATTGCTTCAGCATTCTTATTATTTCCATTCCAGTTGTTCTGTTTCCGTTATTCTTGCTTCCCTGTCCCCACTGACCTTCTTATCTTTGCTTAAGAGTAAATGTTGACCATTTGGTCTCAAACAGATGATTTTTCATTTTGTTTTGTTTTTAAATAAAAGGAGTACAGTACTCACAGATATTATTGTTTATTTGTTAGCCAGTCAGTTATTTAGTTGAAAGGTGACCTGCGGGAATAGGTTCAGTTCAAAGTTTTAAGGGTATCTCAGGGCAATAGTCTTCGGGATTCCCCAGGTCTCTGCTGGCCTTTTTTTAAAGATTTTGAGTTTTGTTCTACAATTTTATCCCTGTACATTGTTTCTTAAAGTTTTCTTTTTTGTTTCACATTATGGGATATCTGAACTCTGGTTCCTTATTTTGCATCATTTACTATTTTTAATGGCATCTTAGAATAACAGTGGCTTAGGGAGAAGTGTGAAGCACTTGGCATTGTTGTTATTGCCTGTGCATATGAGAGCTTGCTGAAATCTGTTCTTATTTTCAGCACTTCAGTCAAGTTGTGTGCATTGTTGTCACTTCATATGTTGATTTTAATTGCTCTTTATAATCTTCCAAAGATTACACTGTGTTTCAGCAACACTCTATTCAGAAACAAAACGTTATTTTGTTCACAAAAAGGGAAAGAGAGAAGTGGAGCATAGCATTGATAATAGTGAAACAAATAGTCTTCATGGGGAGAATAACAGCTCTTCCATATTGGTTTGCAAAGCAACATCCAAGTGCTTTATGGTAACTATTGTTGTTAGGTGCCATCAAGTCAGTTCCGACTCATAGCGACTCAGTGTACAACAGAATGAAACACTGCCCTGTCTTACACCATTCTTATAATTGTTGCTATGTTTGAGCCCATCTTTGCAGCCACTGTGTTAATCCATCTTTTTGAGGGTCTTCCTCTTTTTCGCTGACCCTTTACTTTACCAAGCATGCTGTCCTTCTCCAGGGGCTGATCCCTTCTGACAACATGTACAAAGCATGTAAGACAAAGTCTCACCATTCTTGCTTCTTATGGTAACTAAGAAAGGAAAACATGCACAGACTACATTTAACTGTTTATTGATACATGTACAAAATGATTGCCAATCACAGGCCAGGGGATGCAAGCTGGAGAGAGGAGAAATTGCTAAACCCCTTTGAATAGATGAAAGAAACTTCAGAGTAACAACAGGATCGTGTGATCCTTTCATGTGTTGCAAAGAATTATTAACTTATGTAAGATTTTAATTCACAAATTTTTTTTTCTTTATTAGCGATTCATAAAATAATTGCTTATCTTCTTAATTGATGGCTTATTAAAGTTAAAGCGGAAGGAAAATATGCTAAGTGAGTAAATGAAGAGATAAATGGAAAAATAATAAAATCTCATCTGGATATTGAGATTCTGAAATTATAACGCAGCAAATCATCAGTCCATGATATGATTTAGGTTTTGCTTTCTCAGATTGGCCAAATTATAGAAAATCCAAATTATAGAAAATAATCTCCTCATTCTTTCCCCTAAAAAAGATAAACTTTTCTTGGAAAATCTTATCTATTCAGTAATGTATACATATACACTTGTGGGTGTGTGTCCATGTTTATGATCTTGGACATATTTTGTCTATAATTAATTGTGCTATTACTGCACAGCATGAAATGTGAATGAAGATTTTTCTTAATGTAAACAATCAGGAGCCAAGAGACATTCCTGTACAACATATATCTATTTTCATACCTCTATGGAACTTAAAAGGAGCCCTGGTGTTGCAGTGGTTAAATGCTCGGCAGCTAACTAAAAGGTCAGTGGTTTGAACCTACCAGCCGATCTGAGGGAGAAAGTTGTGGTAGTTTGCTTCCATAAAGATTCACAGACTTGGAAATCCTATGGGGCAAATCTACTCTGTCCTATAGGGTCACTATGAGTCGGAGTCGATGTAACAGCAACAGATTTAACAGGTATCTTTGTGTTTAAATGTTGTTGTTTATTGTTAGATGACGTCAAGTCACTTTCAACTCATAGCAATCCTAGATACAAGGAAACAGTGCCTGGTCCTGTGCCATCCTCACAATCCTTGTTATGCTTGAGCCCATTGTTGCAGTCACTGTGTCAATCTATATCATCGAGGGTCTTCCTCTTTTTCACTGACCCCCTACTTTACCAAGCATAATGTCCTGCTCCAGGGACTGGTCCTTCCTGTTAACAAGTCCAAGGTATGTGAGATGAAGTCTCACCATCCTTGCTTCCAAGGAGCACTCTGGCTGTATTTATTCCAAGACAGACTTGTTCATTCTTCTGGCGGTCCATGGTGTATCCCATATTCTTTGCCAGCACCATAATTCAAAGGCATCAGTTGTTTGGTCTTCCTTATTCATTGTCCAGCTTTCACATGCATGTGAAGCAATAGAAGCACTTACAGGTGAAGATCAAAGACTACAGCTTTCAGTATGGATTACACCTCAACATAAAGAAAACAAAAATCTTCACAACTGGACCAATAAGTAACATCATGATAAATGGAGAAAAGATTGACATTGTCAAGCATTTCATTTTACTTGGATCCGCAATCAACGCCCATGGCAGCAGCAGTCAAAAAATCAAACAATGTATTGCACTGGGCAAATCTGCTGCAAAAGACCTCTTTAAAGTGTTCTAAAGCAAAGATGTCACTTTGAGGACTAAGGTGCCCCTGACCCAACCCATAATATTTTCAATTGCCTCATATGCATTCAAAAGCTGGACAATAAATGTGTTTAAATAGACCACCGAAAATTGTATTTTCACTCTCATTTGCATTTTGTAGACATAATATCTTCAGGTTTCTTTCCCATTGTTTGACTCTAATATTTATCTAATTTTTCTCTGAATTTAGTATTGCCTTTAAACTTAGAGGAGTAATTAAAATCAGCATTGTTTTAAGATGTCATTCTTAAGGTTGTTACTGTTAGTTGATGTCTTAGGCTGGGTTCTCTAGAGAAGCAAAACCAGTAAAGTGTATAAATATATATATATAGAGAGAGAGATTTACATCAAGGAAATAGCTCGCGTGATTGTAGAGGCTGGAACATCCCAAGTCCTTGGATCAGGATAGATGTGTCTCCTGCGTCAAGTAGCCGTGAGTCTTGGTGAACCCAAGATCGGCAGGTAAGCTGCTAGCTCAAGTCCCAAGAATCAAAGGTCAGATGTACAAGAAGCAGCTGCAGGATCCAGAACAAGCCAAAAA
>NW_004443999.1:14405366-14407673 GCF_000243295.1 Trichechus manatus latirostris
GTTCACCATCCTTATGATTATTTGTATGTTTGAGTCCATTGTTGCAGGTATTGTGTAGTGCCTTCCAACCTTGGGGTTCATCTTTCAGCACTACACTGGACAATGATCTGTTGTGACCCAGAGTTTTCATTGGCTGATTTTCAGAAGTAGATTCCTAGGCACTTGTTCCTAGTCTGTCTTAGTCTGGAAGCTTCACTGTCCAACCTGTCCAACATGGGTGACTCTGCTGGTATTTGAAATATCAGCGGTGTAGCTTTCAGTATCATAGCAACACTCAAACTACCACAGTACAACTAACTGATAGACAAGTGGTAGACTCTTAAGGTAGGTCTCTTAATAATTCACTAAACTTTATTTTAATTTCATAACCATAGGCATAAATGATAGGACAGCCACTTTGATGTCTCTGGACCTCAGAGGCAAGACATTATTCTGGTTCTGATGCATTTAGTGTCAAGGTGGGTCCCTTGTGAAGCTCAGCCGACCAGAATTGAAGCCTCGTTGTGTAGGTTGAGCATTCTATTAGGTGATGCTTCCTGGATTTGTTAGTTTTGTAAACTTTTGCCTTTTTTTCCCTTTATTTCTGTGAGGTAAACCTTGCAAACATGATTATGGCTTTCCTGTGTGATAGTTGGGGATCCCTGATGGGTTTTTTTTTGTGTGTGTGTTTGTGTGTATGCATCATGGTTGGAAAATTAGAGGTTCCCCATGTAACCTAATGGAAAGACATCCACAATAAATTACTTATCTAGCTTTCACTGGCATATTTATACTACAGATCAGTGGTGCAAGACAGCCACTTACCTCATTGGTGGCTTGTATTACCAAATCATATTTCTCAAAATCTGTATTATCAACCAAAAATCTAAATACACTCAATTAGTAAGCATGCATTCCAATACTGAAAACACATGTCATCAAAAAAAAAAAAAAAAATTAAGGGGAAAAAATACAGTCACAAAAGTGTTAAGGAGCTCTGGTGGTTCAATGGTTAAGCTCTTAGCTGTGAGCCAAAAGGTGGGTGGGTTGAACCCACCCAGCAGCTCCATGGCAGAAAAATCTGATGATATATTTCCATAAAGATTACAGCTAAGAAAACCCTATGCAGCCGTTCTACTCTGTCTCATGGGGTTGCTATGAGTCAAAAATTGGTGGCATGTAACAACAACAATGTATAAATAATTTCAAGAAAAGAAAAAAAAAATGATCTACATTTGAAATTAAGAGTAATTTCAAGTAGGAGTGAAAAAGAAAGGAGTGAAGAGAGATTGCAGGACACTTGGCACAGTGCCTTAAAGACATTTAAGAACAGAAGAGTCTAATAGGACAACAGAGGTGTCGCCTCACTTTCTACTTTGCTCAAAATTTCAAATATTTAAGAAATACATTTTAATTTTATTTCATAATTTATGGTCTGAATTTTTAGACATACGAAAGAGAAGCAATCTCTATTTGGCCCTAGTTAAGGCATTTTTAGGGTGCAGTGAAAAGTAAGTTGATGGCTCTGGCATCCAATGAGATTGATGTGTTGAGATGAATGGATTCCCTCTGTGGAGGCAGTTTATTCAGAATATCTTAATTTATTTGAGATTGACTGACAGGATGGAGAAGCCTCTACTTGCTTGTGACTCTAATTTCAGAGTTCCATTATTCATTTAATCTCTCAGCATCATCTTATAACTTTGTCACAATTTCATGTCGGACTTCATGTATTAAATTAGTGCCCTTATTTATTATACAATTAATTGGTAGGGATGCATAGATGTTACAGCTTTTATTGTCCCTAGAGGCCTCTGATCAACTTGGACTTAGTATACAATCACTTGTTTTCTAGTTTTTGAAAAATTGAGTTAATTAGGTGACTGGCCTTTTTCAGAATTCAGTGCTATTTTAAGTAACCTTTTCCTGATTTTAATACCAAATTCTTATTTAAAAATAAAGAGGACCGCTACTTAAAGGAAATGATTAATACTATTTGGGATGTAGTTTGATGTCATAAACTTTCATTTAGAAGCCAATTCACATATTCCAGTTTCTTTTAAATACTATATGGTCAGACCTAAGTATATTTGCTTATTTCTTTCCAAAAATCATACCTGACTCCTGCCAAACGGCTGAGTTAACTAATTATTGTTTACTCCTTTGTGTTTATTGCATACAGAATTGATTGTAGCCTAATTGTACTATTATTTCCAAAAGCATGTTGAGGTTCTTAGTTTCTTATTCTTTTCATCCTTATATAAGCAGGATAGAATAATAATAGTATGATCAAAGAGCGTATCATATGAGTCCTAGCGATATACTGAA
>NW_004443999.1:14407773-14414104 GCF_000243295.1 Trichechus manatus latirostris
TTTCTCCCAGGGAACCACAAAGTATAAAATATTTTACACTCTTTTAAAGACGTAACAGGTAATTACCTAAATTAGCAGCAAACGTAATCTTTTAACAGCTTCAATGCATCTTCTACATGATACGTTCCTTATCAGTATGTTGGAATTTAAGCTTGAAAAAGAAATAGTAATGAAACTCATGATTCGAAAGAAATAAGATATTAGATGTTGATATCTTACTGGGGGGTATAATTATAACCAAGTAATGTTATTGTGATAGAGAATATAAGAATAGAAAAAAAAAAACTAGAATTTATTGAACTCAACACATTTAAAAAACAGAACACTATGGTAACATGTTGATGTACAAGGTGACAATGAGCGTGTTTGCATAGCTGTACTGAAAAAAAATAAGATGTAACACATAATATTTAGAAGAAGTGCATTTAGTTTCTCAGTTCAGTCTAAAAATGTCATCATTTATATAAAATTTGACATGAAAAAATTTTGTTTTAGAAGTTGTTTCATTTGTCTTCCTTAAATAAATAATTTCAGGGAGAAGTACTGCACTGCATATACACTGAAAAAATATAGTAATAAGCTGAAGGCATTAAATTAATAATATCCTCATTTCAATAATTTTTTTCTGTTTGCAGACTGGGTATACAGAATCCAATATAAACAAAAAATCGTTATGTTCTAATATTAACATGTAGAGCATGTAGTTTCATTTGCACATATAAACACTTGTTTAACAGATATTTGTGTACACTTTTGATTAGTTTTCGTCAAGACACTAGGATTACTTATTTTAAATGTGCGAATATCCTTCTAGAAATACATAAGTAAATTAATTATCTTTGAGATGATGAAAATAATATTTCAGTACATTTATCCCAATTTGGAAACTTTTAAAAGTACATTTCTACTTATGAATAAATTAATCTATCTGATCTTTTTAGTGTTTCTTGAATAACAATAATATAATGTAGTTTTTAATAAATGATTATACTGCAGGGTTTAGATAATGTAAAAAATGAAATATCAGAAAAAAGATGTTTTCATTCATATACATTGTTAGAGATTTTTTCAGTTGTTATTAAAGATGAAAGAACACAGTTTTTAATGAATTCAAGCATATTAAAAAAATTAAGTTTAGCAGTTATTTTCATATAGACTTTAAAAAAGGTCTGGAGATGAAATCCATATAAAATGAAATTAACCATTTTAAAGTGAAAAATTCAGTGGCATTTAGTACATTCAAGATGTGTGTGACCATCTCCTCTATTTAGTTCCAAAAAATTTTTATCACCCCAAAATAAAACCAGCATACCTATTAATCAGTTATTCTTCCTTACCGCTGGCAACCACTCATCTTCTTTCTGTTTCTATGCATTTACCAATTTTGGATATTTCATATAACAGTTTCTAGTTCCTCAAAAACTTAAAAGCACAAAACTTCCGTATTACTCAACAATTCCATTCCTTTTTTGGGATATTCCAAAAAGACTTAAAATACTTTCTGAGGATACTGAAACAAATACTTGTACGTGTATATTTCTAGCAGTACTATTCACAATAACCAAAAGTTGGAAACAACATAAATGTCCATCAAAGGATAAATGGATAAATTTTTATATATACATAACAATGGAATATCACCATGCCACAACATGGATGAACCTCATAAACATTATGCTAAGTGAAAGAAGCCAGATACAAAAGACTTTTTAAACTGTAATATGTATTGAAGTCAACACCAGGTTTCTGTGAATGCTGGATAATTTTGATGATTCATGAGGTTGTAGTCCAGCGAAAAAATAATAGGATATGTCAATATTGTGGTAACTAGCTTCAGAATTAAAAATAAAATTTTATGCTGAAACATACATTTCAAATGAGGGAAAAATAACAAAGACTGATTTAAACACAAATTATATTCAATTGAATATTTTATTAATATCATGGTACTTAAAAGATTTTTGAGAACCTGCTATGTATACAATTCTGTTAAATCATGGGGGTAAGATAAACCTTTATATTCTCTCTGGCCGAATACCTCTATATTTGAGTAAAGTTTTTGACCTCTCTGTATGTCAGTTTTCTCATCTTTAAATTGAATTAAATTGGCTTATTTAATTGGTAGAAAATTTAATTGGTTAATACATGTAAAGTGTTTAGAATAATTTTAGGCAACTGCATCAATATATATAAACTGTTACAGATTTAAAAAATTATAAATCAGTATGTTATATTCATATAGTATGTAATTTTTATGCCCTAATTGTTTTGATACTTTGTACTTTTGCATTTATTCTCTCATTTCTTCCTCACTACACTCCTTTACAATGTTTACAAGCCTTATCCTCCTTTGTAGATAAGCAACTTGAATTCAGAGAAGTTAACGGACTAACTCAAAGTTAACTAAGTGGTAAGCCAAGCAGATGAGCTTTAAACCCAAACTCTTCAGATGGTGAATGTGTTCATCATACATTCATGTCAGTATGTCAAAATACATCAAACTGTACAATTTAAATAAATGTTGTTAAACTGTGTGTCAATTATATAAATTATATAAATATGTACATGTATATGTATGCTTATTATGTATGTACTGTATTTTTACACAAATAATGTGTGCCTTCTACATTTGTTTGCCAACTGTTCCCTCCTCCCATGAGGTATTTTCATTATGCTAATTTTCATTATGAAAATACCTCCTGGAGGGAAGGAGCAATTGGCAAACAAATGTAGAAGGAAAGTGTTATTTGAGTAAAAATACAGTATACATATATGTTATTAATAAATACATATTACACAGAAGAAAAAGATAAAATCATGACTCTTGTTAAAAAATAAAGTGAACATGTGTCAAAGATTTTATTTAACTCAATTAGGGCACCCTTAAAATATTAAAACTGGTTCAAACTACATAAGAGGAGCTAAATATTTATAGACAATTAATAAATGAATGTTAAATTTACTGAACTAGATACAAAACTGGCTAATGCCCTATAGGACCATAAACAATAAATTTTAGGAGTTTTTTTTGTTTTTGTTTTTCCTATTAAGCAAAAAATATGTGCATTTCCAGTAAACAAAAATCTTGGTTAACATCAGTGGTTACAGAGTTGTAAAACAGCTTTAGCTAACAGTAAGTCAATCAGAGGTGCAAGCCCAGAGCAGCACCTAAAGAACACCCAGTAAGCTCTTTTGTATCTTTTCAAGTTTTGGATATATTTTCTACATATAGATTTCTTCCTATCTTATTTTAATATTCTTATTTTAAATTGATTCAATTCATAATCTGAAGCTCTTGCTATAAACAAAAATATGAAACTTTGAATAGACTCAATATAATTCTCAAGAGTTGTAATTGGATTTTCCTTAAAGATTATTTAATTGAAGCCATATATTTGCCATTAAGGCATTAAACAAGGAATTATATTTGTATAGTCCTGATAAAATACCCTAAAGAGTAATGTACAGTACATTGCTAGGATTTATGTGAATAATACCTTGTTTACTTATATCTGGATCCCTGGTGGCGCAGTGGTTAAAAGCTCGACTGTTAAATCAAAAGACTGGCAGTTTGAATCCACCAGCTGCTCCCTGGAAACCCTATAGGGCAGTTCTACTCAGGCCTATAGGGATGTTATGAGTCGGAATTGACTCTACAGCAATGGATTTGTTTTAACTTATATGTAGGTAAAAAATTGCTAATCTTTATACTATGATATTATATAAATACATTAATTATATTTCATTTGCTTTCTGCTAATAGCCTAAGTATTAAAGCAGCTAATTTGTCCACCCAATATATATACTGACTACATTTTCTCATATCAATTTAATACGGCTTATATTCTGTTGAAACTCATTTAAAATAACTGTGTATGCTTCAGTTATCTATAAGTCATCTGTGTACAATATTCCAGAGGAAATAATTATGTGATAAATTACTTTTTATGTTCAAATGAAATCAGTTTTTACAATAAGTGAAATATTGCATTTCTTCGAATGTCTTAAGCTTTACCATTGCAAAAAATACAATTATGCATGAATGAAGAGGGAATTTAAATTAATTTGTGCATTAAAATTAATTGAGTCAAAGTTCTGACCTCACATTATCCTTGATACTTACTGAAGTTACACAATACAGTCATGTGTTGCTTAATGTCCATGATACGTTATGTGAAATAGGATGTTATGTGATTTGGATGTTGTTCGAAAACGAAATTGGATCCTGCTGCCTATGATTCAAAGCATACACTGTTATAGGGTAAACTTTTCATTTATAAGTAGGGAAAGTTCACATTAAAATAACGATAGAAAGTACAGTACATACATAAGCCAGTAACATAAGCATTTGTTATGACTATCAAGACATATGTATTATAGGTTATATATGTACTGTACTACTATATATGGCTGGCAGCAAAATCGCTTTGTATACAAGAGACAAGAGATACATATGTCACGTGCGGGAAACTGTTTCGTTCACTAGGTCGGGTTACATCCCCTAAGTCCTGTTCTCTGATCAGGATTTCTGAACTTATGGGACCACGGATGAATATGCGGGTCAGACATTGCCTGATGGACGTTATTTGGCACATAAACGTATATTTATTTGTTCAACCAATACGTATTGAATGTGAGCTATGTGCCAGGCATTGTCTGAAGTGCAGACATAGAAGTAAATGTAAAGACCAAAGCTCCACGGAGCGTACATACCAGTGTGAAGAGACAGAAAATATATCAGTAATTTAGTCATTATAGTGGGTCGGACAATGCTAAGTGTAGTAGGGGAAAATAAAGATGTGAGACATATTCGGAAGTATAGGGAGGATAGCAAAAATTTTAAATAGGGTTGTCAGGGATGTTGAGAAGTGACCTCTCATTTGATAAAAAGGCCTGAAGTAAGTGAAAGAATGAGCTACAAGGATATGCATAACCAATAATAAGAAAGAGCTCATGTAAAAGCTATGAGTTAGATGCATGACGAGTGGATAAATCAAGTGCTTGTGAATATATGATAAGTTTTCATATTTTTAAATACAGAAGATGATCATCAAAGGACTGTGAAATAACAAATTGGCAATAAGAAAACTCAAAAACAGGAGGTGGGGCCAAGATGGAGGAATAGTCAGATGATTCCGGTGGACCCTCTCACAACAAAGACCTGAAAAAAAAGTGAATCAATTATATATGGCAATCTGGGAGCCCTGAACATCAAAGGCAGAATTGAGGAACCGGAATGAGTGGCAGGAGGAGGGAGAGATGGTTCAGAAGCAGCGAGGAGTTGCCAGACCTGACCCTGCGAGAGCCTGAGCCTTTCAGGCCTGATCAGCTCAGGAGTGATAAGTGAGACAGGCAAGCAGTGGTACTCGAGAAGCTCATTTTCCACACTGGGAGAGACCCAGTACAAGAGAGTCTTCACAGCCACACAGAACCAGGGAGAAGCAGCCCTGGATCAGATAAAGTTAAGTACTTGCATACGGCTTACTGCACAGATCAAAAACACCCCGCTTAGGGAAAAACCACTCTCCCATTTACCTCCCTACTCCCTGATCTGCACTGGGTCCTGGATCAGCTTCAGCAATTGCTGAGTCCCCTGGGCCAGAAGTAGGATCAGTCATACATCCTCAGCCATTCTCCCTGCCTTGGAGAGTGAACAAATTAACAAATGGGAAAAAATAAACTACCGGCTCCTCTAAGCCAGGAACCCAGGGTAGGCACAGCAACTTTGCCTAGGCACAGGCATAAGGGATCCACAGACTTTGAGTACCTTTCCCCCTGCAGACACTTGTGTGGGCCCATCTCAACAGCATAGGTCCTCATTACTGCAGTACAACAGGGTATATACCAGAATTTTAACTTCAGATATTTCAGCTGTGAAGTGGCAGGTTCATGACATTTGACACTGCTCTGCCCTTTAAGCAGGGTCATCACCTACCCACATCAGGGGCCTGAGGAAGGTGGCTCCACCCACGCCACCTAGCCACATGCATGTAATAGGGGCCCATGAATAAGAGGTGGCCCCCAGTCCTTACAGCCAACAGCATTAGATGCTCATAGTGCGGCTGCAAAACCCGGCTACATACGCGCTCTAGGGAACAGGGACACGCCTTCCTCCTGGACACTCGGGGGTGGTTGTCAGCCCCCTGCCTTGCTCAGAGTGTGTCCCCCTGCTTCAGCTAGATGCCTGTGCCTACACCAATCACCCATGCCTGTCTAGGACTGTAAGTGAGAACCTACACCACGTATTTGGTGTCTATATACCTGGGCACATGAGCTGAATATGTACAAGAGGAGTGGGTGGACTCCTGAGCTCACATACCCAGTAACAGAT
>NW_004443999.1:14417680-14418854 GCF_000243295.1 Trichechus manatus latirostris
GAGAAAAAAATCACCAACTTCATATGGAAATGGAAGAGGCCCCAAATAAATGAAGCATTACTCAAGAAGAAGAACAAAGTGGGAGACCTCATACTACCTGATTTTAGAACCTATTATACCACTATGGTAGTCAAAACAGCCTGGTACTGGTACAAGAGATACACAGACCAATGGAAACAGAATTGAGAATCCAGACATAAATTCATCTACCAATGAACAGCTGATATTTGACAAAGGCCCAAAATCCATTAATTGTGGGAAAAGACAGTCTCTTTAACAAATGGTGCTGGCGTAACTAGATTTCCACCTGCAAAAAACTGAAACAAGACCCATACCTCACACCATGCACAAAAACTAACTCAAAACAGATCAAAGACTTATATATAAAATCTAAAAAGATAAAGATCCTGGAAGAAAAACTAGAGACAATGCTAGGAGCCCTAATACATGGCATAAACAGAATGCAAGCTGTAAGTAACAATGCACAAGCACAAGAAGAGAAACTAGAAAACTGGGATATCATAAAAATCAAACACTTATGCTCATCAAAAGACTTCACCAAAAGAGCAAAAAGACATCCTACAGACTGGGAAAAAATTTTTATCTATGACAAATCCGATCAGCGTCTAATCTCTAAAATCTACAAGATACTGCAAAACCTCAACAACAAAAAGACAAATAAACCAATTTAAAAATGGGCAAAGGATATGAACAAGAACTTCGCCAAAGAAGATATTCAGATGACTAACAGATACATGAAGAAATGCTCACGATTATTAGCCATTAGAAAAATGCAGATCAAAAGTACAATGAGATATCATCTCACCCCAACAAGACTAGCATTAATCAAAAAACACAAAATAATAAATGTTGGAGAGGTTGTGGAGAGACTGGAACACTTATACACTGTTGGCGGGAATGTAGAATGGTATAACCACTTTGGAAATCGATTTGGTGCTTCCTTAAAAAGCTAGAAATAGAAGTACCATATGATCCAGCTATCTCATTCCTTGGAATATATCCTAGAGAAATAAGAGCCATCACACAAACAGATATATGCACACTCTTGTTCATTGCAGCACAGTTTACAATAGCAAAAAGATGAAAACAACCTAGGTGCCCATCAACGGACGAATGGATAAACAAATTATGGTATATCCACACACTGGAATAA
>NW_004443999.1:14419736-14430727 GCF_000243295.1 Trichechus manatus latirostris
TTCAGACAGGGATTGGACTGGTCTGTCGGACATAACGTGATGCTTGTGCGGAGTGTGCCTCTTAGCTCAAGTAGATACAAGAGACTAAATGGGCAGTTTCTGTCTGGAGGTGAGATGGGAAGGCAGAGAGGGTTAGGAGATGGTTGAAAGGACATGGGGAATTGGGTGGAAAAGAGTTGTGTGTTGTCACAGTATGGGGAGAGCAATTAGGGTCACATAACAATGTATGTATAAATTTTTGTATGGGAGTCTAACTTGAAATGTAAACTTCTTTTAAACTACAACAATAAAAAAAGAAAACAAAAAGAAAATTCAAAAAGAGAGCATTTGTATTTTACCTTATAAAATCCTCCTAGCTAGAAGCAATGCAAAAGTTAACCATAACAGATGCCAAAACAAGCTCACACTCAACCTATCAAGCAATTCTTGGAAATGGCATTATTTCTGCTCTGGGAAACCCAAGTCTAATTATAATTTTTTACGCTGGCAATCACTGCTTTTTTCCATTCTGAGAAACAACCCCTGGAGGACTGGGGAGAGAAAGAAGTTCACACTCTTTCTATGTAAAGTACATCTAGTCATCCAAGTTTAATGATGTTGGTGTTGTATGAGTAAACATAAGCTATGATGTCTATGACATACTTCATTTTTGACAACAAATTCTTTAAACTACTAATTTAAATATGTTTTTAGACCAAACGAGTTAATAGTAGAGACTGTACTTTCCATTTTCTTAGATCCTATTATCTAGCACTGTTCTTCCTGATACGTTATGAAACTTTTACTATAATTTTGAATAAATGAATGAATGGAATAAAATAAAAACAGGAACCATGCTGTATACTTTTCTTGAATTCATTGCTCTACCAAGTTTAATGATAAATGCACAAAAACACCTATATCAATGTCAAACATTTGACGTAGTCTGCTTATCCTTAAAATTGCCTTTCTATACAATCACTCTGATTTTTAAAATATTTTAGAGCACAAATTAACTTTTATGTCTTTCTCATAATTTTTTTTTTTAGCTCTCCTTAGCCTTGAAAAAATACCAAATTTACTTTCTGATTATCAAATGAGAGCTTTTATTGAAAAATTTTAGCTTCATCTTCAGTCTTAGACCCACATTTAGAGTGACATATGTAGATAATTAATGGTTGGAATTAGAAAGAGGTCAACTCTTAGTTACCTTGAACTATCAAAGAGCCATCATCCCTTAATAAACATAATAAACTACATAGCTTTTTCTAAGTACATCTCAATTCCTTGGGGACTTTTATTATTTTTACAAACTCCAATTACATCTATTAAATTCAATTGTTAATTGATACAACTTTGTAGAATTCCTTTTGTACCATGAACAAAACACTATATGGGAATATAACGGACTCATAATAAAATAATAACAAGATTTTGGACAGAAATAATTATAAATAATAAAACATTGACAAAATATATATGAAACAAGCAAAAATATAAGCCATTTCTCACCTTTCCTGATATGACACTCATTGTGAAAGATAGTATGGCTAATGGTAACATAACAAGAAATTACATTTTCAAGGTGTAGGGAAAAAAGACTGAATTTTAACCCTTGTGGAGCTGGTGTTCCTTCCCTTTCATTTAACAGCAATAGGACCCTTGATACAATATTTAATCTCTTGGCCTTAATAAAAGTAGTAAAACCTCACTGGATTCTAATAAAACCAGAGCATTGAGCTAGGGGCCTTCTAATGCTACTTTCATCTGGAAAACTTCCGTATCATGACTTTTCCCAAAAAGTTTCTAACAAAATTTCCCAACTCGATAATTTGTTTACCTGCATCTACTACTTCATCAGATTTGATGTTCAGAATCATAGATTCCAACCACAATAAAATTTTCAACTAAAAATTTTATATTTTGTTTACTCTGCTATGACCAGAAGAGAAAATATTCATTTATATTTTCTGCTATAAAAGATAAACTTAGACGAACTTTGGGTAAATTCAGGAAATTCCTCTCTCTCTCTCTCTCTTTTTTTAAATTCTAAAAGGCTTACTTTCTTATCATAACTGATCTCCAAGAACTTGGAGTGAAAGAAAAAGTAAAAAACTGTATGTTTGAATCCAAGTCCTTTGACAACGGGGCTTTCTTACTAAACAGAGGAAATGGTCAGCGGAAGTCAGCATGGTTCTCCCTATGGCAACCCTAAAGGCCAATACAAGTAGGAAGCGGAAGTGTAAAGGAGTATGGGGAAAAGCAATCTGCAGCTATTATGATTCTTCTCTACTTTCCTCTAAAGTGAATGTTTGAGGAAAGGAGTTTAAAACCAGAGGTAATTATTTCACAACAGGATACGAAAGTCAAGGTTCTTCACTGCCAAAGGAAAGCTTGAGCGGAGAACCAGTGTAGCTGCTTCCTGGTGGAGCTACAGAATGAAAGGCTTGCATGCAGAGAGATTTTTAGTAGACTTATTGAAAATCAGCAAAAGAATATGGTCACACACACACAAAGCCAACAAAATAAAACAAGAATCTGCCCAAGAGGTAAATGAGTGAACCCACCAGAAATACTTTTTTCGGTGGATGTTAAAATGCTGATTATTAAAGTGATAGAAGTACAACTAGAATCAGAGTTTGTTTTTGTTAAAAATCAGAAGGTTGTTTTTTGTTGTTGTTGCTGCTGGTGGTCTCATGTTTGGCCATTACATTCTGCTTTATTGTGACACTAATAATCAGATACATGAATACAGTATTATTACCAAATCCATGTATTACTTAAACCACCTTTTAAACTATCATTAGGAAAAGAGAGTAGAATAGTTTATAATAATTTTAATAATAGGTATTTTAATTTTAAGTATTTAGGATTTTAAAAGTATAACTACGTTTCCATATAAATGTTGTTAATTCTTTACTGGAGATTTTATTTAGAAACTCTAAATAATTGTACTGAGTAAGGAAAGAAAAAAAATCCGTATCTAGTAGTGAAGTTGTAGTTTTCAGTAATTTGTATCTTACCATTTGTGTTTTTACCATTTAGCAAATATTATTATCCTGACAGTTTATTCTATTTAACCTGAAATTGCTTTTAATTTTGAACGCATCTCCATCTCTCTTGATTAATTTTGAAATAATTCATGTGTAATAGTAAACTTATAATAATGTAATTCTATTTAGTACCCTCCTGTCATTTTTTCTATTTTCATATATTTTATTTCTACATATATAAGCAACCACCAAATACTTTATTATTTTTGTTCTATACAATTATCTTTTTTAAAGCGTAATAATCAGATAAAAAGTCTTCTAAATTTACCCACATATTTAACTTTTCAGTGCTCTTCTTTCTTTTCTGAGATATGAAATTCCATTTTTATTTCAGTCTCAAGTATCTACTTTTGCATTTATTTTAGTGAGGATCTGTTGGAATGGATCTGTTCAGTTTTTGCTTTCCTGAATATGTACACATTTCATCTTCATTTCAGTACTATAAAATTGTTTGATTTTCTAGTATCCATTATTTCTAATGAGAAGTCAGCCATAACTTATTATTTCTTCTGATATAAAAGCGTCCTTCCCTAGATGCTTTCAAGATTTTTATCTTTACCTTCATTTTTAACATTTTTGAATATGACACCCCTAAGTGTAGTTTTCTATTTATTTGTCTTGTCATAGGTTTGTTGAACTTCTTCAAACTATATGTTGTTGCTTTTAAGCAAATTTTAAATAATTTCTGCCAATATTTCAATATTCTTCTGCCTCATTCCCCTTCTGCTCACCTATTCTGACTCCAATTATACATAGTTTGGGCAACCTTATACTATTTTACAGATCATCATGGTTCTGTTTATTTGTTTTTAATCTTTCTATTTTTGTGTTTTGGGTTGAATAATTACTCTCAAATTGTCTTCAAATTCATTGATTCTGCATTGACAATCAGTCATCTGCTAATACTAACCAATGCATTTTTTATTAAATAAATTTCATATTTTAGATCTAATATTGGCAACTGATTCTTATATTCAGTAGTGGTCCTGAAGTTCCTAATTTCTTCAGTCATTATGTCCATCCTTTCCTATAGTTTATATAACATTTTTTATGGTTATTTTAAAGTCCTTGTCTGATAAATGTAACATCAGTGTTATCTGTCGTTATGTTCCCCTATTTTTTTGTTCCACGTCTCATTATTCTTTTTTGCATATTGGGGACTGTAGATGTTACCTTGCAGAGAACCTGAATTCTCTTATCTTTCTCTGAAGGAATTAACCTTACTGAAAGATCACTTTGGTGCTTTAGAAGCTTAGTTTTAGCTTGGTTCAGTTAACATAGTTCACTTTTTCCTAAGTTCTGAGTAATACCATATGGTCTTTACTTCTAACACAGAAGCCTTTGGAAGTTTCAGTGGAAATCCCAAGGTATTTCTCAAGCCCCTCAAGCTTGTTTGGACTTGAACTTCAAACCATACTGTCCTAGGACTGAAAATCTGTTGAAATCTCTGCTCAGTTCTTTTATCCTTCTATATAACTTTAGTGAGGACTTCTTAGATTTGTGTCCTTAATATGTGCAGTTTAAGAGTCAGCCAAGTATTTGAGTGAATTTTGTATGTATGAACTTTGGGCTTTCCCACCATGACTCTTCTGTATTGGGATTTCTTGCCTAAATTTGTAGCCACTCTGCTGGTCCTGAATCTAGATCTCTATTCTTCAGTCTAATACTACTGTCACTTTCAGCATGAACTCTATTACATGTATCCTCCATTTTTTTAAAGTTTGCCTTACGCCACTTCCCTTTTATGGAAGACTTACATTAGTACCTATTTAGTAAGAAAGAAATCCAAAGAGGATTTTTGCTTTTATGGAAAAAGGCAAAAAGTGAAAAGAGCATTCAGCATTTGTTGTGGCGCTGGCCCAGAGGTGGTGCTGCGGATGTTGTGCTGGTCCAGACTAAGTGCTTCAGGTTTCTGGGCAGGGTGTGTGCACCTGTGGGGTTGGGTTTGAGTAGGTGTGTCCACAGCATCAGGGCAGTTGCTCTTGCAGTGTTGGCCTGGGGTGGAAGTTTTTATAATGTCAGGTTGTGGCTGGGGCACCTCAGTTGCGGGGTGAGCCAGCCAGAAGCAGGCTGCCTGGGCGGTGCTCCTACCACGGGTGTCCAGGCCAAATTCCTGCCTCCTGCCATAGGCTCCCTCATGTCAGCTTATGGATATCCCCCTCTGTAGATGGCTGGCTAGCCTCTGATGAGTGGCTGGACTGAGGAGTGCCTCCACCCACCTCCAACAGATGGGCTCCCTGAGTGATGTGTGTTTAAGGGACCGATTCCTGGTAATTACGCTTTGTTGCACTCCCCCGGGCTAGGGGAATGCAAACATATGCAACCATTGCACTTTCTCTGCAAACTCCCCCACCACTGTACCAGCTGTTAAAGAGGTAGCACACACCCCACGCAGCCAGAGTGAAACTACACTGTACATATATTGTTTCTACTTTATGTAGGCTATGTATTGATCATATGATTCTTGCTTTTACTATAAGGTAGCGTTATTTTAGGTTTTATGTGTTATTTGATACGATTTGGTAGGTTATTTTTTGGGTCTGAGAACACTCAAAATTTTTACCCATATAAATTGATGGTAACTGCTTCTTCACTTTATGCCATTTTGGCTTACGAAAGGTTTCATAGGAACTCTCTACTTTTGGATAGTGGGAGAAACCTGTATGTGAGTATACCAGTGTCTCCAGGGGAAAATGAGATAAATGTGAGTCTTAACTACTGTGATTTTTTTTTTAAGGAAATGCTTCAGGTTCTGCCTGATATTGGATGCTCTTCAGTGCTTTTAGACAGTTGATTTTTATATTTGTTCAGGATTTTAATTGTTATTGGCAGGAGTCATAGTCTAATATGAACTATTCAATCTTATCAGAAGTTGGAATATAATGTGTACTTTTGAAGGAAGGAGATAAATGATATATGTCTAAGCTTATACAGTCCTCATTCAGTTACTTGAAGTTTATTATCCTGTTGAGCAAAGTTTTCATATTTGATTGATTGATAGATTGGTTTAGAAATAGATGAACTGGACAAAGAATTTTGTTTTAATCTAATCTAGTCTTTTCTAAATTTTGGTATGCTGTATGTAGAAAAGACAAGATAATGATTTTCTTTTCATCCAAGCATAACCTCATTTTTCACATGATGGCTTAGGCAAGTCTCAAAAAAAATCATAAAGGATTTATACAAACATTCAAGGCTATTGCAAATAAATTGTTGGGTGAATGTATTCTGAAAGTGTAAAGACTATAATAAAAAATTTAACTGAATATTCCAGTTGTATCCTTGAGAGACGAGATACTTATTCTAAACAGAGGATTACCTTTATTTTAAATCCAATTTTCATTTTAAATTTTTGTTAGCAGAGATTGGAAAAATGCCATTTTCTTTTTTACAACTATTTTTCATACTCTGATGTCAGTAGCAAATAGTTCAGTAGTTCTTAAACTGTACTCTATTCTAGAGAGCTGGTTAAAAATGCAAATATACAGAGTTGAGGTATTTGTACATTTGTACAGTATTTTTCTTTTTAAGAAAAGTAAAAAGATTCCATGCCTTTGTATCGAATTTATGTTGTATTTTCTCCTTCATTTAAAGATTACAATGTTTTATTTTAGATTTTTTAACTTCACAATATATTGAAGTGAGAAACACAAGTCTCTGACTCCAGATTATGGAAAAAATGGTAACTTCATAGCATCTGCAATCACTTTTATGCTACCTGCTGTAACCACCAAGGATTTGGAATTTTCTTATGGGATCTGATTTGTGAAGTGCACATCCTCCACAGGAAAAAAAAAAAAAAAGGACACTGATGTAAAAATTGATGAAATCCAAATACAATCTCTAGTTTAGTTAATAGTATTGTACTGAAGTTAATGTCTTAATTTTGATAAATTTACTATAATTATATAAGATGTGAACATTAGGAGAACTGGGGAAAGGTATCTGAGAGTTCCCTGTATTATCTGTGAAACTCTTCTGTAAATCTGAAATTACTTCAAAATAAAAAAAGTTTAGAAATGCATCATGTGACTTTAAAGAAAATTTCATTGGAGTACCTTCTGAGAATTTTCTTCAATAAAGAGGAACAAACTTTCACAGCTGTCCTTCATTCCAGCTTTTTTTTTTTTTTTCCCTTTAAGACCCTTTAAATGAACAATCATCCCTTGGTCCTATTGATCCTCATGGAATAGGCACTGGATAAATGCTGGCTGTATGAATCGGTCCTTTTGATGTATTTAAAGAACTTTTTATTATTGGGATTTGGATTGCCTTGAAAGGTGGTGCAAAAATTTTCTTTTGACTCACTTATGTTTGAATTGCCCCTGACCTGCCACATTGTGTGCTTTTTGGTTCTCTTCATGAAAGATCCCCATGAGGATTTAAAAAGATGTATACTGCCCCCTCTACCCCTTCAGCTCTCATGATGGATTCTTTTAACTTCGCCAGTTAAATATCTTGGATTGCTTTTATTTTACTATCTGTTCTCAGATAAAAATGATAAAAAAAAAAATAAGGTGATCATTCTGTAAGATAGTATATATCAATAAAGATCAAAAGAGAATAAATGGAGGTGTTGACTACAGAAAATAGAAGAGTCAATTGGATTGTAATCATATCTATCTTCTTAAAATTCTTTTTGAAATGCTCCCTGGGTTTTTCCATGGTCTTCCCACACTCTTTAGCATCCAAGGGGTGCTATTTTGTATGATTATTTTGCATGTTTATATGTGCACATTGTTTCCTTCTGTCAATCATTTTCAGCCCTCCTGCTCTCTAAAGCTAAACCATTCTATATGTTCTTGATCCTTTCACTCTCCTCCCTGCTTTCTTCAATATCTTAATCTTTTGATTATTTCCTCTTGCTTGTATGCTTAAAAATATTCTCTTCTTTTAATCTTTTTATTCAGCCTTCAAAAAGTACTCAAATCTCATGGATCTCTCAACCTGCTATTCCTTAAGCCACTGTGTTATCTTGTATTTTCTACCCCAGATGGGGAAAAACAAATCTTTGAAAAGTAGTGTCTCGCTGTCTCCTATTCTTCAGTAGCTTTCCATTATTTAATTTTCTAGCATTCCTATCACCATTATTCCACTGAAGCTGTTATTTAAAAAGCCCCAGTGACTTATTTGTACTCAAACTCCTTAGTGCTCAAACTAATCGATGTCTCTGGATAATTTGACAATATTGATTTCCAGCCTTCTAGAAATCCTTCTCCATTGGCTTCCATAACATTCTAACCTCCTGGAACTATTCTGACCTCCTCAACTGCACATTATTTCCTCTGGTTCTATATTTTCAATCAGATTTTTACCAATTCTGACTTTGACATGATTATCCCTTATCCGTACTTTTTCATTGTCTATACAACTATGTACTATGGCTTTATGTATTACATACACATGATGACTCTGAAACATGTCTTTATCCTTGACACTTCTCCTGAGCAGCAATTCTACTCTAATGAACAGAACTTGTTATACATTTCTTTCAGGATCTTCTACAAATATTTCAAACTCACGTTGCTAAAAAATTAAACCCATTCTCTTCATTCTAAGAACGTGTTGTTGCTGTTGTTCGATCAACATCACGTGACAGAGTAGAACTACCTCATACGGTTTTCTAGGCTATAAATTTTATGGGAGCAGATCACCAAGTCTTTCTCCAGCAGAGCTTCTGAGTGGGTTCTAACCTCCAACCTTTCGGATAGCAGCTGAACTCTTAACCATGGGGCCACCAGGGCTCCTTTTCCAAGAACTTACCCTTTTCTATATATTTATCAATGTCAGTGACACAAAAATACTTTCTTTTTAAAAGAAGTTCACTACTTCTCTTTACCCTAAACAATTATTGTATTGTTTAGGGTAAAGTAAAGTAAAACATTGGTTCTATATTTACATTCTGTCATATTTACCTATATCTTTCACTTCCACTATTCCTTCTTACCACCTTGTGTCTGTGAGTTTGTCATACTGTGGTGGCCTGCCTGTTGCTGTGATACTGGAAATTTTCCCATAGGTATTTCAAATACCAGCAGGGTCACCTTTGGTGGACAGGTTTCAGCTGAGCTTCCAGACTAAGACAGACTAGGAAGAAGGACTTACTTCTGAAAAAATTGGCTAGCGCAAACCTTACGAATAGCAGAGAAACTTTGTCTGATATAGTGCCAGAAGACGAGCCCCTCAGGTTGGAAGGTACTCAAAAGACAACAGGGGAAGAGATACCTCCTCAAAGCAGAGTCGACCTTAATGATGTGGTTGGAGTCAAGCTTTCGGGACCTTCATTTGCTGAGGGGCCACTACTCAAAACAAGAAGAAACAGCTGCAAACATCCATAAATAATTGTAACGTGGAATGTACGCAGCATGAATCTAGGGAAATTGGAAGTTGTCAAAAGGAAATGAAATGCATAAAGATCAGTATGCTAGGCATTAGTGAGCTGAAATGGACTGGTATTGACCATTTTAAATCCGACAAACATATGGTCTACTATACTGGGAATGACAAATTGAAGAGGAATGGTGTCACATTCACTGTCAAAAAGAACACTTCTAGATCTATTCTGAAGTACAACTCTGTCAGTGATAGGATAATATACATATGCCTACAAGGAAGAGCAGTTAATACAACTATTATTTAAATTTACCTACCAACTACTAAGGCCAAAGATGAAGAAACTGAAGATTTTTACCAACTTCTGCAGTCTGAAATTATTATACTTGCAATCAAGTTTCATTGATAATTACTGGTGATTGGAATGTGAAAGTTGTAAACAAAGAAGAAGGATTGGTAGTTGGAAAATATGGCCTTGGAGATAGAAATGACACCATACATCACATGGTAGAATTTTGCAACACCAGCAAATTCTTCATTGCAAATTCCTTTTTTTCAACAACATAAACGGCATGGAATACACAGGAATCAAATCGATTACATCTGTGGAAAGAGATGATGGAAAAGCTCAATATCATCAGTCAGCAAAAGACCAGGGGCCCACTGTGGAACAGACCATCAATTGCTCATATGTTAAATTCAAGTTGAAGCTGAAGAAAGTTAGAACAAGTCCACGAGAGCCAAAGTATGACCTTGTGTATATCTCACCTGAATTTAGAGATCATCTCAGGAACAGATTTCACACATTGAGCACTCATGACCAAAGACCAGATAAGTTGTGGAATGACGTCAAGGACATCATACATGAAGAAAGCAAAAGGTCATAAAAAAGACAAGAAAGAAAGAAAATACCAAAATGGATGTCAAAAGAGACTCTGAAAGTTGTTCTTGAACATAGAGTAGCTAAAATGAAAGGAAGAAATGAAGAGTTGAACAGAAGATTTCAAAGGGCAGCTCAAGAAGACAAAGTAAAGTATTATAATGAAATGTACAAAGACCTGGAGATAGCAAACCAAAAGGAAAGAAAATGCTCAGCATTTCTCAAGCTGAATGAACTAAAGAAAAAACTCAAGCTTTGAGTTGCAGTAGTGAAGGATTCTATAGGCAAAGTGCTGAACGACACAGGAAGCATCAAAAGAAGATGGAAGGAATACACAGAGTCACTCTACGAAAAAGAATTGGTCAATGTTAAATCATTTCAGGAGGTAGCATATGATCAAGGACCAACGGTACTGAAGGAAGAAATCCAAGCTGCACTGAAGGCATTGGCAAAAAAAAAAAGGCTCCAGGAATTGACAGAATATCAATTGAGATGTTTCAACAAACTGATGCAGTTTTGGAAACACTCACTCCTCTTTGCCAAGAAATTTTGTAGACAGCTACCTGGCCAACCAACAGGAAGAGATCCATATTTGTTTCCATTCCAAAGAAACAAGATCCAACAGAATGCAGAAATTATCAAACAATATCATTAATATCATACACAAGTAAAATTTTGTTGAAGATCATTCAAAAGCAGTTACAGCAGTATATTGACAAGGAACTGCCAGAAATTCTAGCCAGATT
>NW_004443999.1:14432169-14433883 GCF_000243295.1 Trichechus manatus latirostris
AGAGGCTACAAGGAGATTGGAACTCTTATGCACTGCTAGTGGGAATGCAAAATGGTACAATCATTTTGGAAAATAATATGCCTCTTCCTTAGTAAGCTAGAAATAGAAATACCATATGATCCAGCAATCCCACTACTAGGAATATACCCTAGAGATATAAGAGCCATCACACGAATAGACATATGCATACCTATGTTCATTGCAGCATTGTTCACAGTAGCAAAAAGATGAAAACAATCTAGATAACCATCAACAGATGAATGGATAAACAAACTATGGTACATATACACAATGGAGTATTACACAACGATAACAAACAATGATGAATCTGTGAAACATCTCACAACATGGATAAATCTGTAGGGCATTACACTGAGTGAAAGAAGTCAATCACAAAAGGACAAATATTGCATGAGACCACTACTAGAAAAACTCATTAAAAAGTTTACACACGAAAAGAAACAATCTTTGATGGTTACGAGGAAGGAGAGGGATGGCAATAGATAAGTGGTAACTTTGGTGAAGGGTAAGACAGTACACAATACTGGGGAAACCAGCACAACTTGTCCAAGGCAAGGTCGTGGAAGCTCCATAGACACATCCAAACTCCCTAAAGGACTGAATTACTGGGCTGAGGGCTGTGGGGATCATGGTCTCAGGGAACATCTAGCTCAATTGGCATAATATAGTTTATAAAGAAAATGTTCTACCTTCTACTTTGGTGAGTAGCATGCAGGTTCTTAAAAGTTTTTGAGCAGCCATCTAAGATACCTCACTGGTCTCACCCCTTTGGGAGCAAAAGAGAATGAAGAAAACCAAAGACACAAGGGAAAGTTTAGTCCAAAGGGCTAATGGACCACAACTACCACAGCCTCCACCAGACTGAGTCCAGCACAACTAGATGGTTCCCAGCTACCACCACTGACTGCTCTGACAGGGATCACAACAGAAGGTCCTGTACAGAGCTAGAGAAAAATGTAGAAAAAAAATCTATCTCACCAAAAAAAGACCAGACTTACTAACCTAATGTGGACTGGAGAAAACCCAAGAGTTTGGCCCTCGGACACCGTTATAGCTCAGTAATGAAGTCACTCCTGAGCTTCACCCTTCATCCAAATATGATACAGGCCCAGAAGACAAAAATGAGACTAAAGGGGCACACCAGCCCAGGGGCAAGGACTAGAAGGCAGGAGGGGACAAGAAAGCTGGTAATAGGGAGCCCAAGGTTGAGAAAGGAGAGTGTTGATATGTCATGGAGTTGGTAACCAATGTCACAAAACAATATGTGTACTAATTTTTTAATGAGAAGCTATTTTGTTCTGTAGACCTTCATCTAAAGTACAATAATAATAGAAGGAAAAAACATAGTAACCATTATGAGAAAGGTGCAGGACCGGGCAGTGTTTCATACTGTTGTACTTCGGGTTGCTATGAGTCAGAACACACTCGACGGCACCTAACAACAGCATCCCTCCCCAGGGACTCCTCTTGTCTCCTAGACTCTGGTAATAATCTCTAATAGGATACTCTCTTTAGTAGCTTTATATCTGTAAGCATACCACAAACTTAGAAGTTTTCATTGCCATCACCTGCATAGTAACTAACACTTTTTGCTCTTGCTCTGATGGTAGTTTGGATTTGCCATCGGTGTTTCGGCTTCTCTGTGGAGACACACAGCTTAGGTATGTGTTTTCAGTATTGGAATGCATGCTTA
>NW_004443999.1:14434398-14436141 GCF_000243295.1 Trichechus manatus latirostris
CATTAACCCAATGGTAATGAAAGAGCTATTAAGTGCGCTTCCTTTAATTTTAGTCTTTTTTCTAAGAACTGTCCCTATCTTCCTTGCCCAACCTGCTCCCTCTACCCTTTTCTCCCAATTACCTTCTATCTCAATTCTCATATCAGCTTAATCACCACTTTGTTGGTAAACTCCTCCCCGAGTGTTCACACAAAATCAGGTTTGCACATTTCAAGTGTTCATAATGGTCCTCTGCTTTTATGTCATGACATTTATCAAAGCTTATACTTACAAGTTTGAGTCATGATTTGACAACGTCTATTTTCCCTCGGCCTATAAGCAGAGTGTCTGGCACTCAGTACACATGAAATATACAGGTGTTGAATGAATGCATGCTACCCTTTATTATCTTGTAGTTATTTCAGGTACTGTCGAGAAGATTTTGAGTCATAGAAACCCTGTGTGAACAGAGTAGAACTTCCATATAGGGTTTTCTTGGCTGTTGTCTTTACAGAAGCAGATCACTATGTCTTTCTCTTCTAGAGCCATTGGGTGGATTCAAACCACCAAACTTTCGGTTAGCAGCTGAGCACTTAACTGTTGCACCAGCAGGGCTTTTACTATCTTAGAACTCCCAATTTGACCATGTAGAGGCATTTATACTCCCCACAGTATCAGCCACACGATTTTAGTACATAATAAACCATAGTCCAGCAATTGTTGACTGAATGACAACCAGAAAATGCTGCTTTCCTAAAAACATTTCACCTGATCATTTGTTCTTATTTTTATTTCACACACACACACACACACACATATATATGTTAAATAATCTTATTTCTAGGTCAATCATTTAAAGAAAGTATTTCCCAAAAGACAAACAATAATGATCCTGTACAAGGCTTTAATAATTCCACACATTGGCCATGACTTCCTAAGATGTTTGTGCATATGAAGTACATGGAGAGCTTATCTTTTGATTTTTCATATTCCTTAGCCAATATGATTTGATATGCATGGAGTAAAATGAGACCATATACGTTTCTGCACATTTTTAAAGAATTATAAACATGTGCCTCATTGTATGTTAACTGACATATGGAGGCAGTAAATACCGAGAGAGTACTTAATTGCTTAAACCCTCATCCTGGCAGCAGCGAGTCTTTCATAAATCTTGATAATATGCTTCTGATTACTTGTTGCCTCAGTGCCATATCATAAGGACAAGTGTGAATGTAAGTGTTTGTCTGCATTTATGGTTATATATCATTTTACGCAAGTGAGCTATAAACCAGTAGGATTAGGGTGGGGCTAAAAAATGAAAAGTGAGACAAAAATACCAAGAAATCGAGGTTTTCTCAGTTATGCTTCCTCACCATTGTGAAAAACAGTATTTTCAGCCAACAGATGCCTTTATCTATAAGATGAACTTGTTCAGATTTCTCCCTAGCAGGTAACACTTGAACAATGATCTTTTTGTCTTCCAGAAATGCCTTTAAGAGTACTTGTTTTTAGATAGACAATGCAATGTAGGCTGATAAATCAGAGAGAACGTAAGGAAGTAAAGTGTGCAACAGACATTTCATCTATATTTTAAAAAATCATTTTGAGGTTTGGCAGAATGCCTAGTGACTAACCCCAGTATTCCAGGATCTATTGAAAGAGATGACAAACGGAAAAGGGGCTTTAGCAGCTGCACTGTTACAACGCAAGTTTTCAGGATGCTAGAACCTCATTTGGATTGTGGTTTGATGTAGGTTACAC
>NW_004443999.1:14438597-14439441 GCF_000243295.1 Trichechus manatus latirostris
ATCTAGTATCATCCTGATAAAATTATGGTGTTGATACTAGGGCTTTTAAGTTTCCTGTTAGGATCTGAATATTTGTCAATACAATTAAAAGAACCCTGAACTACTCAATGCTTAAAATGTGTATAAGGAGAACAACCAATATACAATCCAATGTGAATAAAGAGACACAGTGGTGCTGGTTGCACAACATGATAAACATTAATGTCACTGATTTATATGTATAAAAAATGCTGAAATGGCAAGTGTTTTGTATATATATATATACGTATTATACATATATAGATACACACATACACACACATATATATAACAAAACATTTGCCATTTCAACACGTGTGTGTGTATATGCCTGTATGTATATTAAACCCAAAAAATCCATTGCCTTTGAGTTGGTCCAACTCATAGCCACCCTACAGGAGAACTGCCCCATAGGGGTTTCAAGGCTGTAATCTTTATGAAAGCCGACTGCCACATGTTTCTCCCATGGAGCGCAGGCTGGTGGGTTTCAACCACTGATTTTTCTGTTAACAGCCAAGCACTTAACCACTGTGTCATCAAGCTCTTGTATACGTATATATATGCTTATAATAATAAAAAAAAAAGAAAATTAAAAAGTATGTATAAGGCAAAAACTTTAGTTTCAGCATCTTAGATATTTCAATTTTTTTCCCAATTTTTTAACACGAAGAGAGCATTATACATAAAATCTTTACTCTTGATAAAGTAGTTACTGGTTTGCTAATATTAATGTCTGAGTCATACTAAATCTTAATAGAATATAATTGTCACTAAAATAATACCAACAAGTAAAGTAGATTTAACTTTTCAAATGTGGAGAAAAAAC
>NW_004443999.1:14440076-14441803 GCF_000243295.1 Trichechus manatus latirostris
CCTCATGATTGTTGTTATGCTTGAGTCCATTGTTGCAGTCACTGTGTAAATCCATCTCACCAAGGAACTTCCTCTTTTTTGCTGACCCTCTACCTTACTAAGAATGATGTCCTTCTCCAAGGACTGGTCCCTCCGGATAACACGTCCAAAGTACCTGAGACAAAGTCTCACCATCCTCACTTCCAGGGGGCACTCTGGCTGTACTTCTCCCAAGACGTGTTTGTTCTTCTGGCAGTCCGTGGTATGTTCAATATTCTTCACCAACACCATAATTCAAAGACGTCAATTCTTCTTCAGTCTTTCTTATTCATTGTCCAGCTTTCACATGCATACAAGACGATTGAAAATATCATGCGTTGGGTCAGGTGCACCTTTACCAAGCAAAATTCACATGCTCGCATACACACACCCACATGCATTTTAAAACTATCTTTTCAATCATTTTTCAGTCTCTCTGATTTTCTGTTTAAAAAGCTAGTTAACATTCAGCAGTATGTGTTATATCCTATAAATCATTTTAGCCAAATATATCCCAAATAGTTTATTTGCATTGTTTTGTAAACACAAAACGCCATTTTGGGGAGTCACAACTTCTTTTCATTATGTACTATGCTGAGTTTCCTGCTTTTGCTGTTTGCTGAGTCCTTGAGCAAAATGTTGCTTTTGCTTCATTTTTGCCCTTCATATAATGAACACTATAATGTGATATGTAGGATGTGAATCTGTCACTGTGGGTATGTTGTCTCCATAACTGTTATAGATTTTCTTTTTAAAAATTTTTCCTTATATCTTCTTATTACTGTGTCAGTTTTCTGAGATAGACTATAAATTGCTAAGGATTAGATTTTCGTTTTATTAGTTTTTTTCTCTGATACCCTCTATCATAACATAAGATCCCTACGTGTATACTAGCCACTAAATGTTAGGCATCCCATGCTTTTTATTTCCTCCATTAAAAAAGTTTTGGGAATAGAAAATGTATGAATCAATTTTAGCAAATAGCTAAAAACACTCTTTCACACATTCTGTTTTGAAGCTTAAGACCTTGCCAAATGATTTGACTTGGATATCTTGTATTTCTCTGTGCTTCTGTTCATCTTCGGTAGCAGCTAAAGGCAAATAAATGGCCTGCATAATCCACAAGGTACATAATAGGATCAAGCATACATGATATTTTATTTCAGCCAAGGTCTATGGAATTCCCCACCTACCCAAAGAAAACCCACTGCCGTGGAGTCAATTCCAACTCATAGCAACTCTGTAGGACAGAGTAGAATTGCCCCATAGTGTTTCCGAGGCTGTAAATCTTTGCAGGAGCAGACTGCCACATCTTTCTCCTGCAGAGCTGCTGGTGGGTTCAAACCGCAACTGTTGGGTTAGTAGCTGAGTGCTTAACCACTGTGCCACCAGGGTTCCTTTCCCTATCCACAGTGGATACTTAATGAAAGTTCCAAACAGATGGAACCATTGAATTTAGTCCACTTGATAAGTATGTCTTGAAGATTAATAAGATCTCAGATCTACAGGACTCCTCAAATTTTATGTAATTAATATAGATTTCAAAGAATTATAAGGCATTATCTATGCTGTGCAACTGGCTAATTGTTCATGTCTATTTTGTTGTGACTTCCCGACCATTACCCACTGCCATCTAGTTGATTCTGACTCATAGCAACCCTATAGGACAGAGTAGAACTGCCTCGTATGGTTTCCAAGGCCATAATCTT
>NW_004443999.1:14442490-14447598 GCF_000243295.1 Trichechus manatus latirostris
ATCGGCTAACACTCTTGACAGGAGCCCTAGTTACACAATAGTTAAGCTCATAACTGCTGACTGAAAGGTCAGGGATTTGAGTCCAACCAGCAACTCCGAGGGAGAAAAGACCTGGCAATTTGCTTCTGTAAATATTACAGCCTAGGAAACCCTAGGGGCAGTTCTACTGTGTCACATGGGATCACCATGAATCGGAATTGATTTGATAGCACACAAAAACAGCATTGTTGAATCCATAATTTTACAGTAATAGTTTTTCATATTTCTTCCTGACCTATACCCTTAGTGTGGTGTATATATAATTCCTACTCTAACTATAATGACTAAAAGAGACCATACAACAACAAGATTTCTTTTTGGAGAATATGCCTAGTCTGTTTCCATATATGAGATCTAATCACTTTTCATAAAGATCTAATTTTCTCATTGAAGAAATGAGACAGACATGGAAGAGTTACTAAACAGTTGAAAAATGTTAAATGTTATACAGTACTTAAGCTGAGAACACTGTGGTATGAGATCACGTTGTTGTGTGTCTCTTGTAGATATATCAAAGGTGTGGTACGTTAGGTCTGGTGGCTGATTGTTTCTGTTGGTCTTACAGGGTGGCTTTGCCTAAGGACTCAGGGACTATAGGATTAAAAGGCAACGGAATCAAAATAAGTTCCAGGAAACAATGGCTTGAAATGTTAGGTGTCTTTAAAGCACACGTTTCTTTTTAAACTATGCTTACGTGCTTTCAAAATATTCGAAAATGTGGTAAACAGTATTTCTTAAACCCTCTTGAACATGTTTTTCTTCACCTGGCATTCCACAGAATGCATTTTAAGAAATGCTGTCTTAGTTAGTTTTCCATGGTTCATGTTGACACTCCATCTTGATGCTGAAGGATTGAATTTTGTCATTACACAGAACTGGAGCCATATCTTAGCAATAGATTTGCATTAACCAATCTTACAAGACTGATGTATGAAATCGGAATGCCAACAATTTAATTAACAATGAGAATTATGGGAACTATAACTGCCATGGGACCAAACACAATCCTCTGAGTAGTATGTCCTCTCCCTACAGGTAGGCAGCGGGGGAAAGCAAGTTATTCTAGTTGTGAACATGGAAACAAAACAAAAAGACAGGAAGCTCTAGGATTCCAATGAGTAACGCCATAGCATTAAAATAGCCAATGTTGCTCATCCCCCTTAGAAGGTACTCTTGCTGTTAGTACAGTACAAGTTTCATCTTGTGTCCACGGCATATTTCCTCTTGGACAGAGTTTTAAACATGTGACATTGCCAAACTCCTATCCACCATTAACCTTTACCTTTTATGGTTGAAAACTCTCTTACTTGTCAGTTTCATTGCAAACTTCTCATTCTTTTTATTTTTGAGTATGTGTGTGTTTTAGGTGAAAGTTTACAGAGCAAACTAGTTTCTCATTCAAAAATTTATACACAAATTGTTTCACGACATTGGTTTCAATCCTGCATTGTGTCATCACTCTCCCCCTTTCACTTTGTACCCTGGGTTCTCTGGTTCCATTCATCCAGTTTCCCTCGCCCTTCTCTCCATCTTGTCTTTGCTTTTGGGCAGGTATTGCCCATTTGATCTCATATACTTGATTGATCTAAGAAGCACATTCCTTGAGTGCGTTTATTTTACAGGCCTCTCTAATCTTCGGCTGAAAGGTGAACTTCAGGAGTGGCTTCACTTCTGAGTTAGGAGGGTGTCTGGGGGCCACAGTCCCAGGGGTTCCTCCAGTCTCTGTCAGACCAGTAAGTCTGGTCTTTTTTGTGAATTTGACCTTTAGTTCTACATTGTTCTCTGGCTCTGCCCAGGACCCTCTGTTGTAATCCCAGTCAGAGCGGCCAGTAGTGGTAATGATAGCCAGGCTCCATCTAGTTCTTCTGGTCTGTGGTTCATGTGGAGCTTTAGTCCTTTGAACTAATTGCTCCCTTGAGTCTTAGTTTTTTTCACTCTCCTTTGCTCCATACTAGAACAGACCGATAGTTATATCTTAGATAGCTACTTGCAGGCTTTTAAGACCCCGTATGCTACTCACCAAAGTAGGATGTAGAACATTTCCTTTAAGAACTATGTTATGTCAATTGATGTAGATGTCCCCTGAGTCTATGGTTCTTTGCCTTCAAACTTTGGAATTTCATCCCTTGAGGTGTTTAGTTATGTTTAAGAGATTTCCCTGACTGTACTACTTGCGTGTTTTATTGTCTATATTAACATATGAAGAGCACCTACAGTCATGTATTTAGAAATCTTCACCACTGAACCTGTATCTGCCTGTGGGTGTGCTCCCTTACCCCCTGCCTCACCTTTTGGCATATCTATGTATCTATGTATCCATTCATAGATTATTGTTTGTTGATTCTATTGTTGCAGGATTGTCTATGCTATAGTAGTTACCATAACTGTCCTTTTTCCTACGTTCCTGTCAGTGTCCTCTCTTGCCTTGGTCATGTTGTGCTGACTTCTCCCATATTATGTGTTGCTTTTCCCTTCACCAATATTAACACATGTCTACTATCCAGTGGCGTAGTGGTTAAGAGATTGGCAACTAGCCAAAAGGTCAACATTCAAATCCACCAGCTGCTCCTTGGAAACCCTATGGAGCAGTTTTACTCTGTCCTATTGGGTAGCTATGAGTCGAAACCAACTCGATGGCACCTAACAACAACACTATCTCTTTGGTAATTTTCTCTCCCTCCCCCTCCCATCACTGGTAATTATCAAAGAGTTTTTTTTCTTTTTTCCTGTGTGTAAGCCTTTTGTTGTTACTTTATAAAAGCAGTCTCATACAATATTTATCTTTTTGTGATTGACTTATTTCATTCAGCATAATGCCCTCCATATTCATCCATGTTTTGAGATGTTTTGCAGATTCATCACTATTCTTCATTGCTGCATCGTATTCCATTGTATGTATGTACCACAGTTTGTTAATTCATTCAGCTGTTGATGAATACATAGGTTGCTTCCACCTTTTTGCGATTGTGAATAATGCTGCAAAGAACATGGATGTACATATGTCTATTCGTGTCACGGCTCTTATTTCTTTATGGTATATATCTAGGAATGGCATTGCTGAATCGTGGTATTTCTATTTCTAGCTTTTTGAGGAAGTGCCATACTGTCTTCCATGGTGGTTGTGACAGTTTACATTCCAACCAGCAGTGTATAAGAAGTACAATCTCCCCACATCCTCACCAACATTTGTTATTTTCTGGTTTTTTCATTAGTGCCAATAATGTCAGGGTGAGATGATATCTCATCATAGTTTTGATTTGCATTTCTCTAATAACTAATGATCACCAGCATTTCTTCATATGTTTGTTAGCAGCCTGCATGTCTTCTTTGGTAAAGTGTCTCTTCATATCCTTTGCCCATTTTTTAATTGGATTATTTGTTTTTTTTTTTGTTGTTGTTGTTGAGTTGTTGAAGTTTTCTATAAATTTTATAAATAAGATCATTGTCAGATATGTTGTAGCCAAAATTTTTTTCTAAATCTGTAGGTTCTCTTGTTACTCTTTTGGAGAAGTCTTCTGCCGAGCATAAGTGTTTAATTTTTAGGAGGTCCCATTTATCTAGTTCATCTTCTTCTGTGTGTGTATTTTTAGTTATGTTTGGTATTCTATTCATGCCATATATTAGGGTACCTAGCGTTGTCCCTAATTTTTCCTCCGTGGTCTTTATAGTTTTAGGTTTTTCTATTTAGGTCTTTGATCCATTTTGAGTTAGTTTTTGTGTATGGTGTGTGGTATGGATCCTGTTTCATTTTTCTACAGATAGATATCCAGCGTTGCCAAGACCATTTGTTGAAGACTGTCTCTTCCCCATTCCATAAACTTTTGTCCTTTGTCAAATATCAGCTGTCCATAGGTGAATAGATTTACGTCTGAGTTCTAAATTCTGTTCCATTGGTCTATGTATCGACTGTTGTACCAGTACCAGACTGTTTTGACTGCCTTGGCTGTATAGTAGATTCTGAGATCAGGTAGTGTGAGGCCTCTTACTTTCTTCTTCCTTTTTAATAAAGCTTTACTTATTCAGGGCCTCTTTCCCTTCCATATAAAGTTAGTGATTAGTTTTTCCACCTCAGTGAAGAATGCTGTTGGGATTTGGATTGAGATTGCTTTATATCTATATATTGCTTTGGGCAGTATTGATATTTTCACAATGTTAAGTCTTCCTATCCAAGAGCATGGTATGTTTTTCCATTTATGTAGGTCTCTTTTGGTTTATTACAGCAGTATTTTGTAGTTTTCTTTGTGCAAGTCTTTTATGTCCCTGGTTAGATTTATTCCTAAGTATTTATCTTTTGGAGGTCTATTGTAAATGGTACTGTTCCCTGATTTCCTTTCCACAGTTCTCTTTGTTGATGTAGATGAATCCAACTGATTTTTGTATGCTGATTATATCATCTGCAAATATGGATGGTTTTACATCTTCCTTACGAAGGTGGGTGCACTTCTTCTCCTTGCCTTATTGCTCTCGCTAGGATTTCCAATACAATGTTAAATAAGAGTGGTGATAAAGGGCATACTTGTCTGGTTCCCGTTCTCAAAGGGAATGCTTTCAGATTCTCTCCATTGAGGATAATGTTGGCTGTTTTGTTGAAATTCCCTTTATTATGTTGAGGAATTTCTCTTCTATTCATATTTTACTGAGAGTTTTTATCAGGAATGGGTGTTGGACTTTATCCAATGCCTTTTCTGCATCGACTGATATGATCATGTGATTTTTTCCCTTTGTTCTATTTATGTAGTGGATTGCATTGATTGATTTTCTAATGGTGAACCAATCTTGCATGACTGGTATGAATCCCACTTGGTTGTGATGTATTACTTTTTTGATGTGCTGTTGAATTCTATTGGCTAGGATTTTGGTGAGAATTTTTGCATCTATACTCATGAGGGATATTGGTCTGCAGTTTTCTTTTATAGTGATGTCTTTGCCTGTCTTTGGTATTAGGATTATGATGGCTTCATAGAATGAATTTAGGAGTAGTCCTTCCTTTTCTAACTTCTGGAATAGTTTGAGTAGAATTGGTGTCAACTCTTCACTAAATGGTAGAATTCTTCAGTGAAGCCATCTGG
>NW_004443999.1:14448273-14452017 GCF_000243295.1 Trichechus manatus latirostris
TCTGTATGGATGAGATTGTCAATGCAAAGAATAGAGCAAACAAAAACAAATGTATAAAGAGTAGAATATTGGAAAATACTTACATTTAGAAGTATGATGGGACAGAGAACCATAGAGTACCCAGAGGTAGAAGAGGTAAGATGGGGAGACATGATCCTGTGATACTCTACTTCTTGAGAATCATTCAATGGTCTGTCTGTTTGTCTGTCTGTGCGTCTATCTGTCTGTTGATCCATCCATCCATGTATTCACCCTTTATATCATATATATATGAAAAGCTGCCAGCTTCTTTCAGGTCTGAGTTGGTACAGAATGCCACCTGAGATCATCAGAGTGTACTAGGAAGAATATCACCGTGGCAATGAGATTACAAGGTACGTCTCTCTGTTTGATTATTGAAGGCCAGATTAAATTTAGAATACCCAAGCATGCTTACAGGATACTAGTTCCTTTTATGTATATGAATCCAGGTAAAGTAAGCAGTCACTTCACAGGAATTTTACTGGTCTAGCAGAAGTTCGAAGCTCTGGTGGCACAGTGGTTAAGAGCTTGGCTGCTAACTAAAGGGTCAGCAGTTCAAATCTACCAGTGGCTTCTTGGAAATCCTATGGGCCAGTTCTACTATGGCCCTATATGGTTGCTATGAATCAGAATTTACTCAATGGCAATGGGTTTTTGTTTTTTTTTTTTTTAAGCAGAAATTCCTCTTCCTCATACATTCGTCCTTTGGGGAAAGTTCATCACAATGAAGAAGCAGAAATTTGCACAGAGGCCAACGAGCCTCCTAAAAGAAATAGGATTGAGATTGTCCCTTCCCTTGTGTGATTCAACAGTACTTAAAAACAAAGAACAAAAAAAATTCTGAGAGATTGGCATGTTCCTGACTGAGCACAGGTGGCAGAAAAATGATCTTGGGTTTTCAAAGGAAATATACTATGAGAGAGTCTGGAGCCATGCACACTCTAAGTAGTGACAGGTTCCTGGGGTGCCTCCAGACTCAGAGGCCCCAGCAGTGCTTGTACTTTAGGAACAATGTCTGAGCCATGTGGGTGAACTGCAAATAATTAGATTTGTGAGGGTGTCACTGCTGAGGCATGAGGAGGCCCTGCAATTCTTTCTGCTTGAGGTTTGCAAGCCGGGTGGTATCCAAAGATCTCCAGGTACCTGAGAGATCTTCAGGGATAACAACAGGGTTTTGGACAGAGGCAATAGATTACACTGCATTGAGATTTAATCAGTGAGTTGAAAAATGAAAGAACTGTGCCCATATTCGTTCCGTGAGGTGTAGGAGAGATTCACACCACTTAAATAGGGTTGTGTTGTAGACCAAGAGAGAAGAGCACTTTAACAAGGAGGAGATGTTCTCTGGAACAATTTTTGTACAATGGTAAAGAAAAATGTGGCCTGAAGAAAATATCAGTTTTTTTAAACTTTGAAAGTCTATGGTAACTTACAAGATGGTTTATTAGAATACCTACATTGTGAAAGATTAAGCAATTAGAATTGTGGGAGAAGAGAACTCTAGTGCACAGAGATGTTGAGGAAGTTTGCTGGGGTAAATAGAAGAATATTTAAAAATGTTTTTTATTGCCTTTAAAAACAGTAGGCAATCAGAAATGATGAGGATTTTTCTAATAAAATATAATTATTGAGTTTCTAGTATGTACTAGGCATTCTGCTATTTACTGAATACAAATGTTAAAAGAACAAATATGGGTGAAATGGTTGATGAAACTTAAAGATTTCCTAAAAGGCTAGGTTCCTAAAAAGGCACAATGAGATGAGATTGTGTTGACTAAGGATTTCTAGGTAGCAATGAAAGTCCAGTTGAGTTTAGAAAGAGGCGTTTATAACTGGAAACATTATACCCATTGCTGTCGAGTCAATTCTGACTCATAGCAACCCTAAAGGACCGGGTAGAACTGCCCTATAGGGTTTCCAAGGCTGTAATCTTTATGGAAGGAGACTGCCATATCACTCTCCCGCAGAGAGGCTGGTGGGTTCGAACTAGTGACCTTTTGGTTAGCAGCCGAGCACTTAGCCACTACGCCACCAAGGCTTTTTAGGAAGCATTATAGTGTAATGGAAATAACATGGGCTTTGAAATCAGATTTATTTGAATATTGTTTTGGAAGATTTTTGTAATAGAGTGGGAATTCCACAAGGCACAGGGAAGAGAGTTGTCATTCCCAATTAAAGCAGTGAAAGAGTATCCTGATTTTTCTTCTTCTGGTAGATATAAGAATAAAAGATCAAAATCCCTCCATTTAAAAAACAATTAGGAATTTTTCTGTAAGCCTAAAACTGCTCCAAAAATAAAGTTTATTAAAAAAAAAAAAACTTGTAAGAAAATATTACAGCTATGTTCAAGAACATCTACATAAATTTTTGAATTTTGCATGCCAAAGAACAGAATAGGCCAAAGTGCAGAAAAGCATTCCTTCATCTCATGATTAAATTAGTAGATTGTAGAACTTCATTACTTGGTAATATAAATCATTACAGTGTTGAAATGGACTGCAGGGATTCGTTTAGCTCAAATCTCATGTTTTTAAATGCAAAGAGGGAAACTCAAAAACATTAAGTGACTTTCTCTAGTTTATGCAATTTAAAAGAATCTGTGTCAAATGTGAGAACTGAGGGCCACAGAGTCCCAGTCTACTGCATGTCACTGAATTAAGCTTCACATGTTTCATGGGTGTGATTTTTTTTTTCTTTAGTATATTAAATCTTTGTTCTTTATAATCTTTTTTTTTAAGGCAAGACAAAAATGATATACAAAGACATCACTACATTCAACTTTTGTAGCAATACTTGTTTATCTGTGTTGACTTTAATATTTCCATACCTGAAAATTTTTTTTTTCAAAATGCATAATCACATGCAAAGAGTAGTGATTTTTTCCTTGACTAGTTTTCATACGTGATTGAAGTACCTTTTCAAAATTCTGGAAGTACATTTGAATCCTGTCAGAAATAAATGAACAACCTCAACTGAATAGTTCAGTCTCTCTTTTTAACTCTTTGAATTAGATTATCCCTCTCTGCGACTTTCAATTCAAATGAAAAAAGCCACAGATGATGCATCCCAATTGTTAATAGAAGTGGCTGATTCAGATACAATTGTAGAAACATTCCTTACATTATATTTAAAATATAGCAAGATATACAGCAATTTTGAGCAAGTTTGTCATTACCGTTAACACATATAAAAGGGAATTGTCAACTTAAAGTCAGACACTCTTTTACAATATATGATTTTACATTTGTGAACTTGATTGCATAATGATACAATAGTGCAAGACTAAGTTATTCAGTGATAGCTTTATTTTTATGTTCTTTTTGTATACATTTAAGAATAAAGAAGGATTTTCTCCTAAGAATGTTGAATATGGCATAAACAGAATCCCAAATAATCAAGATGAATATTCCACGAGAGAATTTAATCATTGCTACTATATTTTGTTGTTGTTGTTTATTTCTGTGATATCGTTAATAGATTGTTATACTAACTCTGAGTATGTCAGGAAATTCTGGCCATTTTCAACATGCAACCTGATATTAGTAACTGCAATGTTGTCCAAAGCTGTATTTGAACTGCTAAAAGAGGGACTTGTCAAGTCCGATTTCAGAGGTCATATAGTTATCCTTACCAATATTCATTACATCTCTCTCTCTCTACCTATCTATGCATATATATATATATATATTTGATTTTATTGTGTCTTAGATGAACTTTTACAGT
>NW_004443999.1:14453543-14455186 GCF_000243295.1 Trichechus manatus latirostris
ACATTTTTAAATTGGATTATTTGCCTCTTTTTGTTGAGGTGTTGAAGTATTTTATAGATTAGACCCTTATCAGATATGTCAGAGCCAAAATTTTTTTCCCAGTCTGTAAGTTCTTATTTTATTCTTTTGGTGAGGTCTTTTGATGAGCATAAGTGTTTAATTTTCAGGAGCTCCCAGTTATCTAGTTTATCTTCTGGTGTTTGTGCATTGGTAATTATGGTTTGTATTGTATTTATGCCATGTATTAAATCCCCTAGCATTGTCTATATTTTTTCTTCCATGATCTTTATCATTTTAAGTTATATATTTAGGTTTTTGATCCATTTTGAGTTAGTTGTTGTATATGGTGTGAGGTATGGGTCTTGTTTAATTTTTTTTACAGATGGACTTCCAGTTTTGCCAGGACCATTTGTTGAAGACACTGTCTTTTCCCCATTTAATGGAGTTCAGTCTTTTGTCATATATCAGCTGAACATAGGTGGATGCATTTACATCTAGGTTCTCAATTGTGTTACACTGTTCTATGTATCTGTCTTTGTACCAGTACCAGAATGTTTTGACTACCATGGCCATATAGTAGGTTCTGAGATCAGGTAGTGTGAAGCCTCCTACTTTGTTCTTTTTCTTCAATAATGCTTTGCTTATCTGGTGCCTCTTCCCTTTCCATATAAAATTGGAAATTAGTTTTTCTGTCTCGTTAAAGAATGCTGTTGGTATTTGGATTGGGATTACATTATATCTGTACGTCCCTTTGGGTAGTATTGACATTTTCACAATTTTGAGTCTTCCTGTATGTTTTTCCATTGATGTAGGTCGCTTGGTTTCTGATAATAGTGTTTTGTAGTTTTCTTTGTATAGGTCTTTTACATCTCTGGTTAGATTTTAGTCTTAAGTATTTTACCTTTCTAGCAGCTATTATAAATGATATTATTTTCCTGATTTCTTTTTCAAAGTTTTCTTTTCAGTTTATAGGAATCCACCTGACTTTTTATGTTAATGTTGTATCTGCTACTCTGCTGAATCTTTCTATTAGTTCCAGTAGTTTTCTTGTGGAATCTTAGGGGTTCTCTATGTATAGGATCATATCATCTGCAAATAGGGATAGGTTTACTTCTTCTTTTCCAAATTGGATGCCCTTTATTTCTTTTTCGTGCCTTATAGCTCTAGCTAGGACTTCCAGCAGAATGTTAAATCTGAGTAATGATAAAGGGCATCCTTGTCTTGTTCCCATTCTCAGGGGGAATGCTTTCAGCCTCTCTCCATTGTGAATGATGTTGGCTGTTAGTTTTGTATAGATGCCTTTTATTATGTCTAGGAATTTCCTTTCTGTTCCTATTTTATTGAGAGTTTTTATTGGGAATGAGAGTTAGACTTTATCAAATACCTTTTCTACATCAGTTGAGATGATCATATGATTCTTGCCTTTCGTTCTGTTTATGTGGTCAGAAGAGAATCTGAAACTTGCTTTTAAACACAGAGTAGCTAAAGTGAAAGGAAGAAATGATGATGTAAAGGAGCTGAATAGAGTATTTCAAATGGCTGCCGGAGAAGACAAAGTAAAGTACTATAATGAAATGTGCAAAGAAATTGAGACAGAAAACAAACAGGGAAGAACATGCTTAGCATTTCAAAAGCTGAAAAAA
>NW_004443999.1:14456412-14457581 GCF_000243295.1 Trichechus manatus latirostris
AAAAAAAACAAAGATGTCACTCTAAGGGCTAAGGTGCACCTGACCCAAGCCATGGTGTTTTCAATTGCCTCATATGCATGTGAAAGTGGAACAATGAATAAGGAAAACAAAAGAAGAACTAATGCCATTGAATTATGGTGATGGCGAACAATACTGAATATACCATAGACTGCCAGAAGAGCAAACAAATCTGTCTTGGAAGAAGTACAGCCAGAATGCTTATTAGAAGGGAGGATGGTGAGACTACATCTCACATACTTTGGATATGTTATCAGGAGGGACCCATCCCTGGAGAAGGACATCATGCTTGGTAGAGTAGAGGGTCAGCAAAAAAGTGGAAGACCCTAAATGAGATGGATTGACACAGTGGCTGCAACAATGGGCTCAAGCATAACAATGATTGTGAGGATGGCCCAGGACTGAGCATCATTTCGTTCTGTTGTGCATAGGGTCGCTATGAGTTGGAACCAAACGGAAGACACCTAACAACAACAACAACATTTATGTGGTGGATTATTTGATTGCTTTTCTAATGTTGAACCATACTTGCATATCTGGTATAAATCCCACTTGGCTGTGGTGTATTATTTTTTTATATATAATGCTGAATTCTATTGACTAGAATTTTGTTAAGAATTTTTGCATCTATGTTCATGAGAGATACTGATCTGTCATATTCTTTTTCTGTGGTGCTTTTACCTGGCTTTGGTATCAGGATTATGCTGGCTTCACAGAATGAATTCAGGAGTATTCTTTCCTTTTCTTTGCTCTGAAATAGTTTGAGTAGCATTGGTGTGAGCTCTTCTCTGAATGTTTGATAGAATTCTCCAATCAAGCTGTCCGGGGTGGAACTTTATTTTTATTTTTTTGGCCTTTTTTAAAATCACCTCTTCAATCTCTTCTCTTGTTATGGGTCTGTTCAGATTTTCTATCTCAGCTTTTGTTTGTTTGGATAGATAGTATGTTTCTAGAAATTTGTTCATTTCCTATAGGTTCTCAAATTTGTTGGAGTACAATTTTTTATAATATTCTTTTATGATTCTTTTTATTTCAGTTGGATTTGTTGCAGTGTCCCCCATGTTATTTCTTATTTGGGATATTTGCTTCCTCTCCTGTTTTTTTTTTTTTTGTCAGTTTGGCCAGCCAGTGGTCTGTCAATTTTGTTGATA
>NW_004443999.1:14457681-14459898 GCF_000243295.1 Trichechus manatus latirostris
TCTCTATTTCTTTTATTTCTGCTCTAATTTTATTATTTCCTTTCTTCTGGTGGCTGTAGGCTTCTTTTACTGTTCTCTTAGTATTTATTTGAGTTGTAAGGCTAACGTTTCATTTTGATTTTGTCTAGTTCTTCTTTTTTGATGTGTGTGTTTATTGCTATAAATTGACCTCTGAGCACTGCCTTTTCTTTGTTCCAAAGGTTTTGGTATGATGTGTTTTCCTGCTTATTTAATTCTAGGAATTTTTTTATTCCCTCTTTGATTTCTTCTATTATCCAGTTGTTTTTAAGCAAGCTGTTATTCAGTTTCTATATATTTGATTTTTTTCCTTGCTCTTCATGTTATTGATTTCTACTTTTGTGTCATTGTGAGTATACAGAATGCTTAGTATTATTTTGATGTTTTGGATTTTATTGAGGGTTGCTTTGTGGCCTAAAATGTGGTCTATTCTGGAGAATGTTCCATGTGTGTTGGACAAGAATGTATACTTTGCTGCTGTTGGGAGTAGTATTCTATATATGTCTATGAGGTCAAATTGGAGCCCTGTCATTGGATGCATACAGCCAGTGGGTGGGGCTGGGGCAGACCTGGGGTGACAGCAGGCCAGTCACTCTCTACCTGATCGGTGTGACATGACCTGTTGGGAAGTGGTGGAGGTGGTGTATGAGGCTAGGTGGGAGGGAGAAGAAAAAGAAGGAAAGGGAAAAAGAAAAAAAAAAATGGCATGGTGGGAGCTGGCAGGTAGGGATGAGGAGGACCCAGAGTAATAGCAGGCCAGTAGTTCTCTAGCCAAGTGATATAGCATGTCCCGTCAGGAAGGGGGTTGGGAGAGCTTACAGGGCAGAAGGGTGAGGGATGGGAAAGTGTGTTTCTCTTGTTATGGGGTGCTCTGTTTCCTATTGGGAGCTCTGTGAATTTGCCTTCCTGTACTCCCTGTCTGGGGTGGTTGCTGGCTGTGCTCCAAGACGGTGAAGCTGTGCTGCATTAGTTGGCGGGGTACCTCCACTTCATTTTTCTCTTCATTCTCTGTTTTCCTTCAGTTTCTTATTCCAGTCAGTGTTTGATCTAGTTATTTATCCCTTCATTTGATTCTTAGAGTTCCACAATCGACATTTGTATCCATTTTACTTAACTTTTTGGTCTTTGCTGCAGAGGGATGTCATGATGTGTCTGTCTAGCTTGCTATGTTGGCCTCAATATATATTTTTCACACTGAGTATTTGTAGAGTTAGCATCAGATCGGATCATGACATGAAATATCATACAATGATAATCTTTGTGTGAATGTACATTACTTTTTTATGATATATGGATCTCATTTAGTTTTATGGAGTGTATGTGTGTACGTGTGATATTCATACTGATCTATCCTTTGCCTGTATAAGGCAGATCATCAAGGATATAAAAATGAGTCCAACACAATACTGTTTATGGCAATTTACCAACTTTACCCACTTCAAAATATTTTTATGACAATATTTTGTAAAGGGAGCCTATGAAAAAGATTGACTTGGTGCAAAAGATCAAATTAGAACAAATATTCCTTTGTTCAAACACCAGGCTGAGATATTAAAATTGACGCGATCATTGAGTACTTACTATGTTCCAATACCCTACCTATATATTCTGCACTTATTATGCCATTTAATCTTCACAATTATATTAAGTTGACCTTATTTCTATATTTTAATGTGGATGAACTGAGATTTAGACAGGTAAACTAACTTGCTTAAAGAGGTGACCAAATGAGTGATAAAATCCAAGATCTAAGCTCATGCATGTTTGACTAGTGGATCAACTGTCAGTTCAATTTAATATATTTAGCTCATTTTATATGCTGATAACTTAAAGATTCAGTGTGAAATGACTATTTCTTCCTGCTGTTGTTGTTGTTAGGTGCTGTGAAGTCAGTTCCGACTCATAGCAACCCTATGTACAACAGAACGAAACACTGTCTGGTTCTGTGCCATCCTCATGGTCATTGTTATACTTGAGCCCATTGTTGCAGCCACCGTGTCAATCCATCTCGTTGAGAGTCTTCATCTTTTTTGCTGACCCTCTACCAAGCATGATGTCCTTCTCCAAGGACTGATCTCTCCTGATAATGTGTCCAAAGTATGTGAGATGAAGTCTCATCATCATTGCTTCTAAGGAACTTTCTGGCTGTACTTCTTCCAAGATGAATTTGTTCATTCTTTTGGCAGTCCATGGTATATT
>NW_004443999.1:14461720-14465836 GCF_000243295.1 Trichechus manatus latirostris
AATCATAAAGAGAAAAGTTGCCATTATGAAAAGCGACTTTAACTTAAAGTATATTGATAAATACCCCATGAGCTCCCAATAAAGGAAAGGTGTCAGACTGTTAACTGAAGGCTGTTCTTTTCTACTTTAGACTCCTCTGCTACTTTTCAAGTGGTTGTGAAATTTTAGCTGTTGATGACAGGTATTGCTCACCTTCTGAAAATTGGTCTTTAAAATGACTTTGTGCTTTAATGCAGACAGAAAATCCTTCATTCTGGTGATGAGTTCCAAAGCCAGAGAAACACTGCAATCAATCACGGGGACTGCCTGATGGATGTGTCAGGCAATAAGCATAGCAAGAGCTGTTTCAAGGCTGCAGACTCGGAATCTGCAATTTGACTCGATTCCTTTCAAGTCTGTGGATTTGAGGTAAACCAAGGGTCAGCAAAATATCCTCTTCTGACAGATCATTTGAAGCACCAAAAAAATCATATGAAGGAGATTTAATATCTGATATAGAAAAATACTTTAAAGTTATTGGTTTTTAAAATAATTCTAATAATGAACAAATGAAATTTCGTTTAACTTTAATCATTATTGTTGAAGAGTTTATTACAAAGCAGTTCTGACAAGAGTATTGTAGTTGATTCTTGGGAAGGAACTTAATACACTGAATTCTTTATCATTTTATGGACAATGGTCTTGTTTTTCACCAATGCCTTCAGTGCAGCTTGGATTTCTTCTTTTGGTACTGTTGATTCTTCATCATATGCTACCACCTGACATGGCTGAACGCTGACCAATTTTTGGTACAGTGACTCTGTGTATTCCTTCCATCTTCTTTTGATGCTTCCTGTGTTGTTTAATATTTTCCCCATAGAATCCTTCACTACTGCAACTCAAGGCTTGAATTTTTGTTCAGATCCTCCAGCTTGACAAGTGCAGATCGTGTTCTTTGCTTTTGTTTTTCTAACTCCAAGTCTTTGCGCATTTCATTATAATACTTTGCTTTGTCTTCTTGAGACACCCTTTGAAATCTTCTGTTCAGGTCTTTTACTTAATCATTTCTTCCTTTTGATTTAGCTACTGTACATTCAAGAGCAAGTTTCAGAGTATCTTCTGACATCCATTTTGGTCTTTTCTTCTTCCCTGTCTTTTTAATGACCTCTTGCTTTCTTCTTGTATGATGTCCTTGATGTCATCGCACAACTCGTCTGGTCTTCAGTCATTAGTGTTCAATGTGTCAAATCTACTCTGGAGATGGTCTCTAAATTCAGGGGGGATGTATTCAAGGTTTTACTTTGGCTCTCATTGATTTGTTTTAATTTTCTTCAGCTTCACCTTGAACTTGCTTATGAGCAATTGATGGTCTGTTCCACAGTTGGCCCCTGTCCTTTGTTCTGACTGATGATATTGAGCTTCTCCATAGTCTCTTTCCACAGATGTAGTTCATATGATTCCTTTGTATTCAGTCTGGTGAGGTCTACATGTATGTCGCTATTTATGTTGTTGAGAAAAGGTATTTGCAATGAATAAATCATTGATCTTGAAAAATTCCATCATGCAGTCTCTGGCATCGTTTCTATCACTAAGGCCATATTTTCCTAACTACTGGTTCTTCCTCTTTGTTTCCAACTTTTGTATTCCAATCACCAGTAATTATCAATGCATCTTGATTGCATGTTTGATCAATTTCAGACAGCAGAATTTGGTAAAAATCTTCAATTTCTTCATTTTTGAATTAATAGAATACCAACAGAGATGTTTTCAAGAAACGGATGCAATGCTGGAAGCACTTGCTCATCTATGCCAAGAACTTTGGAAGACAGCTCTCTGGCTAACTGACTAGAAGAGATTCATATCTGTATCCAAAAGGGAAACCAATAGGATGTGGAAATTATCAAATAATGTCATTAATATCACACACAGATAAAATTTTGCTGAAGATAATTCAAAAATGGTTGCAGAAGTACATTGACAGGGAACTGAAGAAATTCAAGCCATATTTGGAAGAGACACAGAATGAGGGATATCACTGCTAACATCAGATGATCTTGCCTTAAAGCAGAGAATACTAGAAGGATGTTTACCTGTGTTTTATTGACTATGCAAAGGCATTCGACTGTGTGGATCATAACAAATTTTGGATAACATTGCAAAGAATGGGAAAGAATATTTAATTGTGCTCATGAGGAACCTGTACATAGACAAAGAGGCGGTCATTTGAAAAGAGCAAGAGATACTGAGTGGTTTAAAATCAGAAAAGTATGTCATGATTGTATCCTTTCACCATACTTATTCAATCTATATGCTGATCAACTAATCATGGCTGGAGGAAAGCTCATTAACAACCTATGATATACAGATGACACAACCTTGCTTGCTGAAAGTGAAGAGGATTTGAGGCACTTACTGATGAAGATCAAAGACTACAGCCTTCAGTATGGATTATACCTCAACATAAAGAAAACAAAAATCCTCACAACTGGACCAATAAGCAGCAGCATCATAAATGGAGAAAATATTGAAGTTATGAAGGATTTCATTTTACTTGAATCCACAATCAACACCCGTGGAAGCAGCAGTCACTAAATCAAACGATGTAGTTCATTAGGCAAATCTGCTGCAAAAGACTTCTTTCAAGTGTTAAAAAGCAAAGATGTGACTTTGAGGACTAAGGTGTCCCTGACCCAAATCATGCTATTTTAAACCACCTCATATGTATGGAAAAGCTGTGAAATGAATAAGGATGATTGAAGAAGAATTGATTGCATTGAATTATGATGTTGGTGAAGAACGTTGAATGTACCATGGACTGCCAGAAGAACGAACAAATCTGTCTTGGAAGAAGCACAGCCAAAATGCTCCGTAGAAGTGAGGATGGCGAGACTTTGTCTCATGTACTTTTGACATGTTATCACGAGGGACCAGTCCCTGGAGAAGGACATCATGCTTGGTAAAGTAGAAGGTCAGTGCAAAGGAGGAAGTCCCTCAAAGAGATGGACTGACACAGTGGCTGCAGCAATGGGCTCAAACATAGCAATGATTGTGAAGATGCGGCAGGACCAGAAAATGGACAATGGCAGAAAATAAACTATTCAAAGTATTGTTATAGTATTGGGGTTAGACAGGAATTAAGCCTAGAGTAAGTAAACAAACAAAATGCAAAATGAAATGGTCAAATAATGAGCAACAACAAAAAATACCTGTGAAGGCATCATTTTGAGTTTAAAAAATCCAACTACCTAAAATATCAAAACGATTTATTACTTGAATTATTCAGAGTTTCTTTGTTTTTGAAGATACTTCCAACATTTTAAATCACTATTAAAAATGCAGCCAATAACGCTAATTTATTTCTATTGCTTGAATATTGCTGGATTGTAACTTAGCTTCCATCATTTCATTGAAAAAGTATTATTCTGTGCCTCGTATGTGTCAGAAAAGGAGGCCTGGTTGTGCAACAGTTAAGTGCTCGGCTGCTAGGGGAAAGGTCGGCATTTCGAACTCGTTTCTGTGGGAGAAAAGACATGGTGGTCTGCTCCAGTGAATATTTTAGCCTAGGAAATCCTACAGGGCAGTTCTACTCTGTCCTGTAGGATCTCTATAAGTCGGCATTGACTTGAGAGCACACAAAAACAACAACAAACATGTCAGACACTGAAAAATTGCATTTTAGCTTCTGAGGCCAAATGACCACATATTAGATTTTGTACTTATAAAATACTGCTACTGAGAGATCAATCAGAATTTAATATTAAAGACATTTTGGGAACAAAAAAATCTAGTCATTAAACACTGACAATCCCCACTGTTATTCCAAATCCAGGTGAATCAATACCAAGTTTTACATCCGTCTTAGAGAATGAGCAATAACTTTAAATTAGGGCTCCACATGAAGAAGTAATTCGGTGCTCACTTTTGGAGAGGTCGAACCATCACCAATTGTACAAATGCCTGCCTCTGAAGCTGTATTCATTAACATAGTAATGAGCTGTTGAAATTGCCATGCAGAGCAAATCTACAATGCAGGGAATCTAATTGGCTTATGGATACTCTCAGCTATCCTGCTGTTATGAAGACTGACAATCTTTTGTGTATGATGGAAATTTTGGTGAAACATGATGCTCTGTTCAC
>NW_004443999.1:14466543-14468385 GCF_000243295.1 Trichechus manatus latirostris
TTTTATCCTTTTCTGCATACAAATTTCCTAGCCTTGAAGTCACTTTCTTTCCCTTACTAGAGGCTAGAATAATTTCACAAAATATTTACAAACTCATATTTTATATCATGCACTGAACTATAGGTTATAACCACCACCAATCTGTCAGTTTGTCACACTGTGGTGGCTTGCATGTTGCTATGATGCTGGAAACTATTCCACCAGTGTTTCAAATACCAACAGGGTAAACCACGGTGGACAGGTTTCAGTGGGACTTCTGGACAAAGACAAACTAGGAAGAAAGACCTGAAATCTACTTCTAAAAATTAGCCAATGAAAATCTTATGGATCACAACAGAACATTGCGGGACTTGCTTGCTTTGGACATGTCATCAGGAGGGATCAATCTTAAAGGACGGCATATTGTTTGTAAAGCAGAGGGCCAAGGAAGGCAAGGGAGACCCTCAGTGAATTGGACTGGCACAATAGCTGCAATGATGGACTCAAACATGCCAGCTATAGTGAGGATGATACAGTCTGCGCAATGTATTATTCCATTGCATGTACGGTCGTTGTGAATCTGAGTCGACGAGGTGGTAGCTAACAACAAGTAGTTTGTAAATCCTGTTATGCAGAGCCTGGTCACAGTGCATCAGAAGTGTATCATCACATTCTTTAAGGGCAGATGTTATATCATCCAGTGATTATTCTCCCAGAACCTCTAAAGCTTGCACATAAAAACAAACAAACAAACAAAAAACCTTGCCTCCAAGTCCATTCTGACTACTAGCCATCCTATAGGACAGAGAACTGTCTCATAGGGCTTCCAAGGCTATAATCTTTACAGAAGCAGACTGCCACATCTTTCCCCCGTGGAGCAACTGGTTGGTTTGAGCCACCAACCTTTCAGATAGCAGCTTAACCAACAGAGAGCTTAACCACTGCACAGCAGGGCTTCTGCAAAATGTACACAGAGGGCATACTTACTATAATTCTGGTTTAATAGATTAATATTTTTCTACACTTCCAAGAAGGATGGCCTCCTGTGCAAAATGTTCTGATTCCCAGCTTATCCCCGACAACAGGGTCTTCCTAGGCTTTTCTGATTGGATGCACTTGGCCACCATCCAACAACTAGATAGGTAATTATGGCCTGTGTATAATGGGACTATTGAATTCAGTCTAAAATGATTAAATAAGAACATTGTGTTACCCGTCACTGTTAAGTTTCAACGTGTAGCCTCATATTCACGTTTTTTGTCATTTTTCCTTTTGCTTTCTATGGTAGTAGCCTGCCATACTTTGTTTTGTTTATTAATTATGCTGTTTGCTGATTTGATAAACGCTGAAATAGATTGGAGATTAGAATGGAAAGAAAATTAAATAATTGGAGAGCCAACCACAAAAGACATCCTTTTGAATTTTACTAATTAGCAAATCTCTGTATGCTTTACAATCGTGTCCCATAATTCAAAGTCATGCCAGTCATAGTATTTTTAACAAGTAAGTCTTAGTTGCAGGAAATAAAGGAAGCAAAATTAGGAATAATTTTCATGTAGAATTCACATCTCATTTTTTCTTTTTATCTCTAATCAGTTAAATTCTAATTTGCTGAGTTTTATATTGCAGTGAAAGCGTTGGCATTTTTGCTCAATCTTCTTCATATTTTTCAGTTGTTTTACTGTCTGTTTATTCAATTTTTTTAATCTAGTAAGTCCCTGATATTGATATTTTCTTATTTAAAAATAACTTCATAAATCAATGTGACTCTTCCTTCATTTATACACTGTAGTTAAACATGAAGTGACAACTTATGTGCAAGGTGCCTGTCAGAGGAAAAGAAAATCATGGTAGCTGATAAAG
>NW_004443999.1:14469311-14471361 GCF_000243295.1 Trichechus manatus latirostris
ATCGATGAACTGAACTACCAGGACATAGAGATGATCAATGCATTTATGACTTTAAGATAGAGAAGATAATAGTTATAGCTGTTACATTTTGATTTTTAACAATATATTTTCAATAGTTTGTGTAGCCCTTTTATTTTATTTCGGTGAAAGTATACACAGCCGAAAATACACCATATCGACAGTCTCTACATGGACAATTCAGTGACATTGATTCCATTCTTCAAGTTGTGTTAACCATTCTTGCTATCTTTTTCCACATTATTCCACCACCGTTATCTTAAATTCACTGCCTTCTAAGCTTCCCATCCAACCTTTCAAGTTGCTGCTGTCAATTTGATATCACATAGATAATTCTTTGAAAGAGTACAATGTTCAAACAAGACATACTTTACTAATGAAAATAAGCTATTTTTTAAACTTTAAATCTAAAACCAAAACTATTCTGTGTAGCTCTCTGTAAAGACATTGTGTTCTAATTATATTTGCATCTTTTAAAGTAGATTCTAGCAATTAGTTGGCTCCCAAGAAATATCTGATGACTGACTAGATATATCCCTACTCAGAAATAGCTACGTTAACAGACTTGTTGATAACAGTTAACAAAGGATACAAAATCCAGCCTTCTTCATGTTTTTTCATGAATGATGTGCATCTTTTTACATTAAGTGAGATCTGTCATTCACATAACAATGTTAATTGAATACGACATAATCTTAAAAATTATATTTTTCTGATGTCTACCTGGGAAGATTCCAAATACCTATAGAAAAGAAGAGACATGTGGTAGACAGTGTTATATAACACCATATTAACCTATGATTGTGAATTTAAACAAGCAGAAAGTAAATATTTCAGTAATGTGATAGAAATAACCCAACCTTTTATTTAGCTACCCGTTTGGGATGTTTTCTAGAGAAACAGCTCCACTTTCTGACTTCAGACATCTTGGTTGCACTTAGTCATGGAATACAGTGGGCTCTTCTTTAAGGCAGAGGGAGAAGCTTTTCTTTCTTACATAAATATACATTATACCTATATATATCAAGCATCAGTAAAATCATCTCAGTAAAATATCAATTTACTTCCTTCCACTGCTTATGATGTGACATTTTATTTCAGTTCTACTAAAATAAACTCTTATGAGAACTGTGATTTATTTTGGTATCTGTTTATAAATACAATTTTTCATTGATTATATCCGCTATGTTGACAAGTATGATATTGAGCCAGAGTTTGAACCTTGGTTTTCTTGATTTTAATGTGAATACTTCACTACAACTTTATTTAGCTTCTTTTAAAAGGAAAACATTAATGCATGCTTTATAGCTCTGATACTAGACCCTGATGTCTAATCCAGCATTCCAAGTGGCAAACGCAGTTATATCTACCTAGTCCTGCTCTTAACAGATAACACAATGCAAAGTCAGTGAGTGAACCTAAGTAGATTAATATTACATGAGGTCTCTCTTTACTTTTTAGTTTCTGAATAGAGATGACTCATATAAAATATTTACAAAATAGAAGAGAGTCTCTCATATTAATGGACTTACCTGCATAACACAACATCTGAGGTCATCCATTTACAAAGATCTGCCTTATTTCTATGGTTCTCTTAGAGACAAAATCTGGCTTCTGAAACCTGGCTTCCCCTGTACTTGTGGTGCATTGGTTTTTTGCTGTAAATAAGCTATAATATCTCCTCTTAAGGATATTATAATAATTAAATGAAACAAAGCAAATCAGAGTACTTTATAAACCAAAAGAATCCTAGAAGATGCTATTTAAGTTTACGATTATTACAGTGCTTTATAATTTTCTACCAGCAGTCACAAACAAATGTCTTTAGTGAGATAGATCTACATGGCAAAAATTAAATCTCTGTTATCAATTACATCCATTAAGTGAGGTAATGTAAATGAAGCATCATACGAAGTGTTTTGGATACCTGTAGTTATCTTTCATATTTCTTTCCCAATATACTTGTTCCACTTTTTCATCTCTTTGAGAATTATTTTGCAAGATGAGCTAGTAAATAACTGAATTTTTTTCC
>NW_004443999.1:14471761-14472557 GCF_000243295.1 Trichechus manatus latirostris
CCTGTTTGCAAATGTCATTATAGATAAAATTAGCAAACAATTCTCATTCCATGAGAACAAGTAGACCAAATAAAAAGAACATATTAATAACTCAGCTGCCATAAAAGATAAATAAAATAAATTAGGTCAGAAGATGGTGTATGAAAAAAGTTTTAATCTAAAATCTAGAGATATGGTTTCTTATTCTAATTTTATTATTTACATGGTGATATTGGGAAACTAACTCAATGTTCAGATATTTACACTATGTTATTCAGATAATGTGTGCATAATGTGAGTCAGACAGCTTGATTGAGAATCTCAGCTATGACACTTGTTAGCTGTCACTTTCTTAAATCTCGGTTTTCTCAGCTCTAATGGGAAGACTAAGGCTTGCTTTCCTAAGATTTTTGTGAGTATAAAATAGTAAATTCTATGCTAAATGATTTTATGATTCACTTATATATATAGTTTTTATTACCCAACATAATAAATGTGAAATTAGGTTTTTCATTAGGAAGTATATCTTTCAGTATTATATTAGGAAGGCACTATTAAGTTGATAAATGACTCAGTGGTTAAACATGACGTTATAAAAAAGAAAATACAATGGGCGTGATATTGATGTTTATATAAATGACAGTCATCCTGCTCAAAAGTGAAAAGCAAGTGGAATTTAAAAACTTGACTATACATACCTAATATGCATCCCATTATTTGTGATTAAATTGTAGCAAAACACAATTGGCCACATTAAACCAATGTTTAAAGAAATTAATGAATTTAAATGGGTTTATTAAAACAATTTTATTAAAAA
>NW_004443999.1:14474599-14475467 GCF_000243295.1 Trichechus manatus latirostris
ATGATGAAGTTGGCTCCCATAGTGATTATAAAGTTCTCATGGTCGCTTTACACTTCTAAGCTTGTCAGTTAGAGGAGCTAAGAAAAGACCTTTTTTTAGGAGTTGAGATGGTAAAGTGCTAGACTACTAACTGAAAGTTTAGAGGTTCAAACTCACTAAGAGGTGCCTTGGAAGAAAGGCCTGGTGATCTTCTTTTGACTCAAAGGCAACTGGTTAGCAATCTTTTAATACTTGGAGATATGTATTAGGCAAAACAGTTACATTTTCTTACCCAAAAGCAGAGAAAATGTATGTTTAGATTTTAATGAAAATGAGAGGTACAGTTGAAGCTGTGCTAACCGACAGCCATTTAGCTGACTCATTGGATAACCTATTCCTCCACTTCTTCTGTGAAACATATGGAGTGATGCTCTTGGAAGGCTGGTTCTTGCTGCCATTGGCCACTCTCTAATGTGCTCGTGACCTTCTGCTCCCACAGTTGAGCTGTATGTTTATTGAAAGTCATCACATTTGTTCCCAAACTGGTGTATGCCTGCTGTTCTAGCTATTGCAATTACATAACTTAATTAAATCCTACATGAACCAAATAAAAAAGAAAGAGAATTGATGCTTCTTTTTAAAAAAAAAAAATAACCGAATGCTTTGGAAATTCTTAATAAGTCATGGCACTGAATTTAAAATTGTGAAACTAGTTGTGCCATGGAAATATTATAGGATAAAATGCACACATTTATACACCACTGTAAAGAAACCTGAACTGGAAACTGTAAATGCTAGATTATATATGCTAGAAAATTGAGGCAGAAATACAATCAAGAGTAATATTGCAAAGAAAAACGCTTCATATTAAACAAAATACTGGTGTTTT
>NW_004443999.1:14478064-14480124 GCF_000243295.1 Trichechus manatus latirostris
AGACCTGGCGTTCTGCTCCTTAAGGATTACAGCCTAGGAAGCCCTATGGAACAGTTCTACCCTGTCATATAGGGTTGCTATGAGTTGGAATCAACTCTATGGCACACAACAATAACAACATAATAAATAGTACTTCTTGTGTAATTTATTATTTGTTGTATTGAATTCGGCACCAGTTCTTCAAATTATTATTATTATGATTGTATTATGATAATACTAAGCAAGTGAAGCACTATCTGAAAGAAATCAAAACACGTGATATAGCTTATTTATACTAATTAGGGAAGTCTCAGATTTATCTAAGATCCCTTGACAGACAGCCCACTTAGGTCTTACCTCTTCAGACGGAAATTTTCAAACATAGAAGCACTCATCTCAGGACAGGAATGGTGGATCAACATAAATTCTCAGGAAGAAAAACATCATGATGTAAACAATTTGTTCCTGGGAAGAATGTGTCAGGATATAAATAATTTGTTCCTACGAAGAATGTGTATAACCAAATTGGCTGGCGCCACTCACCTAGGGAGTAAACTCACTCTCCCCTAGCCAGAAGTCTGACCCTGACATTTCAAAGGACTCCAAAGCTGAAGCTGAATCAGACATTAATCCCCTACCTTTCCTTTGTTCACTATACATAAAACCTCTAACCCGATAGAGATAGAAAAGAGCTTTGTATTTTTACTTAGTGCTGCCCAGTTTGAGCTGTATTACTCCTCAATAAAGCTCCTTTTCTTTCACTCCTAACAGAGTACACAATTTTCTTCTTTGACACATCTATGCCAAATGTTCCTTGTCTTATGAGATAATGATTAGAAAAGATGATTTACTTCTTGAGTAAGTGAATTAATAAGACATTTCTGTGGGTTTCCATTGTTTTATGGTATTTTTGAATGTCTGTGTTAATTAAGCACCTAGAAGTTCACCTATAGCTGACCAATGTGGAAAATTATGCCTCCATTTCTACATTTGTAAGGTCAGAAACAAAGAAACCACACTAATACTAATGTATTCTTTCACTTTAGTGTTCGCTCCAGATGAAATTCAAGAAATTAAATTTCAAAATAAATAATAGATATGTATGAGACAGGGGAGAATTGAAGGTTGCGTGCCTACCCTACCAGGCATAGGAATGAAATGGAGGTGATGACAATAACAGTGTTTACAGTCAAAAATACATTTCAACCAAACCTGTAATATGTAAGTGGAAATACTTTTGGAGCATCTCACTTCAAAGGAAGAGTTGAAAGAACACACTATACTTTAAGCATAATTAGATGAGTTATGCTGGGAGGTGTGTCTCTTATTTATAAAATCATTAGGTTTTCCATTATTGAATAAAGATTTCCTTTCACATTTTCCCCTCTTATGCTTGTTAATATTCACAGTTTTTGAAGGTTATAAAAAGATTATTATTTGGATTAGCTGAAGTAGAAAAAAATAGTTTAATTAGTCTTCTTTTTTAAAAATGTGTGAGCTCATTCAGGAAATTATCACTTGGCAAAATGGAAACTCGTCATCCACTATGCACCTTAGGGAATGTGAGGGGTAATTCCTTTATGTTTATAAGGAACTTAATACAAAGAAGTGCACAAAATAAATATTAATTTCTGTAAGAGCTAACATTTCATAATCAATTTGAGAAAAATAGCATTTTCTTACAGAAGGATATCTGTGTTAGGAAATTCAAATTTCTCTCTCTCTCTCTCACACACACACACACATATGCACACACACATCTTTGTAAACTCATTGCTTTACCCAAAGGCTAGTTTCTGATATGCATTTGACTAATAACCAAAAGGGTGGTGGTTCAAACCAACCCAGAGGTACCTCAGAAAACAGGCCTGGCGATCTGCTTCCAAAAGATCACAGCCTTGAAAATTCTATGGAGCAGTTCTACTCTGAATACATGAGGTCACCATGAGTTAAATAGACTCAACAGCAACTAACAACAACAACAATTTCTGATATTCATCCATCCAGCCCTTCATTCTTCCATTTTTAGCAATATATTGACTGCTTACTTTATGAAAGTTAAACTTTATGTGCTGAGAGTG
>NW_004443999.1:14480818-14486111 GCF_000243295.1 Trichechus manatus latirostris
GTGTACACATAAGATCACAAAATGGGAGGTGATACATAGTGTCTGCCAAACCACTGAGAATTATAGCCTAACCAAGTTAACACATAACAGTAACCATCACAATGATCTATTGAAAACTACTAAACTTCTCCAAACCTCTTTTTCTTCATATGCAAAAGTTGATAAGTTGAATGCTTGCAGTGAGGATTAAATGGCATCAACCATATACAGGGTTTAGCAAATTAATTGATGCTACTTATAATCAGACAAGCACTCTTTTAAACTCTTTACATCATTAGTTTATATAATTCACTCAACACATCAGCAAAATAGGAAATACGATTATCCTCATGTTGCAAATCAAAAAATAGAGGTAAAGAGTTATGTAAACTAGAATGTTTTTTAAGTGTAATGTGAATTCATATCCTGCTTTTAAATTACTTCTCAGCACAGTCTTTTAGGACCTGTTGCATAATCAATGCACCTATTAATATTGATAATAATAACAACAGCAATAACAATAGATGAGTAGGGAGTAGTTAGACCTAGAAATGGGGTAGTGAAAATGATGGTGAAGTTCATTCCAGGCTGATGGAAGAATATGAGCAGAGGCATTTACATAAGGAAGAGCAAGGTGTGAGAAAAAAGTATGTTCACAAATTTATGGAGTCTCTTATGGGAAATGTTAAGGAGTTAGGATTTACTGTGAGTGGCACGATGCTTTAAAGAGAAATGATATGGTTGTATTACCATTTTTAGAGAGAGAAGTCTGAAAGCTGATAGAGGATACAACTGAGGAAAAAAATATAATGAAGGTGTCTCAGTTATCTAGTGCTGCTATAACAGGAATACCACAGGTGGATGGCTTTAACAAAAAGAAAATTATTTTCTCACTGTCTAGGTGGATAGAAGTCCAAATTCAGGGCACTTGGCTATAGGGGAAGGCTTTGTTGACTCTGGGGGAAGGTCCTTGTCTCTTCTGCTTCTGTTTCCTGGTTCCTTGGAGATCTCCATGTGGCCTGGCATCTCTCTTTCCCCATCTCTGCTTGCTTAATCTACTCCTTTTTTATCTTGTAAGAGATTGACTCAAGACACACCCTACACTAATCCTGCCTCATTAACATAACAAGGACCACCCATTCCCAAATGGGATTATAATCACACACATAGAGGTTAGGATTTACAACACATATTTTTTGGGGACATAATTCAATCCATAACAGAAAATAAGGATTCCTCTTACAGGGCAGTTGCAATAGTCTAGGAAAGAGAAGCGCAATTAATGAACTAGGTCATAACCAGAGAGGTATAGATTGGTGTGTAAATATCTGTTAAAAATGTAGGAGAGAAAATCTACATGATTTGATGGAGTAATGGCACTTGAATGACTCTATAGAGCTAGACTTTATACACTCTTTTAACGAAGTCCACCTCTACATGACCAGAATGATGATGATGATTTACCTATACCAGAATTTTTCTAGTTCCATAAATATTAAGATGTAATAAATATCTAAAACTTTGGGGAAGTTATCTGAGACATTGTTAAAGAATTTTTGAAACACTTACAAAAATAATTATTTTTCCCTTGCAAAATTTTTTAGATTCTTTAATATTCTAAAGCACATTATTTCTCTCCACAAATATTTTTCTTGATTCTTTGATCCTGTGTATACTTTATATGTGTGTGTGCACATAGTCTTTAGAGAGTTTCATAGAACATACTTGTAAAAATGGTGATTCGTACACTCCACCTATATAATTTGCTACCTATTCCTTACTCTATCTTACTGCAATGATCTTTCCCAAGTTTTCTTTGTTACTGGTTTCTTCTTATTCTTTACTGCCTAAATGATATGTCACCTTCTCAAAGAAGAGTTTACCTTGAACATCCTATCAGAGATAGCCCAACTGCCATCTTTCCTCTTACACTTTCTATACAATTTCACCTTATGAATTCCCTTCCCAACATTTCATTAGCTTTTCTGTTTATTTATTTGCTTGCTTGTTTTTTGTCTCTCTCGCCAAATAGAATATAAGCTTCCTAAGGGACTGTGTCTTTCTGTTTCATGGCAATATTCCTAAAATCATGAACAGTAATATATAAGAGGCATTCCTTAAATATTTGTCAAATGCATTAGTGAAAAATGCTTTTTAATTATACAGCACAAAGTACAACAATGCAGAAATAACTCTCAAACCCCTGTCTTCTATGCAATTTTAAGTTCCCCAAATAATTTTCCATAAATTCAAATAACGTTGACACTAGGGATAAGTGAGTTTGTTCAATGTGATATTTCCCCAAACATTGCCCTCAATAAATAATGTTCCATAGTGCTGTTAATTCATGTATCAAGAAAACATGTCCAATTTTTATGATTGATTATTTCAACAGAACCACTTTTTAAAAATAATTGCCAATAAAGAGTAAATTTTAGACAGAAAATTTTTCTAAGAGTGCTCTTTTGAATAGCAAAAACTGATTTAAAAATATCTTGTGAATATTGAAGGAGCCCTGGTGGCTCAGTGGTTAAACACTTGGCTGCTAATAGAAAGATTGGCAGTTTGAAATCACCAGCCACTCAGCAGGAGAAATATGTGACTGTCTGCTTCCATAAATATTACAGCCTTAGAAACCCTATGGGGCAGTTCTATTCTGTCCTAAAGCATCGCTATGATTCGGTATCAACTTGACAGCAATAGGTTCGGGTCTTGGTGTGAAGATCGAACTAATCGATGGTAGAATTTATTCTTTTTCTTTTTTAAACATCTTACTGTGTTTTAGGTGAAAGTTTTATACAGAAAATTAGTTTCCCATTCAACAATTCATACACAAATTTTTCCATGACATTGGTTGCTATCCCCACAATGTGTCAGCACTCTCCGCTTTTCCACCCTGCCTTTCCTGTCTCCAGAAACCCTGGTGGCATAGTGGCTAAGTGCTACAGCTGCTAACAAAGGGTTAGCAGTTGGAATCCACCAGGCGCTCCTTGGAAACTCTATGGGGCAGTTCTACTCTGTCCTATAGGGTCCCTAAGAGTCAGAGTCAGCTCGACGGCAATGGGTTTGGTTTTATGGTTTTCCCTGTCTCTATCCCTCCAGCTTCCCTGCCCCTTTTTGCGTCTCGTCTTCGCTTTTGGGCAAATGTTCATTGTTCTAAGGAGACTTTCCTCACAGGTGTTATTGTTTATTTTATAGACCCAACTATTATTTGGCTTAAAGGTGGCCTCCAGGAATGTCTTCAGTTCCACATTAAAAGTGTGTCTTAGGACGATAGTCTCGGGGGTTCCTTCAGTCTCTATCACTCTAGTAAGTCAGGACTTCTTTATGGATTTGAGTTTTGTTCTACACTTTTCTCCAGTTCTAAGCGGGACCTTCTATTGTGTCCTTGGTCAGGGTGGTCAGTAGTGGTAGCCAGGCACCGTCTAGTTCTTCTGGTCTCAGGCAAGAGGATGCTGTGCTTCTTGTGGGCCATTAGTCCTGTGAACAAATTACTTCCTTGAGTCTTTGGTTTCCTTCACTCTCCTTTGCTACAGATGAGAAGGGACAAATAGTTGTATCTTAGATGGCCACTAGCAAGCATTTAAGATCCCAGACACTACTCACCAAACTAGAATGTAGAACATTATCTTTATGAACTGTGTTATGCCAATTGACCTAGATTTCCCCAGAGACTGTGGTCCTTAGCCTTCAAGCCCAATATCTCAGTCCCACGTGGTGTTTGCATATGTCTAAGAAGTTTCCATAACTGTACTCCCTATGTGCTGTATTATATATATGAATATATATGCAGCACATACAGATATGTATATACAAATGCCCACTACTATATCTATATATGCAAGTACTCCCATGTGCCCACCCTCAACTATATAGCATACATATCTACCTACGTAAACATGCACAAAATTTTGGTTGTTATTACTACTGTTGCAGAATTGTATATGTTATAGCATTCACCTTAGTTATCCTTTATCCTTGCATACCTCTCTGTGTTCATTTACCTTGGTCACATTTTGCGACTTCCCCCATATTGTGTATTGTCTTTCCCTTCACTAGAATTAAGACGTTTCTACTATCTAGTGAGTGATTCCCCCTCCCTTCCCCTCTTATCCCTGGTAACCATCAAGAATGCTGTTTTCTGTGTGTAAAACTACTTTGACTTTTTATAAAAGTAGTACATACAATATTTGTCCTTTTGTGGTTGGCTTATTTTACTCAGCATAATGTCCTCCAGGTTCATCTGTGTTGTGAGATATTTCACTGATTCATCGTTGTTCTGTATTGTTATGTAGTATTCCATTGCATGTAGGTACCACATTTTGTTTATCCATTCATTTGTTGATGGACACTTAGGTTGTTTCCATCTTCTTGCTATTGTGACTAATGCTGCAGTGAACATGGGAGTGCCTATGTTTATTCATGTCACTGCTCTTATTTCCCTAAGATATATACCTAGGAGTGGGACTTCTAGAGCATATGGTATTTCTATTTCTAAATTTTTGAGGAAGCACCATACAGTTTTCCATAGTGGTTGTACCATTTTACATTCCAACCAGCAGTAAAAGTTCCAATCTCCCCACAACCTTGCCAGCATTTGTTGTTTTCTGTTTTTTTTTTTTTTATCAGCACCATTTTTGCTGGGTGAGACGATATCTCGATGTAGTCTTAATCTGCATCTCTCTAATGGCTAATGATTGCAAGCATCTCCTCATGTGTTTGTTAGCCGTCTGAATGTCTTCTTTGGTAATGTGCCTGTTTATGTCCTTTCTCCATTTTTGATTGGATTGTTTGTCTTTTTGTTGTTGATGTGTTGAAGTTTTCTGTATATTTTAGAGATTAGACCCTTGTCAGATATGTCGTTGCCAAAATTTTTTTCCCAGTCTGTAGATTCTCTTTTTACTCTTTTGATAGTCTTTTGATAAGCATAGGTATATAATTTTTAGAAGGTCTCAGTTATCTAGTTTGTCTTCTGTTGTTTTTGTATTTTCATGTACATTTGATAGTCTATTTATGCCATAAATTAAAACTCTTAGCTTTGTTCCTATGCTATCTTTAAGGAACTTAAACTTTAAACTGAAAACTACAAAGTTTCTGAAAGATAACATAGAATTTATTCTTAATTGAGCAACAGGAACACATTCCTGTGCTGCAATTTTCAGTACCCAAGGACCCTTAAAGTTTCCTTGCAGGAAGTAAGGAGAATACAAATCAACTTGGTTTCTATGACATGAAGGTGCCCATACTTTCCCTCCAAAGTTTTTAAAAGGTGTTACAATTAAAAAGTTGACAATTGAACTTCCAGACAACATGG
>NW_004443999.1:14486211-14491508 GCF_000243295.1 Trichechus manatus latirostris
GTAATGACTGTTTAATGAGAAACTATTTGTTCTGTAAACCTTCATCTAAAGTACAATAAAAAAAGAAAAAAAATTCCACATAAAAAAATTAAAAGTTGACAATTAACATATTATAATGTAAAACACCTCAGAGTGTCTCATGTTGTCAGATCCTTAGAGCCCTGTAGAGGTTGATGAATCTCCACATCGACTTTTGGAATCATAATCACTAACAGATGAAGCAAACACCTGATGATGTTTCCGGGTGGAATTTCCTGAAGCTGTTGTGCTAGAGTCTCTCTGCGTCCTGATTCCAAGTAGATGTTAATTTAAGAAGAAAAAAAAAAAAAAACACAAAAGGAAAAACATGACAAGTAAATTCATATTACTCAAAGGTTTTAACTCATCTTTTGGCCACAATGGATTTCTTTTTGAAAATACTTTTTCTAATTTTAGTGACAAAGCAGGTTGGTATTGTTGAAAGACAAATTAATGCCTATGGGCATGGATTCTGGTTACTGCACTGCCGCTGTTTGGGTGAGTTTGGGAAAGGGGTAGACACAATTGACTCCATGTGTTCATCTATACTTCAGAGGACCAGATAATGGTTGCCCCACTAGAGTTGTCTCTAAGTCTAAGGGGTAAAGGATGATGGTTGATGCTCATCCACTCAAAATACTTTCTTACAAATTACTGTTACGGCATTTTGCTTCTCACTGTAACAGATAAAAAAGCACTGAAATATTCATCCATTTCCTTATTGAGGCTGCTAGTGTGTGTTAGGCTTTGTGTATACAGTCAAGATGCCATATAGTGTCTCAGTATTGAATGAACTTAACACCTAGTAGGAGAAGATGTCTTTTCTCTTCTCTCTCTTCCTCTCCTTCTCCTGCTTTCAATATCTCATTTCTCTCTATATCTCTTTTATCTAATGTGACTTAAACCCAGTATATATAACCTTTTGGCATTCAAAGGACAAACGAGTTAAAGTCTGGGGCAACAGGGGGGAAGGGGTTCAAAAAAGGTTACATAAAGAGTGTGGCATTTTATCTGGACTTTAAAAGGGACATACACACCCAGTCTATTAGTCTAGGTCCTAGACAATGTAAATATCTCAGTGTTGCTACAATGGCACAGAGTTTGCTAAGGTGACAGGTAAGGCCACCTTGCGGGAATGTCAAATCGTTATCCATAGGGAGGGACCACAAGATCTCCACTCTCACTGGGAAGAATGTTGGGGCCCCATGAAACATTTTGTCAGTTTTAAAGAGAGACACTGGGTACAGGCCACAGTTTGTCAGGAAAAAGTTTAGACAGTGTTAACATTGAGACAACTCTTGCAATTGTCCAGGACAGTATGCTTCATGTAAACCAAAGCAATGGGAGGAGAATGCAGACAGAACAGGTTCCAGGACACATAAAGAAGGTGGACTATTCAGCGTGTGGTGACTAGTCAGTCACGTTTAGGCCTTTCAGAAAGAATAAAATGCTTGTCTATTTATAAAATACCTGACAGGCCTGCTAACCTCCTCAGGTAGGGACAATTACAATTAAATACCTCAGAGAGTTGCTCACTTTTTCTACAAAGAACTCCCCTCTCCAGTGACTTTCAAATGAGGTGGGGAGGAACCTCACTTGAACACTTCTATGTCTTCAATTTATTTCTTTTAACACTTGTTCATGTTTTAACTCAGAGTCCTGCCTCAGTTTTAGACAGTCTACTGGCAGTAGCAGCTATAGTTATAAACACTTGTCGTGTGTGAATATGTGATACTGAGAATTCTGAAAACAAATTCTATATTTCTTGCCACATACTCATCAAATAGATATATGTTAATCAATGGCTCTCTCTATGGACTTGTGTTAGAGAACGTGACCATAAGAGGGTAAAAGCGGGCAGGGAGGTTCCTAGCAGGGTTCCTAGGGGCTGTATTCTCAGATCCTCAGAAAGTAGACTATTCAACATATGAATAGTCCACCTTCTCACCTGAGGCTTTGTTCCAGCAATGTCTTCTACTCCATCCCAGGGCACTCTTCTATTTCTTTGTGGTCATCTATGTCTAGAGCAAACATCCTAAAGTGTATGTAGATCTAAGAAGAGAATCCTCAAGGTTTCAGATTACTGATCTCAAATTTCTGAAAAGGTCTATCAACTACCTTCCAGTCAAATAAAATGAAAAGTGATTACCAGTCTGTAGCGGTCAAAACAAAACATCTCAGGTGTCAGAAAGGTTCATTTAATTACATTAATTTAAGAAATGTCTACTTTGAGAATCTAAAGTAATTGCGATTTACAAGGTTACCTAACTTTCAGACTAGTTCAGATAACCATGTCAATCATCATTTTTGCTCTAAAATAACGAATTAAACACAGAGATCTTCAGACTCACTGAGTTTTTCTTTCATTTAACAAACTACCCAAAGTGACATAATGTCTGTCTTCACTTCACACCATTTGCATTTGGATTACATGGAATTTGGCTAAGGCATTACATTTAGATTCATTACCATTTCCTGCAGGTGCCATGCTTCTTTTTTAAACACATATTTAAACCTTTTGTGTATCACATTTTCAAACTGCCTTATTAGAAGGCAATGAGTCAGGGAAGAAGCTTGAGGGTAATTATAAATGCACTAAACTAAGAGGTGATTAGAATCTTCTCTCGCTCTCTCTGTTTGTCCCCGTTTATCTATATATCCTTTTTTTATTATCTGTCTTTTTCCCAAAGAAGGAATGGAGACATGGCTTCCAAGTCAGGTTCTAAAGCAGTAAGGTTAAAAAAAACATAAAAACAACCAAACCAGTTGCCGTTGAGTTAATTCTGATTCATGGCAACCCCATGTATTACAGAGTAGAATCGAGCTCCATACCATTTTCAATGGTTGTGATCTTTGGGAAACAGATCTCCAGATCTTTCTTCTGAGGCTCCTATGGGTGGGTTTGAACTACAACCTTTTTTTAGTAGTTGAGTTCTTAACCATTCATGTTATATGGCAAAACCTCCTGTTATTTCTTCATATCTATTTCTCCAATAGCAAAATAAATCTGAAAAAGTGGTAAGTAAAACAATTACACATGCACATTCGCCCACCCACCCATACATGTTGTGTTAGATGCCGTCAAGTCAATGTCAATGCGTAGTGACCCCATGTGACAGAGCAGAACTGACCCATAGGGTTTTCTAGGCTGTAATCTTTACGGGAGCAGAATGCCAGGTCTTTCTCCTATGGAGCCATAGGGTGAGTTCAAGCCACCAACCTTTTGGTTAGCAGCCAAGGGCTTAACTGTTGTACCACTAGGGTTCCTTACACACATACATGTTGTTAGATGCCTTTGAGTCAGTTCCGACTCATAGCGACCCATCTACAACAGAACAAAACACTGTCCAGTTCAGTACCATCCTGGCAACAATTGCTATGTTTGAGCCCATTGTAGAAGCCACTGTATCGATCCATCTCGTTGAGGGTCTTCCTCTCTTTCTCTGACACTATACTTTATCAAGAATGATATCCATCTCCAGGGACTGATAACATGTTACATGAGACGAAGTCTTGCCATCCTCACTTCTAAGGAGCATTCTGGTTGTACTTCTTCCAAGACAGATTAGTTCATTCTTCTGGAAGTCCATGGTATTATCAATATTCTTCTCCAACACCATAATTCAAACGTTGTCAATTTTTCTGTAATCTTCCTTATTCATTGCCCAGCTTTCTCATGTAAATGAGGCAATTGAAAATACCATGGTTTGTGTCAGGTGCACCTTAGTCCTCAAAGTGACATCTTTGCTTTTTAACACTTTAAAGAGGTCGTTTGCAGTAGATTTTCCCAAAGCAATGTACTGTTTGATTTCTTGACTGCTGCTTCCATGGGCATTGATTGTGGACCCATGAAATCCTTGACAATTTAAATATTTTCTCTGTTTATCATGATGTTGCTCATTGGTCCAGTTGTGAGGATTTTTGTTTTCTTTATGTTAAGGCATAATCCATACTGAAGACTGTAGCTTTTAATCTTCATCAGTAAGGATTTCAAGTCTTCTTTGCTTTCAGCAAGTGAGGTTGTGTCATCTGCATATCACACGTTGTTAATAAGTCTTCCTCCATACACATATATAAACCAAAAAAAAAAAAAAAAAGAGATCCATTGCTGTGGAGTTGATTCTGACTCATAGTGACCCTATAGGACAGAGTAGAACTGGCCCATAGAGTTTCCAAAGAGAACCTGCCTACTGGGGGTTCAAACTGCCGACCTTTTGGTTAGCAGCTGTAGCTCTTAACCACTATGCCACCAGGATTTCCATACACATACATGCGTATTAGAAATTATAGCTATTGTTTGGAGGGTTGACTGGCTTTCTTTAGCTTGAATACCTTGGTGTTCAGAATAAGTTAAATTTAGCATATAAATTCCCAACTGTTTCTTGTACCCTTCAACCACTTCTCAAATTAAGTCCTGGGATATATAAAAAACTGCATACACCTCTAAGTAGAACATAAGATGGCTATTAGAAACTCAGGTCTTAGTTCATTTAAGGATTTAATGATGTGTCAGAAACTTAAATTGACTTAAATTTGTGGAAGGAAATATATATCAGGTGAAAACTGTGAGTAGGTCACAGTGTGTTCTCCTTCATAATCTCTTCTGTGGGTATTAGCCTCGCCTCAGCCCGCAGGAGGTCTTCTTGTTCTCTCTTCTCATCTCTGCCCTACTCTGCTAGGAAGCTGACCACTGAAGTAGGTTGTTAGACTTAATGGTACTCAGTGACAGCCCATTTCCTGAAGAATACAATGTGGTTTTCTTGCTGTACATACAGTGGATTGATTGCTAGTGGCTCCATCACCTATTATATGCATACCCTTAGGAGAAATGCTTCAACTGGAGATGTCTTAGAAGGATTTTGTTATCTTTTGTATTTTGTATCATTTTCTTTTATCTTTTGTGTTTTCTTTCCTTGTTTTGTTTTATTTATTTCTTCCTATTAAAAATGCCGTTAGGGCAGGTTCCGGCAAGATGGCGCTCTAGGCAGAAGCACCACGCCATCCCTCCACAGCAAAGATCCGAAAAACTAAGCCAAACACAGAGTGCAGCAATCCTGAAATCCTAGAACATCAAATGAAGAGATAAAGAACTCAGACGAGCACCAAATGGAGTGAGAATACTGAAAGAGAATAGAGAGTGAGGAGAGATTCATGCAGAGGTCCCCTACCAGCTAACGCAGCGCGGATCCACCATCTTGGACTCCTATCGGAGAACAGCAAATGGGGGTACGACAAAGCAGCCTCACGGAGCATCCAGTGGGAAACAAAACAGCTGGGGC
>NW_004443999.1:14497916-14504133 GCF_000243295.1 Trichechus manatus latirostris
ACTACTGTTTCATGAGAAACTATTTGTTCTGTAATCCTTCACCTGAAGTACAATAAAATAAAATAAAAAAATGTCTTTGGCACTGTTCCCAATTCTCGCAATTCACGTTTTCCTCCTTAATCAACCAGTAGCCCTTAATATGAAACTGCTTTTGAGGTTTGGAATCCTTGGGTGGTGCAAATGGTTAACAAACTCAACTGCCCACAATAGGTTGGAGGTTCAAGTCCACCCAGAGGTACCTGTGAAGAAAGCTTGGTGATCTACTACCAAATAAATCAGCCATTAAAAATCCTGTGGAGCACTGTTCTACTCTGACACATGTGGGGTCACCATGAGTTGGAGTCAACTCCACGGCAACTGGTGTTTTGAAGCTCAGTTGCTTACTGTATTTTTCCAATGTATCTCTTATCTTTTGTGTTTTCTTTCCTTACGATTGGCCCTTTGTCTGCAAAGCTTTACTTTCTATCACTGAATTTTATATATCCTTTAAGATTTAGGGTATTCCTCCTACTTATGTGACCTTATTGTCACAACCTCAGTGAAAAGAGTGTCTTCTGAACAACTCTGTTAGAATAGTTTGACTTTTATAATATAATGCCTTGTACTGGATGGTGGATATCCCTTAAAATAATAAGATGAGTGTTTTAGCTATATGATTTGTTGTTGTTGTTAGATGTCATCCAGTCAATTTTGACTCAGAACAACCTCATATGAAAGAGCAGAGCTACCCCATAGGCTTTTCTAGGAGCAGATCACCGGGTCTTTTTCCTGTGGATCTGCTGAGTGGGTTCAAACTACCAACCTTTTGGTGCACATCTGAGAGCTTAACTGTTGTGCTACCAGGGCTCCTTTACGTGTGTGATAACTACTCACTATAATAAATTGTAATATAGAAAATTCATGAGCATAATCCATAAATAGTATCTGAAATCTCATGATTCAGAAATAATCATTAAGTCAACATCATTGTAGACATATCTTTAAGCATATATACAGGAAAAATAAGAGATGGATAATAGAGATGATAGATGAATACACACATTCATGCATAGATAATAGTTTTACTAAAATGGGATTTATTATACAAATTTAATAATAATTATACAATTTTTCACAGTATGTGTATTTTAAGAAAACATAATTTTTATTTCCAAGGATTTTTTTTCTAAACACTATGAGGACCCTAAGTTGTTAAATGAGATTTTGTTTCTTCTAAAATCATCAACGTTTAATAGTAGAAAGAAAAATTGGTAAAAGTCATATGAAAACTACTAGTGTGTCTTTTTAACCATGCCTTTGATACAAAATATCACGTCAATGTTTAAAAATTGAATAGTTTATTTTTGAGGATCCTGTTTGGAAACTACAAGTTTTCAAAAATGCCCAAAGCATTTGAACTTCTACAATCAAACTACAATCAATGAAGGATTGGATTTCAGTCAATTCAGGGGTAATTATTCGTCATTGCTTCATTTAATGCAGTTACTTCGAAATCAAATCAAAAAATAAAACAATAAATACAGCACTGTCAAGTTAATAAATTCTTATTTTATATATCATAATAGTGCTTATTAGTTTTCAATAGAAAGGCAGAATGTAAGCCATATAAAGATTTAAACAATTTAAAGAAACTATTGTATTTGTGAAGAAGAAGAAAAAATTTAGTAGTACACCACTGTGTATCAGGAAAATAGAGATCAAGGACGAGAGGAAATTGGAGAGGTTGGTAAGAACCAGGTCATGTGGATGCTTAAAAGCCAAGGTGAGAGCTTTGGGTTTAAATCTTAGAATATTGTGTTAATCTTAATGGAGCTGTAGATAAAGAGACCATAGGTTGTTATAAAATTATTCACAAGCAAGAAGTGACTGTTGTTGTTATTAGGTACCTTCGAGTCTGTTTTGACTCATAGCAACCCTGTGTACAACAGAATGAAACACTGCCCGGTCCTGCGCCATCTTCACAACTGTTGCTATGTTTGAGCCCATTGCAGTCATTGTGTCAATCCATCTCCTTGAGTGTCTTCCTCTTTTTTTGCTAACCCTCTGCTTTACCAAGCATGATGTCCTTCTCCAGGGACTGGTCCCTCCAGATAACACGTCCAAAATATGTGAGACGAAGTCTCCCCATCCTGGCTTCTAAGGAGCATTTTGGCCATACTTCTTCAAGACAGATTTGTTCATTCTTCCGACAGTCCATGGTATATTCAATATTCATTGCCAAAACCACAATCCAAATGCATCAATTCTTTTTCAGTCTTCCTTATTCATTGTCAAGCTTTCGCATGCATATGAGGCAATTGAAAAGACCATGGCTTGGGTCAGACATAACTTAGTCCTCAAAGTGACATCTGCTTTTTAATACTTTAAAGAGGTCTTTTGCAGAAGCAATGACTATATGATATAAATGAGCAAGATGTTAAGTGAATTATATAATTTAATCCACTTAAATTTAACTAGAGAATATTTTAAATAAAAAAATCTATATATAAATAAATATACTTATTTAGAGGTTTGTAATCATGGGACAAATCAAGGATAGCACTGTGGCTTAAGTAACTTAGTTACTGTGGCAAATTGATGGGAAACTTGAAAAAATCTGTTAACAGAGGAATCATGGTCACAGCTGTTTGTGACAGTAGTAAAACCATACTCTATGGATGGGGGACAAAAACTTTCATATTTCCATCACTGGAAAAGAAGAGAATTTTTATAGGGGATACAGAGAATCCCAAAATAGGAAGGAAAACATCTTTACCTTCTCTGTTTCTCTAGTTTACGTAGACTAAAATTGTTTGCGAAGAATAGGGTTGGTACGAGCTGGAACCAACTTGATGGCACCTAACAACAACAATATTTTATAATATTTATGCACAATAGGTGAGTGTGAGAACATAGGGGCTGTTTCATTTCAAACCTCTATAAAAGACTTAGGTTCAGAGGTTAGATAAACCTGAATAGCTCATATCAATATGGCCTTTCTTATTACATGTAGATTATGGAGATTTGTATTTAACTGTTTCTAGTGTTTATTCTTCTTTGTAATGTTCATAAATACTGATCAGATTATGTGATTGCATATATTCTTACACCTAACTTTCATTTCCATATGTGTAAGTATTATGTCTTTGCTTGAAATGACCAATTGACTTTGTGAATGCATACAAAAGATAGAGCAGCAGAGTAACGTCCATCAAAATTTTAAGTAAAGTCAGGAATTCACTTATGTACTATTTTTATTCCTCTAAATAATATGCTAATATTGATAGAATTCAATTAAAATTAGTTTATTAAATATTTTATGGTTTCATTTAAAAAATAAAATAGAAACATACTAAACCTATCAGATGGTTTTTAGAGTAAATATAGATTTTGAAAGTCTTGAAAATAGGTCTCTTTTTCAGCAAATTATTAGGATGAACAGAAATTGTCATAGAATGAGAAGATAAATTAATTTTTTAATTCAGGGGTTTTATGAATTGTAAGCATCCACTAAATGGAGACGTGTTGAATATGGCACAAGTGAAGAGAAATTTTTGTCATCATACACACACACATATACACGCACACATATATATACGTGCATATACATATATAAGTATACACATATACACGCATACATACATGTAAGTACACACACATACATGTATACACATATATAAGTACACACACACACACACGTCCTGTGGCCTTGTGATTCAGATTAATACAACTAAGAGCCCTTAAAATTGACTCAACTGATCAAGGGATAAAATAAAGTCAGAAGTTAAACATTCCCTTATTTGTACAAGCAATACTCCAAATAAAATGCATGTGAACTGATAATTTTGCTAACAGTTTTATTCTAGAAAATCTCAAGTTTTGAAATGAAGATATGTTGATTTTATGATTCATCATCCATTGTACAGGCATTGGGTTATTCACTGGAAGACGTTCCGTCCCAGAGTAGCTATCACATTTATTGAACATCTGTGATATGTGCATCTTTGGAAACCTATGTGGCTTGGATATCTTATTTAGTATATTTTATTAGTGTATAATTTGGGGGACAATACTGAATGAAATGATAACTATGGCTCTTAATAAATCTACTTAAACATATTGTTTTGCTTATTTTTTAAAAAATTAATGAAGCATAAATACAGAAAACTGCACATAGCCTAAGTGCACAGCTGAATGCATTTTCATATCTAGTTTAATTTTTAAACCTTTGTTTTTCTTTAAGTTTATGTCAGTCTTCAAATCTGATTTAATCCTTTGGTTTTTTCCATCTCCAAAAGAGAACCTAATTGGCCTAAATTATCTCACTATAGAAACAGTGTAAGTTTACTTACTCCAAATTTAATTAAAACACACAAGCAATTGATCTAATTTTTACAGTGGAGATTATTTTGGCAGCCCCTCTTTGCCTTTGAACATTATTCAGATGAGTTCAGCAAATCTCTACCTTTCATAAGTAGCTACTAATGAATTCATGGTTGTGGGAGGTGTGATTAACAAGGCTATTCTGACCAGTTAGCTACAGATACTATTATATAACTGTGTTGACCTTTTAGTTGCTTTAAATTGAGTCACAATGGTACTCAATACCTCTGTATGGCTCTTGACCTCCAGATAGATACTCTGTCCACAAGACTGATTGTTTCCACAACTTCTGCTACAGATCTACCTACAAAATACAAGTACTTGAGAAGGAATGGCTGATATTTGTCAAGAGTCTTGCCTCAGGATAACTCCTGTTTGGTTCTGGCTAAGACACTAATTCATTATCAGATAATCTGCTTTTGTAAGGGTTAGATTTTTCATGATCTGTACTGAAACCTTTTCTTAAAAAGCTGTAACATATGAGGGCCTATGTTATTTACTGGAAAGATTTTTAAGATAATACTATTTTGGTTGCTCCCTTGCTCCCTTTTTTTTTCACTGAATCCTATTAAATGGGGAAAAAAAAGAAATGATAAGTACAGATTGTGTTTCTTATAGTAAGCACTGGGCTACATTCTTTATATGTTTATCTCATTTGTATTTTTTATATAAACTACTTTGGTACTGCAAGTTAAATGCCACTTAAATATGAAAAATGATGACTGTTTCTATGAAAATTTGACCTGAAAAACATTCAAATGTTAGTTTAAAAAACTAATAATAAGGAGATTAGAATCCTCTGGATATGGGACAAGTTTATATTTTCTTGTAAATTACAAGAGCAAATTGATTAATTTCTTGAGTTCTTACAATTGTGTCTAAAAGCAAAAGATGCTAAGTGTCCCCACCAACTAAAGCTCTCTCTCCTCTAGCATTTTAGGCAAGCACCTCCCTATAGAGCTTACCAATAGGTGCTAGTGTAGAACAGGCCTAACTACCAATGTCATGAGGTCCCTGCTCAATCCCAGGTCCAGGAGACTTGTTTAATTGGTCTATGGAGGATTGCTCCAGTCACAAAAATAACTTTATTTTACCATAAACCAGGACGACAATACACCTCTGATAAAATTCCGTAGATCTAAACACACATACACACACACAGAGATAATTACATGCAAAACTGGGGAAATCTATGAAGAAAGATTGATTATATCAAAGTCCCTTTCCTCAGTGTGATATTATACTAGAGTGTTGCAGTTGGTTACCATTATGGAAACTGGCTAAAGTGTAGTGTTATTATTACAACTTATAACTGCATGTTAACATAAAATTATTTAAAAATAAAAAGTTTAATTAAAAAAAAAAGATAGCTAGAGAGAAAGGAAATTTTGCTTACTTTATAAGAACTATTAGATTGAAAGCTAGATATCAGTAGGGTGATGACTTTAGTATCCTAAAAAATTCTATTCTGTCTTATAGAGTCACTATGAGTCGGAATCAACTGGAGGGTAACAAGTTTTCTTGTTTGTTTGCTTTTTTTTTATTAATATGTTAAGGAGGAGTTAAAATATATTGATCAACTTTAGACTTTGTTAAGTGTATATTAAAATAGCTGGAAAAATCACTAAAGAATAAAAAAAAAAAAGAAGATGGAAACAACCTAGATGCCCATCAACAGATGAATGGGTAAACAAACTATGGTACATATGCACAATGGAGTATTATGCAAAGATAAAGAACAATGATGAATCTGTAAAGCATCTCATAACATGGATGAAACTGGAGGACATTATGCTGAGTGAAATAAATCAATCACAAAAGGACAAATACTGTATGAGACCTCTACTGTATAACT
>NW_004443999.1:14505381-14511992 GCF_000243295.1 Trichechus manatus latirostris
AAAAAAAAAAAAGAATGTAAATTTCAAAACAGAGGAAAAGATTAGAAATACCAAAAGAAAAAACAAGTTACTGAAAAAGAAGAAAAAACACATACTAAAGCTGAACAAATGTACAGTTAGAGAATGCGGTTAGGAATAAATCTAAATATATTGTAACCCACATTATAAATACCCCATTAACTGAAAAAGTCTCTCTAGATAGTTTTTTAAAAAAGAATTTAATTGCTTTCAGCTTCAAAAATAGTAAACTAAAACATAAGGACACGAAAGGTTAATAGTAAAACTAAAAAAATCGCCAGGGTTAAAGATGGTAAAGAGAATATTCCTATGTTCTTGAAATATCACCCTACAGATCACTTACTAATATCAAATGGCAATGAAAAATGTATTGCTTTACCAGATGTAGTGGTCAAAAAGTTTGACATCCACAGCTATAGAGAAACAATGGAATGCAATACTGTCATGAAAATGAATAAACTACAGTTGCACACATCAATGGTTAAAACCTCACAAATATAACACTGAGTGGGGGGGAAAAAGTAAATTTCAGAAAAAGAAATAACACCCTATAGATTGCAAAAGTAAACACTATCTTGTTTCAGGATACATACATAAATGGTGAATCTGTTAAATAAAGAACAAGGAGACGTTAGATACAAAATTCTATATATCAATAACTTCTGTGGAGTGGATGCTAGAGGGGAAGGGATCAGAAAGGACTCTGGGACAGGGGACTCCTAGAAGATTGGCATAGTTATATATGTTTAAGTTGGGTAGTGATCGTGGAAGTATTTGCATTATTTTTATACTTTCATATATGTTTTGTGTGTGTGTGCATTCATTAAATATTTAAATCATTTATGATAAAACAGTATTAGGTAGAATGAACTAAAAGGAAAATAAAAAGACTAAGGATCAAACAGTGAAATAAGACTCTAGTAGTAAATATACGTAGTTGAAAAATTATGAAACCTGGCCAAGCTGTCAATAGGTGAATTTCATCTCAAAGGGAAAGGTGATTTTATAGGGAGAATTTAAATTTTTTTTTTTATTTAAACAGTTATATTTTATTTATTTTGTCATTGTTGTTAAGAATTTACACAGCAAAATGTACACCAATTCAACAGTTTCTACAGATGCAATCCAGTGACATTGACTACGTCCTTCGAGTTGTGCAAACATTCTCACCCTCCTTTTCTGAGTTGTTCCTCCCTCATTAACATGAACTCACTGCTCTCTAAAGTTCCTATTTAATCTTTCAAAATGCTGCTGTTGATTTGATCTGAGATAGATGCTTCTTAAAGGTACTTTTTTTCCCCCATTTTTATGTTTCAAAGAAGTGAAATGCCTCATTAAGCCAGTTATACTCCTTTTACTAGAATCTTTTGTACAAAAGTTTCCTCATCCCCAATTGGGAGCCAGCAGTCTTCCCAGGAGAAGGTCAACCCCCCTTGTGAGATCCTTTCGCTCCCTGTTTTTAGCTCTATCAGAGCAGTTTCTGTGTTGTCTCATATATCATGTTTGCTACTCTGTCTTCTCCTAAACTGTGAGTTCTTTAACAGCAGGTGTCCAATGCAATGCATGCCATATTTTAGAAACTGTATAAATATTTATGAAATAATCAAGTGAGTAAATAATTGTATGAATAAATGACATGATGAAACAATTGTATCTTGTTTTCAGCAGATTAAGTAAAATATATTGAGTGAAGTGTTTAAAGCTGTATTTGAAAAATCATTTAATCTAAGATCTTTTTTTAGTATTATTTTTCAGGGAAAAAAAAAAAAAAGTTGATTAGAGTAGACCTCAAAGATTTGTCTTGGTTTGTTGAGGGATGCCTAATTAATATAAAAAGGTGAGAGCACATATACTGTATCTCAACAGGGCATTTGAGAGTTTATAAAAGCATTTATACCAGTGAGTGCCTTTTAGTAATTCACTGCAGGAGTTTCAAAATATCCATCTCTTGCTCAAGGCACAATAACATGTCCTGATCTTCACTTGCTTCAAACCAACTGAATTCCTCTAAATATTTAATTTATGAAGCTGTCAGTAGGCATTACAACTGTATGAAAAGACTAGAGATTTTCATTCATTTTTATGTAAAGCAAGATTATGAAAAGAAAAATAACTATTCCCAATACACTTTTGGCAGACTGGAAGCAACAGGCTTCATTTCCAGCTAATGAACGAGTAGATGTAAAACTAAGCAATGAGAGGATGCAAGCAACCGACACAGAAAGCACACAGATGGAGCAAACAGGTGGCGTGGACACAGCAGGAGCTGATGATGAATGGAATACTGATGGTGCAAAAATATGACCAGATTCAATAAAAGTCAGATGTATTTCCACACAGGCTACTAAATTCTAGAGGACAGAATCCCAAACCCATCTGGGGCACTTATGGTTGATACAGGAAAGTTGCCAACACTTGACAGCTATACAAAGCTTCTGTCTTATTGAACAAAGAATACAGCATTAGCCATACAGGACTGATACATCATTTCAAAATTTTACTGTGGAACTTTAATGGAAAATTTATTTGTTGGGTAGAAATTTAGGAGAGTATTTTACATGTAGCTAAAGAAATGAATATGCATTTTCAATGTGGTAGAGTACCATGAAATGTAGGATAAAGGTCAAAAGTTTAAGCAAGCATGGCCATTAGTAATTTAATTCGTAATAACTCCTGATATGCTACCTAAATCTTGATTAAACCTTTTACAATACAAAACACGTCAATACAAAAATGTACCACTAAAAATATTAACAGCTTTCACATTTTTAATTTATGCTAGTAATCACAAAATACTATACCTTGAGACAGAAGTACAAAGAGCTACAAGGCAAAGTTGTGGAATCTCCATAGACACATCCCAACTCCATAAAGGACCAGATTGCTGGGCTGAGGGCTGTGGGGATCGTGGTCTCGGGGAACGTCTAGCCCAACTGGCTTAACATAGTTTATAAAGAAAATGGTCTACATTCTACTTTCGTGAGTAGTGTCTGGGATCTTAAAAGCCTGTAAGCAGCCATCTGAGATACTCCACTAGTCTCACTCCTTCTGGAGCAAGGGAGAATAAAGAAAACTAAAGACACAAGGGAAAGATTAATCCAAAAGACTAATGGACCACAACTACTGCTGCCTCCACAAGACTGAGTCCAGTACAACTAAATGGTGCCCGGCTACAACCACTGACTGCTCTAAAAGGGATCACAACAGAGGGTCCTAGACAGAGCTGGAGAAAAATGTAGAACAAAATTCTGACTCACAAGAAAAGTCCAGACTTACTGGCCTGACAGAAACGGGAGAAACCCTGAAAGTACGGCCCCCAGACACCCTTTTAGCTCAGTAATGAAGTCACTCCTGAGGTTCACCCTTCAGCCAAAGATTAGACAGGTCCATAAAACAAAACGAGCCTAAAGGCACACAACAGCCCAGAGACAAGGACTAGAAGGCAGGAGGGGACAGGAAAGCTGATAATAAGGAACCCAAGGCTGAGAAGGGAGAGTGTTGACATGTTGTGGGGTTGTTAACCAATGTCATAAAACGTATGTGTACTAACTGTTTAATGAGAAACTAATTTGTTCTGTAAACCTTCATCTAAAGCACAATAAAAAATAAAAATACAAAGAACAAATTGAACATCCTCGCCATTTTTCTCCTCTTCTCCAAAAGAATTTAAATAGAACTATTTTAAGTAATTTGCCCACTACCAAAGTATTTCAAACCCTAAATTTAAAAATAGATCTTCTTTCTCAAATAATTTAAATTTAGTTCATCCAGTACATAATATTAGTAGGCCAAGTATATCACTTATGAAAGCCTCTAAGGACTTTGTTCAAGGCTTTACACATTCCCACCGCCATCCAATTGATTCCAACTGATAGTGACCAGATACGACAGAGTAGAACTGCCCCATAGGGTTCCTAAGGCTGTAATCTTTACAGAAGCAGACTGCCCATCTTTCTCCCACTGAGCGGCTGGTGGGTTCAAACTGCCAACTTTTCAGTGAGCAGATGAGCGCTTAACCACTGTACCAACCAGGGCTCCTTGTTCAAGGCTTTAGTAGACATTAACTATTAAAATATAATTCTCTTACATATTTGTCTCTTCTGTTTGCTTATAATAGTTCATAGAAACAATCTTTAGCTTTCATACGTGTTCTAGTTTCTTACAGGTCACTGGAGAACATGATTCTTGCCCAGGGTTAGCACAGTAGAGTCAATAAATCTATAAAAGGGCTCTGTACTCCCTCACGTTACATCCATAAAATTCCAGTCAGAACTTTGATTTATCAACCTGATGTAAAAGGTAAACTCCACACGGATTAATGCTCAGATTCCAGGTTGGCATTCTATGTCAGTAGTTAAAAAATATTAATGTTACTTATGAATATAATACAACTCATTTATTTAAGAAATGTATGAGTGGTTCAGGAACATTATGGATAGAGCATAGCAGAAAAAAAAAATGTGGCATGAATTCTAATCCCCAGGTTTGACCTGAGAATTGTGATCCCTGTTAAATCGTGAAGATTTTGTCATTTGTATTTGTTTTTCTGAAAAATATGTTTAGAGGTTTCAGAGATCAGAGCTTATGGTCTATGAAAGCAGATTATGTATATATATTTAATGTAAGGGAAATTTCAAATTTGTTCAACCCTCTATTTTATGCTATAATTTTAATGGCATGTAAACACTTCGGAAAAATATTTGTTAGAATTACTAAAATCTGGCAGGTATATACTTGATGACAGAATATTTCTATCCTAACAAAATGAGTACAGTCTCCAAAAAAAAAACCAAACAAACATAATATTCATAGGAGCATTATTCCATAATAGCCCCAAACTAGAAACAACAAAAATATGCCATTTGTGTAGGCATTGTGTTCCACACATCCTGTACTCTCTTACTGCCTAAATTACAATATCTATTAACATACAATTTAAAACAAATAAAAATTTACATCTTATTCTAATTGATTTCAATCAATGGATCTTATAGTTAACAATGAATTAGAAAATGCAAACTCTAAATCTCCATGCATCTGGTCAGTTTGTTTTTCTGTGGTTGCTTGTATGTTTCTGTGGTTTTGGAAGCTATGCCACTGGTATTTCAAATACAAGCAGGGTCACCCATGGTGGACAGGCTTCAATGAAGCTTCCAGGCTAAGACAGACTAGGGAAAAGGAACTGGCGGTCTACTTCTGAAAAAAACTGGCAGCAGAGCATTGTCTGATATAGTGCCAGAAGATGAGCCCCTGAGGTTGGAAGGTGCTCAAAAGACGACTGGGGAAAAGCTGCCCTCTCACAGTAGAGTCAACCTTAATGACAAGTATGGATTCCAGCTTTTAGGACCTTCATTTACTGATGCAGTGTGACTCAAAATGAGAAGAAACAGCTGCAAACATCCACTAATAATAAGAACATGGAATGTGTGAAGTATGACTCTAGGAAAACTCGAAGTCATGAAAAACAAAATGGAACCAATAAAGATCGATGTCCGAGGCATTGGTGAGCGGAAATGGACTGGTACTGGCCATTTTGAATCAGACAATCATATGGTCGACTCTGGCGGGAATGACAAATTGAAGAGGACTGACATCACAATCATTGTCAAAAAGAATATTTCAAGATCTATCCTGAAGTACATAGCTGTCAGTGATAGGATAATACGATACACCTACAAGGAAGACCAGTTAATATGACTATTACTCAAATTTATGCACCAACCACTTAATACCAAAGATGAGGCAACTGAACATTTTTACCAACTTCTGCTGTATGAAGTTGATCAAACATGCAATCAAGATACATTGATAACTAAAGGTAATTGGAATGCAAATTTTGTAAGACTAATACTTAGTCATTGCAAATACCTTTGCTCAACAACATAAATAACAAATATACATGTGGACCTCAATGGATGGAATAAACAAGAATCAAATCTATTACATCAGTGGAAAGATGATGGAAAAGCTCAATATCATCAGCCCAGAACAAGGCTAGGGGCCAACTGTGGAACAGAATATCAATCTCTCATATGCAAGTTCAAGTTGAAGCTGAAGAAAATTAAAACAAGTCCACGAGAACCAAAATTGTATCTTGAGTATATCCCATCTGAGTTTAGAGAACATCTCAAGAATAGATTTGAAGCACTGAACAATAATGACCGAAGCCCAGACAAGTTGTGGGATGACATCAAGGGCATCATACATGAAGAAAGCAAAAGATCATTAAAAAGACAGGAAGAAAGAAAAGGCCAAAATGGATGTCAGAAGAGACTCTGAAAGTTGCTTTTGAACGTAAAGTAGCTAAAGCAAAAGGAAGAAATGATGAAGTAAAAGAGCTGAATGGAAGATTTCAAAGGACAGCTTGAGAAGATGAAGTGAAATATTACAATGAAATGTGCAAAGACCTAGAGATAGAAACCCAAAAGGGAAGAACATTCTTAGCATTTCTCAAGCTGAACAAACAGAAGAAAAAATTTAAACCTGGAGTTGCAATATGGAAGGATTCTATAGGCAAAATACTAAATGACACAGGAAGCGTCAAAAGAAGATGGAAGGAATACACAGAGTCACTGTACCAAAAAAGAATTGGT
>NW_004443999.1:14513211-14514159 GCF_000243295.1 Trichechus manatus latirostris
GGAAGAAGTAGAGCCAGAGTGCTTCTTAGAAGCAAGGATGGAGAGACTTTGTCTTATTTACTTTGGACATGTTATTGGGAGGGACCCGTCCCTGGAGAAGGACGTCATGCTTGAGAAAGTAGAGGGTCAACAAAAAACAAGTCCCTCAAGAAATGGATTCACATAGTGGCTGTAACAATGGGCTCAATCATAGCAAAGATTATGAGGATGGAGCAGGAAAAGACAGTGTTTCTTTTGTTATACATAGGGTTGCTATGTGTTGGAACCAATTCGACAGCACCTAATAACAACAACAACCTCTAAATAAAATCTACAATGATTTGAGAAGTGTTTTAAATCATTACATTTACACTTCATGGATAAGTTAAACTAAATTTAAAGTACAATTGAGCATGTGCTTAGAGGAATATGTTTGTATCAGGTAGCTGGGTGAATTAGAGGAAGCAGAGGACAGGTCTGAAGAGTAGGGGAGGCAGACAGGCACATCCATTTCACCCAGACAGGACTGGCATGATACTGGCTATATAAATTTGAAGGTTATCAGAAATTGGAAGACTCATTGCCTGAACACTAACTAGCTGCTCTAGCTGAAATCCACGGTTGGATAAAAATGCAGCAGCTTCCATAAGATGGATTATATAGTAATGTCAAGTTGAGCAGATATGACTATTTTTGAAAATCTACTTTCTCTCAGAAAATTATGCATTATTTTATTTTTCCTCAATTTATTCTTCCCCAAATGTAGTCAGTTTTCTTCTAATTGCGCAAGAGTTAGTCCAAATTGCCCATTGTCACTTTTCACCTTTGAGTTTGAATTCTAGGCATAATTATTTCTCCCTGCTTTTCATGGCTTATGGGCCTCATTAAATATATATTTATTTTCTTATGTCAGTAATAAATAAGTACATTTTCTTTCTCTACCTAAGATTTTTTTTTCCTTCATGAGAA
>NW_004443999.1:14515937-14517160 GCF_000243295.1 Trichechus manatus latirostris
CCTTCTCCGTTTGTTTGCCTGAGGCGCCCTCCCCCCATAAGGCATCCTCACAAGCATGCTATGATAATTTTTCTTCACAGCAACATGTTAAAAAAAAAAAAAAAAACCACATAGCGGTGTCTATGAAAATGCCTACTGGGTGGGGGAGGGTGTGGCTGGCAAACAAATGCGGAAGACATGAGTTATTTGTGTAAAAATATGGCACACAACCAAACATCCATTCACAATTTCTACATGACCGGCTCAATAACATTGGTTACATATTTCACATTGTGTCACCATTCTATCTCTACCCATACTGTTTCATCACTGTTAATTTAGACTCTTCCTCTTAAAGTTCTCATCTGTGCTTTAGACTTCTGTCAGTTTACACTCATATTGATAGTTCTTTATAAGAGTGCTATACTCAAGGCAAATATTCTTTATTAAGTGGACTGAACTGTTGTTTAGTTCAATGATGGGTTCATGGGATAGCTTTGGATGAAGGTTAAAAGATTATTTCTGGGCATGAGATTCAGGGATTCCCCCAGTCTCAGTGGATCCAGTAAGTCTGGTTTCTACATGAATTTGAAGTTTTGTTCTATGCCTTTCCTCTTCTTGATCAGGGTTCATTACTATTGGGTCCTTGATCAAAATGGTCAGTAATGCTAGTCAGGCACCATCCAGTTATTCTGGTCTCATGACAATGGAGGTAGTAGTTTACGGAAACAATAAAACTTGCAGTACATTTCTTTCTCTGATTCCTCGATCCCGTTCCTCCTCGGCTGTTCCAGGCTAAGAGAGACCAATTGCTGTGTCTTCTCTCATTCCTCCACATAATTATTGTATTAAAAAGTTAACACTTGTTTCAAGAGTACCTCACTACCCAGTCAGTGCTTCATTGTCTTTTCACTCATTCACCTCTCAATGGGAGCTGGATGGGGTTGTGAACATCTGTGTCCATGTGGAGGCCTCCCCGTCTGTAAAGAGACCCTCACAACCTCACTTGCACTACTTTTGAAACACCCCAGCTGTCAACCCTGTTGTTCTCTCTGTGTGATAATTCTCCCTTCACCCAGAGCAGAGGGCAAAGCATAAGACAATATGAAGATGGTTTTCCTAGGTCCTTGCTCACAAAAACAGATAAGTTAATTAAATTTTTGATCTTCCCAGGTTGCCTGATTTTGGAACAAATCAAATAACCTTAACTAGCTTCAAGGTCAGTATGTGTACAATTTTATGAG
>NW_004443999.1:14519641-14521948 GCF_000243295.1 Trichechus manatus latirostris
AACACTTTACTGAAATTATCTGTGAAGAACAATTTCTCGTGTCTGGTAATAAATTGCATAAGGTTTGATTTAGACAACCTCATTATACTCTAAATCAGTGTCTGGGAATGCCTTTCCAACAGAAGCATTAAGTGCAAACATTGCTACACTTTACTTAAATCATGTTCTCAGCATCCATATCCCTTAAACTTTATTAGAAAGTTCCTTTTCATAACTACGAGATGTACACTTTATTAGGCTCTTGGAGTTTCATAGTTTGCCTTCACTTAGGTTCTGAGATCTCTGGAGGATATAGCATCAATGGTCCATGGACTTTTCCACATCTAACTTCTTTGGTTTCATGGTTTTCATTACAAGTTGTCATTTTATTTGTCCTGTGCCAAGCTAACATCTCCCTACAATTTCAGCACACAATATCTAGATCAGGATAGAGTCTTAATATCATAAAGAAATTTAAAACAAATGGTCTCATGAATCTTCCAAACTGGAGATGGCTTTCAGGTAATCTTGTTCAAATAAGAACTCCCCTAATATATAAGACTTAAAAAAAAAAAATCGACTATTTGAACTTGATTAAGAATGGCATTGAATTGCTCAAACGTTTTTAAACTCCCCCGGGGATGGGTGACTAGGAGAATTTAGGTAGTATTTAAATGTTCCAAAACAAGAATAGGAAGAAAAGGGGAAAATCAGTCAGTTTAATTCATGTTAGGGTGTTATTATGCATAATTCATTCTTTGCTTTAAATCTCTTACTCCCATAGTGCTGATCAGGAAAATTAAATCGGATTTTCTATTCGTCAGTTGAGTGAAATTTGTTTTATTTATATTTTCCTTTATTCCAAAACTATTGCCTGAACTTCAGTTGAAGGATTGTAATAAACTAGCTGCAACACTTTTCCTTTTCCATCCTTTCACCCCATCTACTGGCACCAACTTGCCTTTCAAATCTAGTTCACTAGTGACTCAAATCTTCTTCAGTAATCGCCTTCTGAGTGACCACTGAAATCTGAGGAGTGAGTCTCCCACCGAAGAGCCCAGCAGGAGCTGTGGCTTCTCTTGGCTTCCAGACACAGGATTCCTGAACTTTAAGCCTGTCATTAACCCCTAACCCCAACAAAGAAAAGCCAGAGTTGACCATTCTCTTCCTTGCACTCTGTCTTAATTTGTGATCACCTAGAAGCACATCCTGAGACAAGGATTTCACTGTTACTAGTTTATTTTGTAGCTGATCCTACACCAGTAGGAGAGTAGTGAAAGGAACAGGAAAGAGAAATAGCTAATACAGTCAATAGAGTTCTTTATCAAGAAAGTTAAGGCTGTAACTGGAGATTCGTCTCAGCAATGTAAAACGCATACCTTAGAATATAGTATGAGGGAGTTGTGGTATATATACACCAAGTCTTGTTACTCTTTGTTTGAGAGTCTTCCTGGGGTGAGTTAGTTAATTCCAGGGTACTTCAAGCCTTCTCCCCACGTAGCAAAACCAGCTCTTGCTCCAGAGAATATCCTCAAGCAGGTGAAGTCAAATGAATGCGCACTGAAGAGCTAAGTGTGAAAGGACATGAGTGGGGCACTGATAACTTCTACTATATGCCCCATTCTGGGTTTTCTTGTCTTGTTGTTGCTTTTTTAATTCTACTGTTATATTCAGAATAATGTATGATATTTCTTGACTTATAGGTTGGCTTTTTTTACATTTTTTTTTTCATACATCATTATGAGAGCCCAACCACTCACCCCATTCTGCGACAGCACTCTCCTCCTCTCCACTCGTGATTCCCCATGAACATTCAACCAGCTCCTAACTTTCTCTGTATTCCCATCTCACCTCTGGACAGAAGCCACCCCTTTGATCTCTTTTATCTACTTGACTAAGAGGCATATTCTTCACAAGTATCACTTTATGTCCCACAGTACAGTCCAATCCCTGTCTGAAGAGTTGGCCTCAGAAATTGTTTTAGTTCTGGGGTGATAGAGAGTCCAGGGGCCATGCCTTCCGGGGCACCTCCAGTCTCAGTCAGACCATTAAGTCTGGTCTTCTTCCTAGAATTTGAGTTCTGCATCCCATCGTTCTACTGCTCCATCAGGGACCCTCTATTGTGTTCTCTGTCAGGACAGACTACTTCTAATACTGAGATGAGTAAAGTTTTACGGCTGTGCACCCTCAGCTTCAAACAATAGCAATGAAAAGTATACACACACTAAAGACTTCTTTAATGTATTAAAAAGCAAAGATGTCACTTTGATGACTAAGTGTGGGGATATATGCCATTTAAACATGGCTGCACTATTGACAACTGCAGCT
>NW_004443999.1:14522917-14524943 GCF_000243295.1 Trichechus manatus latirostris
TAATAGATATTTTAAGATGATTGTAATATTTTTATTTAAGTGTGAAATCAAAACTCTAATTAATAAAAAAAATCGAGACATATTTTCTTATAATCATCCTGTATCTTGGTCTAGTTGGGAAAGCATGCCTTTATTTATTTATTTTTTTCTATTTTGGAAAGAGCTTTGAAATCTTAATAATTTTATACTTTCTTGAAATATGTGTCATTGTATTTATGTTAAAAAAACTTTGAAATATTTCCTGATCATAAAAGAAGAGAAATAAAACTGGCTCCTTCTACTACAGTATTGATAAAATGAAATATATGAAAAATAAGGACGTTGGGCAAAAAGAAGAAAATAAATAGTAAAGAAAACCAATGATTAGCAGAAAGTCCAAAACAAGGTGGTAGAAATAATCTTGAGTATAACACTGGCAATAAGGGTAAGTAAATTAAACATATTTACTAAACTAGAAAAATAATGATCCAACCATATGCTTCTTGGCAAGGGTAACATTAAAATAACATGATAAGGAATGGCTGAAAAAGAAAATGATGGAAATTTTAAACCATTCTAAAACAAAGCAAAAGAAATTTGATAGAGTATAGTTAAAATACAATTAAGGCCAAAAAAAGCATTAATAGCAGAAAAATAGTAATTATTATGTCATTCATGATAAGTTAGTTTATGCTGAATAAAAAGGAATTCCAAAATTTAGCTTGAGAGAATTCAGTAAAGATTTGTTTCTAGCTCATACCCAACGTGGGTTGACCGGGAAGATAAATTCACCCACGTACTCAGTTTGCTCTAGTGTTCTGCTTCTGCCATCCAAGACAAGATGTCAGGGTTTGGTTTAGCAGTTGAAAAATGCATAGAGACTCGTGTATCAGCCACTAAATGCTTCCAACAGGAAGTGACCTATGCCAATTCTCCTCTCATTTCACTGGCCAAAGCAAGCCATGCGCCATCTCTAACTTCCACAGGGCAGAGAAGCACATCACTTTCAAATATCTAGCAGAAGAGAATAAACAGAAATTTGATGAGTGTAGATATTGACCACAGCTATGCTTTTAAAAAAAGGGAAAATCACTCATAAATATGTAGCAATTATGAGCATTGTTTTACAAAATATTCGATCCAAATCTGTAAACCAGATATAACATTAACAAACAAAACGAACACTGAGGGTAATTTTAAGTAATATTTTGGAGAAATTAAAAGATCAAGCAGCAAAATTAAATATAAAAGAATTGAACAGTATAACATAGTATAGTGTAGTGTGTGTAGTATAGTGTGCAGCATAGTATAGTACAGTAGATTGTAGGGTAGTACGTATCATATTGTATACTATAGTATGGTATGGTATGGTATGGTATAGTATAGTGTGTACAGTATAATATAGTATAGATCCTGTTGCTCTGTTACTTTCAACATGTGGCTCCCACATTCACTATGCATTTCAGCATTGAGTGGTGGAAAGGGGCAGGATATAGTGAACTATGCAAGGCATATTTTTATAGACCAAACCTAGAAGAGGCACATATCACCATTCATCACATTCTATTGGCTAAATCTTGGACCATGTGCAACTGCAGAGAAGGTTGGGAAATATTCCAAGGAGAAAAGGAAATCTCTTTAATAATTATCTGGCCTATCTCTGCCACAGAAACTTAAAACAAAACAAACAAAAAATACTTAATAGCTGAGAGGTTATGGGAAAACAAAATTTAAATTACAAGTTATTTGAGAACTATTTTACAGTAAAAACATTAAATAAAAATACTTATGAATAGTTCTTGGTTTAGAGATACTTTACACTTAAATACATTTATTAACAAATAAGAAATATTGAAAATAAATTAAGCTTTCAAAGCAGTTACTAAAAGGATAAAAAAGGAAACAAATTTAGAGAGCAGTCACATCAGTTTTATCAAAATCTGAAAATATAAGGTAATAATTTTCTAAAATTAATAATCATATATAATATATATGAAAACTAATTCTATATGCATGAAAACAAATCAAGAAAATGTGTATCGGGAAT
>NW_004443999.1:14532320-14549762 GCF_000243295.1 Trichechus manatus latirostris
TATATCACAAATTACCGGAGCTCTGCAGCCCCTCAGGAAGAAGCAAAGATGGCACACGGAGCCAGGTACTCAAACGAAAGGAGGGGGAGGTGGCCAGAGGCAAGGAAGAAATCAAAAGAAGCGGAAAAAAGCAACACCAGCAGCCAACAAATGGCAGTCAGAGAGCCGCCCCTTTGGGTGTGTGGAATCCATGCAGCCAGGTTTTCCCGGACAAGAGATTATGGCCGCAGTAAGCAGAGGAGGCTGAGTCGGGGTGAAGAAGGTTAGGGGGTGGGAAAGCGTATATCACAAGTTACCGGTTCTTTTGTCTCCCGCTGGACTGTCCGTGAGGCTGCTTTCTTGTACCCCCTGTTTGCTGGTCTCCAAGAGGAGTCCAAGATGGCGGATCCGCGCTGCGTTAGCTGGTAGGGGACCTCTGCATGAATCTTTCCTCACTCTCCGTTCTCTGTCAGTTTTCTCACTCTATTTGGTGCTTGGCTGAGTTCTTTATCTCTTCATTTGATATTTTAGGGTTTCAGGATTGTTGTATTCTCTGTTAGGCTTAGTTTTTCGGATCTTTGCTGTGGAGGGACGGCATGGTGCTTCTGCCTAGAGCGCCATTTTGCCGGAACCTCTGTATCAAGAATATTTTATCTCTTATGTAAAGCATCTTCCTATCTTAAATTTAGAAATGTCAAATTAATTAAGGTATGTATCTTTAAAGATATTTCACACAGCTTACTTACAGGAGATACACTTTATACTGGAAATATTCACATAATTCTACTTATAATTTTGGTACATTATTTTTACTTTAAAGTGGGCTTTTGGAGAGACTAAAGCAGTAGGTATGCATATTCATTATATTGATGTGATACAATCACCAGACCTCATTATCTGTAAATGAGTGTAGGAACTATGTATGCAGCGGGCTTAAGTACTGTGCCTTTTAGATGACAGCCATGAAATGTTTTTTAACATCTTGAAATTGAATTAAGTAGAAAAGTTCATTTATCTTTGAAGGTGAATTGTTTCCTTTCAAAATTGAAAAGTGGTTAACACAAGTCTTTAATAATATCATTAGGAGATATTCCTTCTTCAGTTCAAAGTTACTGTCTCCCCCTCATCTTCATACCGTTTTGATGATCAGGAATATAAATTAGTATGATTTGGACATATAAAATACAATTCAGAGATCCAATTATCTTTTAGATACACTGCTCTGTGATGTTATAAAAATCATCCAAATTCCTAACGCAGATTATGTATACTTATAATACTGAGGATAAATAAAACCAAAAAAAACTAACTCCTTGCCATTGAGTTGATTTCGACTTGGTGACCCCACGTGTCTCTGAGTAGAACTGCCCTGTATAGGGTTTTCTTGGCTGTAATCTTATGGAAGTAGATATCCAGGCTTTTCTTCCACAGCACCACTGGATCAATTTCAAGTAAATGTCTAAAGATAGTTTTGAGGAAGTTCTGGGAAGATCATTAGCATATACATTTGCTGAAGTGTTACGGGTTCCTTTCTTCTGCAACTTAGTTTTTCCTTCAGTGAGTGGATCTAGGTCTGGAAACTGGGTTAAGCCCGGAGACTGAGGAGAGCATGGTGACATTTTATTTGGCCAACTGTTCTCATCTTCTTAATCATCCATCCTCAATTTCTTTTGATTGTGCAGATTAAGGAGCACTCTTTTGGCTGTCCATCTATTTTGCTCCCAAAGATACAATGTTCTGTTGTCATCTCTATAACAACCTGTGGGGCAGAGCACTCTGGCAACTCCTAGACCTTGTCACTCAGTAGGTAATCGTATCCACTGAGTTTCTGATGTTCAAGTGTCACATCCGGTCTCTTGTTTTGGGGGCCTATCATCTCCACTGCTATCAGCTGTAGGCAAAATCTGCTCTTATAGCCCTGGATGACAGAAGAGAGCTCTTTGTTTCTCTAGCACCTTTCTTATTTCTTTAGTGAATGATGAGTTTTTTGGCCTCACAGACTATATCCACTCTAACATGCTCACTTCTCTCAGCCTTTAACCCCATCTCTCACCATCTGCCCTAGCATCTCTGGCTTTTCTACATCCTTTAGTACGGATCTTCATTTTCCATGCTTCTAATTATTATCCTGTAGTGTCTTTACATAATCTCCTGTTTCTTGTAAGTTTGTTAAATCCTGAGTCCTAGAAGAGTGCTCCAGATTGATAAATATTCCCTTACATTTTTATATTCCTGCCTTCTTGATCACACACCCTCTTACATTATTTTCCATCACTTAAAATTCTTTACTGACTCTTCATAAATTTTAGTGTAAAATCACCATACTACGTTAAATGTGCAGCACTGTGAGTTCCCAGACTCATTCATTTCAACATTACCTCTTCATTTCCTTCAGCTGTCCCAGACGCACAACCTGCACCCAGTTCTATAGAACTATTTACATCTCCTCAAATGCATCATGCCTCTTGTGTCTCGTTGTGTACACATTGCATTTACACCCTGCCTAATCAAATTGTACTTTAACTTGAAGTCACAACTTCTCTCGTTTTCTCCTGAAAACATTGTCTCACTTTACTAGAAAAACAACCCTCTGGTATATATTGTTTGTCACTATTTTCTCTCTCTCTTTCTTGACCAGTGCTTCCCAAATATTGGTCTATAGCCTGGTATGAATCTATAACCAAGATTTTTACTCATTTTATTTCACACTTATTCATACATACATACTTCAAAGAGAAATGAAAAAATAAAGGTAACTTATGGAGTTTTCCATAAAGCTGCATTAGGAGATACAGTGCAATATCATCCATTCTTATCTAAGTTTTCCTCAATTTTTTTTTTTTTGGGTCGGGGAAGGTTGTTAAAATGTCCTTTTCTTTATGAAATGATGATGATGCTATAGATGCCGTTATTTATTTTATCTTATTAACTTCTGCATTCCTCTCTCCGTCCCTTCCTTCCTCTCTTTCTTCTTTGTATGTTTTTCAAAGCCCTAATATGTCATAATAAAAAGTTTACAACACTATTTAGATCCCCATTTTTTTAATTGCTCATTTGCTCTAAAATATTATCACTATTTTCCTAATACTTCGATCTGTGCCCAAAACACGGAATAGGTGTCAATATCTCCTGGATAAATGAGTGATTACACCTTCAGAAATGCCAGACTGATTATAATCTAAGACTATTCCAGGGAAGAGAATGAAATGAGTACAGATCCTACTAGCACCCAGGAGCAGGGGATACTGCCTGATCTGTAAACTAAGTAGGTTCATGTGCCTGAGTATTCTATTTATCCCCTACTGGCTTCTCCAGTGATTCCATTACAGGCAGTCCCCAGGTTACGAACGAGATCTGTTCATAACGGTGTCTTTAAAATGAATCTGTAGGTAAGTCAGAAGGGGTGCATATGGTTTTTATTTAACCTTACTGTAGTGCAAGAGCACTAGTGGTACAGTGGTTAAGAGCTTGGCTGCTAACCAAAAGGTTGGCAGTTCAAATCTGCCAGCTGCTCCTTGAAAACCCTATGGGGAAGTTTTACTCTGTCCTATACTATGAGTTGAAATCGACTCCACAGCAACAGGTTTGGTTTTTGGGATAGTGCAAGAAAAGACTCAAAGTCTTTTCAAAGATTTAAAAGCTGCAGTGCAACAAGCGAACGTGATTGTGATGAAGAATTTGTTGCAATAGGGGTTGATTTTCAAAGTGAAGGCAAATTTACATAATATTAAAGGGTAAGTATGAGTTGTCTGTAAGTCGGAAGCTCCTAACCCGGAGACTGCCTGTACTTAGTCTGTTCGGCACCCTAAGGAACCCAACGCCCCCATAATTAAGACTCACTGTTTTTGGAACAGTCCAGCACGTTCTGTGCTGCACAGCTGGTAACCTGCATACAAACTACTGAGTTAGATTAACATTTTTTGACTTTAATCCAGCACATAATTAAGGCCAACCTCAAAGCCTCAAGGAAAATTAATAATTACAGAAAAAGGGGCAGTAGAATGTTTTGGATCCAACATGCCAGTTCAAACTCAGCAGCAGTTTACAACAGCAATAAATTGTGATCTTTTGGTAGCACCTGTAAAGTGGTACTTAAAGATTGTTCTCTAATTGCTTCACTTATTGGCAATCAGCTGAGAAACGGCCCAATATAGAGCAGATAAAGTTGTTGAATTACCTTTTGGCCTCCTGAATAGCTTTTTTTCTTGTGTGTATGCTGCTCTTGACTCTGCCTACAGGTGTCTGTCTATATTTCCATAAAAACAGGAGATGAAGTCCTATGGGAAAGTATAGAAAAATTGTGCAGACACCGTAAATCACATAATAGATTGAAACTCATTACCTATTGTCCACCCCTCTGTAGCAAGGTGTAAATTCAATTTTAATGAAAGCTAACACTTTTATTCTATTTTAAAGCAATTTCTTACCTGGAAGATGGGTAACTCTTTTTTCACTTACATTTCTTGAGGTGCAAATTAATTTTTGGTTTAGATAGTAAGTCATCCTTGTGTAAGGAAATTGTAACAGTAAGGGCTGATCTCTTCTTCTCAGGAAAGCAATTGAGTTGAACATAGAGGTACACTGGATTTCAAAAATGTTTTCACTGTTTAAAAATTTACCTCTACTTCTAGATTATTCTCATAAAGATGATCATATTTTACTTTCCTACCATGTGCTGTAATCTATGTATTTATTTATTTTTGAATATCCACAAGGCAAAACAATATAAGTATTTTATGCACTACTCTAATTGTGAACTCAATCTGCTAATGCAATTTTGAATTAAGCAAAATATATTTCATTTATAGAGCAATCAATATTTGTCCCATGTATTTTTTTGGTACAATAAGCTGCTGACAAAGCATTTTCAAATAGTTATCTTTCATTTTGAGTAAATATAATATGTATAATTTTAAGTAAGATTTTTTTCAATATCATTTTAAACAAGACATTAACTCCTTTTTTTGAGACAGGATAGATTTTCTGGGAATGGGCAGTTTCTGGTAGTGAATATTTGCAAGTAATGATGTTAGACATTGTGAGATTAAAACCAATATAATGTCTCATATATTGCAAATTTAGAACAATGGAATATCTATGAATATGTTTAGTGTGGTTGATAATTAGAAAAATAGAAAGTGAAGAATAAGATTATCTCAAAATTTTAGATATGATGGAGAAGAAAAAGAAAATTAATTGCAATGGAAGCAAGCCAGTATTAAAGCGCCTGATCCCAAATAGATTCTATTACCATATTAACCCTACCTTCATCAGGATCTTTTTATTCAACCTCTTAATAGATAGAGTCCCTTCTTAGGAAAATGTCTGGTTTTATAAAGGAAGTCAGTGGAAAATGTATATTGACTTTCAGAAAGCCACTTCATATCAAGTTGGATGAAATACATCTACCCTATAATGTGAAGGATAAATTTATTATCAATGCATTTTAAATTGATAATGGTTACTCACCTGCTTAACAACTTCAATTTTTCCATTACCCTTAGAATAAAATTTTAATTCTTGAACACTGCTTGCATAACCTAATCTCACATACACTCCTATCTCACAATTCATCACCACACTTCACACCAACCAGTCACTCTGTCCAGCCACCCTGGTCTTTCGGTGGGTGGTTGCTCAGGAGTGTCCAGTGACACTAGCAAGCTCTTTCTGAGCATCTCTCCTGGGTTATCTTCAACTGATTCTTCTGATCCTAAATGTTACTTCCTCAAAGAGGTTTTTCCTAAGTCTATCAATCTCAGTGATGTTCTCCTGTCATTCTTTTAAAACATACAATTCTTCGCCATAGAACTTACTAGAAATTTCATTTTATGATATGTGTTTATCTGTGTAATGTCTGTCTCCTCCACCCTCTTCATGATGGAAAGGATCATGTTGTTGTTGTTGTGGTTATCAGGTGCTCTTGAGTCCATTCCGACTCATAGTGACGTCATGTGATAGAGTAGAACTGCCCCATAGGGTTTCCTTGGCTGAAATCTTTACGGGAGTAGATCACCAGGCCTTTCTCCAAAGGAGTGGTTGCTGGTTCTAACTGCTGATCTTTCAGTTAGCAGCCAAGTGGTTAACCTTTGTGTCATCAGGCTCTTTGAAAGGATTATATCCATTGGTTCTTTACTATGTATTAAAAAAAAGAAAGCACACAGGATACTTTTAAAATGTTCTTTGAATAGAAGTTAAAATGAGTTACCATTATTGTTAATATTATAAATAATATATATATGATAAAAGTAGAACAACACTTTATTTATTCCCTTACTTTGTGGTGCTCAATTGTATCACGAGTGTACATAATTATGAATATGTCAAACTTAGTTATGTAACATGGGGTATAAATAGTGTTAAGACAGGATCTTTAAATGAACACAGCATGCTGTGTAACATATAATGATATGTTGCCTTTTGTGAGTAAAAGGCAACACCAAGATACCTCTAAGACAGAACACTACTAACCAGAACATAGGAGAGTTGCTAATTATCAACCTATGAGAACATAACCGGAAAAGTAAGTGGATCTACTCAAATAATGGCAAAAAAGAATAATTGATAGTAATCATAAATGTTTTTATAGCTTGTGTATAAGATTTTTGTTGTGATTTTGTTGTCATTGTGTTTATATAGTATTGTTTTGAATATTTTAATCTTGAGAAATACGCTGTGCAGTAATCTAGTTTTTGAAATGAGCTTAAAAATGAGATGGAAAAATCATTGCCTAAAATGATCAGTGTATTTTCCTTAACAAGTATTTCGGGCTTCATTGGTCTGATAAATGTTATGGGTATGTGATTTATTTTACTCTTCTTAAGTTTTTCCACAAATATTAATCAAAATAAGAATATAAAGCATTGGGCATAAAAATTACATGTAGATAGGGGAATATACCAATTTGTCTTGCTTCCTCCAGACTAAAGAATGGAAAATAATATTTTTTAGTACCTGCTACCAACCAAGTTATTGTGTCGGGTGCTTTCTTAAACTTTATTTTAACACTTACAAGAATGCTACCAGTAGATTCATTTTATGGATGGCTAAACTAACATAAACCGAGGTTTAAAAGATTAAACAATCTTTCCAAGAACACAAAAGTTTATATCTAATAGAGTCAGATTTCAAAACCTTGGTTGTCTGGTTTGAATTTGGGTTTTCTTTCCTCTTACTTTATTTCCACTAAATAATTACTTAAAACAAAACAGATGATTTTCACTTTATAATCCTTTACCCAGTATTTTGCAGAGAAAGCATGCCTAATGCATTTTAAAATAAATGGTTATTATAATAATGTTAGTATCTTACATTTACTTTCTTCATTTCAAATATTAAAGTGCTCTGTGCATATGTGTATTAAGTAGGACTAAATTTTGAGAATTCGTTGCCGTTGAGTCAATTCCAACTTATAGTGACCCCATAGGACAGAACAGAACTGCCCCGTAGGGCTTCCAAGGGGCTGCTGGTGGATTTGAACTGCCAATCTTTTGGTTAGCATCTGAGATCTTAACCACCGTGCCAGTAGGGCTCCAATTTGTAGAATGGTTATACAAAATAATCTCTATTAACCACTTGGGAAAACAGCACACACACAAAGATGATTTTCCTTTGGAGATATTTTGAAAATGTCACAATTTGTTAGCATTATTGATGATTTATTATTTGCCAAGTGATCCTCAGGACAGCTTTAAGACAACTGTCTCAGTGATTCCTATTATGAAGATAAGGAAAGTGAGCCTCAAAATAGTTAAATAAACGTATACAAGAGCATATATATATTTAAAAAAAGACATTAAAAACAAAATTTTCTCTACAACTAGAGCCCAAGGTTTTTATCTTATGTCACATCTCAAAATAACTTTGGTCCTTTAAGCAAAATTTGAACCAGCACTGAGAATTAATGAAATAAATCTACTATACTATTCCCAGCTACCATATGGGTCACAGAAAAGTTTCTAAAACATACATACACATAGACAAACATATGCACTTATGCTATGAATAAAGTCGGAAAGCATGTGAGGAGAAATTGTAGCTTCCACAAAAACTTTGACTGTCTGCCAACTCTAAAACTAACATAAAGACCTTTGCAATTATAAAGATATCTTTTATGTTTTTTAGGATGATTCCTGCAGCAATCCTGTACTACTTCCACTTTTTTGCAAGATGGGATGGAAATACCAAATGAGTAGAGTAGTGACAAATTAAGCATTGGGGGAGAATATAATTTAGAGGCCATCTGGTGTTTCCCTCAATAGAACTCTGCTTTCAGAACAAGAATATTGTTAGCTGTTTACCCAAATTGATTAACGTAAAATAAAAAACTATTTGTCTTTTATTACATTTCAGAAACAAAGGGACATCTTTTCAGCCAATTCCTACTTTGACTTCATAAATGGTGTGTTAATTCTTAATCTTGCATTGCAAATTTGAGATATTTAATTCAGGAATTTTTTTTCTAGCTTCTCAGTTGCTACACAAGGCTACAACCCTCACAATGTAATTCAGCCTTATTGCTCATAGTTTGATGTTTAAAAGTATCTCCTAATCTTTAGATATGTATTCTGTTTAAGAGGCCACATGAATATATCCACCTTTCCTCCACTAAGGTTTATATTATTGAAGATATTTCACTACGGAATACAACTCCCAGAAAAAGGAATTGTTTCTGCATGAGGTATCTGTGAATCTCTTCCAGAATAGCCTATAAAGTATATTTGCCATTAAACAAAATAAAAGGCTTCTTGACCTCCCAAAAGATCTTGGATCTGACTTCAGTCAAAGTATATAGAAAAGCTCCATATTATCAATAGAAGTTAGTAAAAATCAAGGAAAATATTCTATTAATAAATATGTATGACATAATTGTGTTAGGTGAATTCTATTGTCCATATAATATCATGAAATCTGGAAAATTTTATTGACATTTAGATATTATAACCAATGTTGTATATCGTACTAACTACTGATTTGGGGAAATACGTTGATTACAGCTTAAAAAGTTCGAAGGAGATAAATCAGCACACATTAAATACTATATTACAAAGGGGCTCATAGGTAGAAATCACAGAGTTGTTTCAAACTTTCTCTTTTACACAACCCACAAATATATACACACAAATGCAAACATAAATCCATCCATACATACCTATATACAACAAAGTTACATTCTTGTACCTGGAAGATATGTTCTGTGAAAGTTACTACAGACTTAATTTCATAGTCATTCAAAAAATTAGTTGACATTAGTAGGATTTACAAAGTTCTAGAAATTTGGCTAAGAGGAAAATCTTGAATAAGTGCCTTTATTTGACCATATCAGATTAGAAATTCAGCCCTGTAGTCTCAGCCAGGTATTCTGTGAGAAAAACGTCACAAAATAACCAATATTTTATTAAACCATTTTAAACTAGATTTTTTTATATAGGCAACCAAACTGAATCCCAAATGATTGTGGCTTTCCGGTCCTGAGAACTTTGGTTTTATTTCTGCTAGGACTCAGAGCTATATTTAAAGTAATAGCATTTCTACTGAGGTTATTTATTTTTTTCCAAAAAATAAATCTTCAGATTTTTTTGTTGCTAAAATTTCTTATTCAAAATCTACATTCATTGTCTTTACTTTATCAAAAGGAAACACATCTGTCTTGAGTTCTGAAATTAGCGTTCCTGGAACATGCCTTCCAAAACAAGATGGAAACCAAAAGTTAATAAAGAGTAGCATATTTATTAAATAAGTGTCTCAAGAACTTCCACTATGCTGGTATAAACTGCTGGGATATTTTTCCAATAAACTCACCGATTTCCAACCCTGTGTCTACTTTCTATTTATGAAGCAGTTCCACAAACATTACATCTTTTGATCTTCCCCTCTTGGTGTGTTATGTATTATAACCATCACCATTTTATGGAATAGGAAACTAAACTACTTGCCCCTATATCTTCAGCAATCAAAAGAGTGGAAGTCAGGGAGCAAACCTAAGTCTTCGGAGAGTTAAATCTACACTAGCGCAATTTTCCTGCTTTTCTTTTTATTTTCTTCTCTTCTTTGCTCCACTGTTTTTGCCTTTCCTCGTTTAATTCTATGATGTAATCGTTTATAGAAAAATGTTTTAAAAGTTAAAAAAGAAGAAAATTTGTCAATGATTCCAACACTAAGAAGTAACCATGAGTGACAATATTAGTGTGCTTACTTCCAAACTTTTTCAATGCACATATTGCATATTATATATGCATATACCTATAAAATATGTTGTACTAATACACTCTGTATTATTTATACAGAAATAATTTTTACAAATTCATAAGTACATATATAAAAAAGATCACTTTTCTTGATGAATTACTTTTAGCACTTTCCAATATTACTAAAACTTTAGACCCTTTAAGAAACATTTATATTCTTTCTTATGTTGGTGTACAGCTTGGCTGCTAACTAAATGTTGGCAGTTTGAATCCACCAGCTGCTCCTTGGAAACCCTATAGTACAGTTATACTCTGTTCTATAGTGTTGCTGTGAGTCTAAATCAACTCAACGGCAACGGGTTTTTAGTTTTTGCTGACATTTATGAGTTATAGGAGCCCTGGTGGCACAGTGGTTAAGTGCTCAGCTGCTAATAGAAAGATCTAAGGTTTGAACCCACCAGCCACTCTGCTGAAGAAAGATATGGCAGTCTGCTTCCATAAAGATTACAGCCTTGGAAATCCTATGGGGCAGTTCTATTCTGCCGTATAGGGTTGCTGTGAGTCAGAACCTACTCATTGGCAATGGTTTTATGATAGTCATACATATATTTTAAACTTCACAAGATATTATAATTAATTATTTTACTTTGGAGTCAATTTTCATTAATAATTTGTAATTACCCACTTATTTACTTTTTCCAGGGTTTCTGCTCGTGTTTCCTTGTTTCCGTCTGGGTTCATTTTCTTTATATATTTTTCTTTATATATATACACACACACATATATGTATACGTATGTATATATTTATAATTTTGTGCAGGAGTGCTATCAACAAATTGCCACAGTTTTTTCTTATGAAAAATCTTTATTTTACCTTTATATTTAAATAATATGATGAGAATTGCTTTAATTTCGGCAATTTAAATATGTCACTTTATTGACTTTTGAGTCCCAATGTATTTGTAAAAGGTCATTTGCCAGATTTAGTGTTGCTCCTTTGATAATAATGTACCTTTTTTCTCATCAGTTGTTTTTAATAATATTTTCACTGTCTTTGGTTTTCAGCATTTTTATTCTTGTACGTCTGCTTGTGGTGTTCTTTGCATTTATTCTTTACGGGTTCACAGAATTTCTTAGTTCTATGATGTTTTTCATTTATAATTATAAATAATTGGTCGAAGTTCAACCATTTTAGGTGGTAGCACTCGATCAAGAACTGATGGAATTCAAGGAAGAAGTCTATGCTGCACTGAAGGCACTGATGAAAAACAAGGCTCCAGGAATTGACGGAATACCAGTTGAGATGTTTCAACAAATGGATGCAGTCTTGGAGGTGCTCAGTCGTCTACATAGAGAATTTGGAAGACAGCTACCTGGCCAACCAACTGGAAGTGATCCATATATGTGCCCATTCCAAAGAAAGGTGATCCAACAGAATGTAGAAATTATCACACAATTATCATTAATGTCCAAAGCAAGTAAAATTTTGTGCAAGATAATTCAAAAATGGTTGCAGCAGCACATTGATAGGGAACTGCCAGAAGTTCAAGCCTGATTCAGAAAAGGACCTGGAATGAGGGATATTATTGTCTATGTCATACGGATCTTGGCTAACAGCAGAGAATACCAGAAAGATGTTTATCTGTGTTTTATTGACTATGAAAAGGCATTCGACTGTGTACATCATAAGAAATTATGGATAACATTGTGAAGAATGGGAATTCCAGAACACTTAATTGTGCTCATGAAGAGCCTGTACATAGACCAAGAGGCAGTCATTCGAACATAACGAGAGCATACTGCCTGCTTTAAAATCAGGAAAGATGTGTGTCAGGGTTATATCCTTTCACCATACTTATTCAGTATGTATGCTGAACAAATAATTCAAGAAGCCAGACTACATACAGAAGAATGTGGAAGACTCATTAACAACGTAAGATATGCAGATGTCACAACTTTGCTTGCTGAAAGTAAGAGGACTTGAAGAACTCACTGATGAAGATCAGAGACTACAGCCTTCAGTACAGATTACACCTCAATATAAAAAAATCAAAAATCCTCACAATTGGGGCAATAAGCTACATCATGATAAACAGAGAAAATATTGAAGCTATCAAGGATTTCCTTTTACTTGGATCCACAATCAATGCCCATGGAAGAAGCAGTCAAGAAATCAAATGACATATTGCATTGAGAATATCTGCTGCAAAAGATCTCTTTAAAGTGTTAAAAAGTGAAGATGTCACTTTGAGGACTAAGGTGCACCTAACACAAGCCATGGTATTTTCAATCACTTCATATGCATACAAAAGCTGGACAATGAATATGGAAGATTAAAGAACAATTGATGCATTTGAATTATGGCATTGGCAAAGAATATTAAATATACCACGCATCTTAGGCTGGGGTCTCTAGAGAAGCAAAACCAGTAAAGTGGATAAATATATATATAGAGAGATTTATATCAGGGAAATGGCTCACTCAATTGTAGAGGCTGGAACATCCCAACCCGCACAGTGGTTGGCGAACCCAAGATTGGCAGGTTGGCGAGCAGGGCTCTTGCTTACAGGTTATGAAGATTGATGAATCCCAAGATTTGCAGGCAAGACCACAAGGCTTTTTCTGATTCATGTAGCTGCAGGGGCTGGTGGACCCAAGATCGGCAGGTCAGAGAGCAGGGCTCCTGCTCACAGGCTGTGAAGATCGACAAATCCCAAGATCAGCAGATAAGCTGATAGCTCAAGTTCCAAGAACCGGAGGTCAGATGAACAGGAGGCAGCCGCAGGATCCAGAGCAAGCAAAAAAGTCAGAATGTCTGCTTATATTCGAATGCAGGCCACACTCCCAAGGACACGCCCTTTCAACTGATTGGCTACTCACAGCAGATTCCATCATGGGAATGATCACATATAAACACTGAGAATCATGGCCCAACAAAGTTAACACACAATCTTAGCCATCACACCATGGATTGCCAGAAAAACAAACAAATCTGTCTTGGAAGAAGTACAGCCAGAATGCTCCTTAGAAGAAAGGATGGCGAGACTTCGTCTTACACACTTTGGACATGTTATCAGGAGATACCAGTCCCTGGAGAAGGACATCATGGTTGGTAAAATAGAGGGTCAGCAAAAAAGAGGAAGACCTCAATGAGATGGACTGACACAGTGACTGCAACAATGGGCTCAAACATAGCAACAACTGAGAGGATGGTACAGGACAGGGCAGTGTTCCCTGCTGTTGTACATATGGTTGTTATTAGTCAGAACCTAGTTGATGGCATCTAATAAAAGCAATGACGTTTTTCATTAAGTTTTGGAAAATAATAATCATTATCTCTTTGACTGTTTATTCTGCTTCATTTTCCCTTTGTCCTCTCTTTTTAGGTGCTCCAATTATACATAAACTAAAGCTCTTGAGTGCATTTTTTATGTTTTTGTCTTTTTTTTTCTTCCTGTGCTTCAGTTTGCTTTTTAACTAATGATTTCTCTCTGATATCCCCAATTATAAGCTTTCCAGTGCCTGATATGTTGTTAAAGTAATCCATTCAATTCTTAATTTCAAATGATATACTCTATAATGCCTAGTTGATTTTTTAATAGAAATTCAAATTATCTGGTAAACATCTCTACCTCTTATCTATATTGCCTGTGCTTTTATTCTGTTTTCTTGAACATAATATTTTAAATATCTTGCCTACTAAATTTGATGTCTGGATCATTTGTGAGTAAGCTTCTATTGTCTGTTTTTTCCCTTATTATTGGTCACATGGTCTTACCTCTTTGCAGATCTAGTCATTTTATATTTTGTTTCAGACACAATACATAAAATAATCATAGAGTAATGTATGTAGTGGCTTCTGCAGCATAGTTTAGGAGTGAGGTATCAATAAGGTCCATGAATGTGGGTTAGATAGAACCAGTATATTGGGTCAGATATATCCAATTGGCTCAGAAGTTCACTTTATAAGGTATTGCCTGGAACAGTTGTAGAAGGTAATCTGGAGCTTTAACCCATTTCTCCATTAGAAAAAACAAAAACAAAAACAGTTATTCAATCCCCTCAGTTATTCAATGATCCCCTTAGATTATATATGTATATTCAAAAACAATTGAAGTTCATCAACCCCTTGGGGATAAGCCAGACTATCTGTTCTTTTTCCAGAATGATGTGTGTCATGGAGACATAGGAGTTGCTATAGTCACAGTAAACAGGGGAGTATTGCATTACTCTTCACAAACTTTTTGATCTTACTTCATCTTTACATTCTTAAAAAATATGAAGAACCTCTCCAAGTGTTTTTTATTGTTGGCTGTATCTGTCAATATTTACCGTCAGTTGTTGTTGTTGTTGTTAGGTGCTGTCGAGTCAGTTCCAACTCATACCAGGCCTATGTACAGCAGAAGGAAACACTGCATTTTCCTGCTCCATCCTCACAATCCTGTTATGCTTGAGCCCATTGTTGCAGCCACTGTGTCAATCCATCTCATTGAGGGTCTTCCTCTTTTTCGTTGACCCTCTACTTTACCAAGCATGATGTCCTTCTCCAGAGACTGATCCCTCCTGATAATGGTCCAAAGTATGTGAGGCATAGTCTCACCAACATTGCTTCTATGGGGCATTCTGGTTGTACTTCCAAGACAGATTTGTTCTATATTTACCATATAGAATTTTAAAAATATATTTACAAATCTATTAAAAATAATAAAACACATTATATGTTAACATCAATGTATTTTATTTTCTAAAAATTCATGAGAACAGTGTCATTATTTTACATTTTTGTAAATCTTACTAAAGACTGGTTTAATAAAAGATAGCTGGATACATATAAACATAAATACATTAGTGTATATGTGTATGTGTTTGTTTGATTGACGTATATGAAGAAATCCAGCCTCTCACAGATACTTAGTTGGGAAAAGGAAGCTTATTTTAATAGCCTTTACAGGTATTTTTGGATATTTTTCTTTGATACTATATCAAAACTCAAAACAGATGGTTTCTTCAAAGGTAGTTACAATTGGGAATAAAACCATATCTATACATTACTGTCATGGTTTGAATTATGTCCCCCAAAAAATGTGTATATCAGTTTGGCTGGGCCATGATTCCTGGTACTGTGTGATTTTCCTATATGTTGTAAATCCTGCCCCTATGATGTTAATGAGGGAGGATGGGTGGCAGTTGTGTTAGTAAGGCAGGACAGATCTGCAAGACTGGATTGTGTCCTGAGGCAATCTCTTGAGATACACAAGACAGAAGTGAGCAGTGAGACAGGGGGACCTTATACCATCAAGAAAGCAGTGGCGGGAGCGGAGCGTGTCCTTTGCACCGGGGTCCCTGCGCCGAGAAGCTCCTAGTCCAGGGGAACACTGATGAGAAGGCTGACAGAGAGAGAAAGCCTTCCCCTGGAGCTGACGCCCTGAATTTGGACTTTTAGCCTACTTTGGCTGTGAGGAAATAAATTTCTCTTTGTTAAAGGCATCCGCTTGTGGTATTTTCTGTTGTAGCAGCACTAGATGACTAAGACAATTACTATTAATCCATTTTAGAATCTATTGATCTATTTTGCACTTTGTATAGAACTTTTACTCAGACCTGATTTTGAAACCTCGTGCATTGGTCTTTTGGAAAATATTGATTCACTGAGTTATAAAGATCTTCCAGATGTTGACATATTTCATTATGAAATATAAATCAATCACATTAGATAATGCACATTGTTCACCTCAGAAAAAAGTCTGTAAGTATGCGACTCCTCTGAAGATCAGCATGGTGGATGAAGTTTTCCAAAATTTTAATTTTCATTAAATTACTGTAGCAATTTATTTTCCTAACGAAATGTCTAAGTTCTAGACTTGCTCAGATGTATTGGACTAGAATTAACTGTGAATGTCATGTCCAGCCATAACGGACATGTATGGAATACAGATGCAATTCTGGAAGTCCCTTTATTTTTTCCCTGCCAACCCTTTGATGCTCAGCTAATGCTTATTCAACCTATTGATGCGACTGGAGTTATCTAGTCCTATGTTTGTGTTCTTCATCCATTTGCCTCCCAGGGGGTTTGCTCTCATTAACTGGTGCGGGTCCAGCCCTGCTTGCTCAATCCAGCCCTGTTTGCTCCACTTCTTGTAGAAATTATTTTAACTTATTTATTGCACTTTTCTGTTTTCCAGTACTTTCACTTATGTATTTTTCTCTTTTCTTTGTGAATTTATGTGTGATATTTAGGAAATATTGCCATAAAACCCTTGGCTTAAATTGCTGACTTGCAACATGATTTATGGAAAACATTTCTTGATTTATATATTATACTGCATTTATAAATATTTTTTACTAACCTTAAATTATTTTCTAAATCCTGCTAATAGGATAGCACAGTGCATAATTCTATGATTATGGCAGGAATATTTTCAACATTAAACTGACAGTTTGATATCAGAGCCATGACCTGACGTATTTATATATGCTACAATAGTACAGCTTGGAGTTTAGCTACAGTAAGCCAGAATCTTAATAAATACAGGAAAAAATCAGATTCTTCTGATCATCTGAACATATGAAAGTAACATACGTGAATATTAAAAACACTCTAAAATTATATTTTTAGAACTCTTCTGTAATTGCCTTCAGATATTCTAGAGTGCTCCTGAATATCTTTTGTTGAAGCAACACTTCCCCTTTTGAGGGTGAATTTGATTATTTTTAATAGTCAAAAAGCTACCAGATCTAAGTGCTAAATAAGGTGAGGAATCACCTTGAGTAAATCCATTTGGAGTTTAAAATGAGATATGAATTTAAAGTAATTGAGATTGATTTTCTTAATTCACCAGTAAAACGTATTTCCAAAAGAGGAGCCCCCAAGAGATTTTGAGACATTGCAGTAAAATTAGAGTTAGTATTGACTCTTAGGTAAATATTTTGCAATTGGTATATATACAATTATATTATACAATTGGTATATATATTGTATTATGTTAGTTCTGAGAATTTGTCAAAATTGAGCACTTAGGAACAATGATGAATCTGTGAAGCATCTCATAACATGGATGAAACTGGAGGACATTATGCTGAGTAAAATAAGTCAATCACAAAAGGATAACTATTGTATGAGACCTCTATTGTAAAAACCCATGAAAAAGTTCACACACAAAATGTAACAATCTTTGCTGGTTACCAGGGATGGGAGGGGTGGGGGGGAAATACTAAATAGGCAATAGATAAGTGGTATCTTGGGTGAAGGGTGAGACAGTACACAATACAGGGGAAA
>NW_004443999.1:14550745-14580589 GCF_000243295.1 Trichechus manatus latirostris
AAATAAAACGGTAAGTTATAAAACCTGTAGGTATGCATAGTTGCACACAAATTCACAGAAAGTTTGTGTATTTATCATAAATATAATTGAGTTCATTATAGAAAATAGAAAATTATTAATAAGAAGAAAGTCCCAGTAGTCATCATCAACATTTATAAATATTTCATTGTCTTTACCATTAGTCTAGTTTCTTACACAGTTTAATTTCCTGTGTTTACAGATTTGTTATATTTTAAATATAACTTGCTATCCTTTTTTTAATTATGTAACCATTTCCATGTTAATTTAGCTCTTTTTAACTCATTTTAATAAAATAATATTAAATTAAAAAAAAATTGAGCACTTAGGTTAAAAACTATAAAGTAGTAGCACCGGCATTTATTTATTTAATTTATTTTGTCATGTTGTTGAGAATATACACAGCAAAACATACACCAATTCAACTGTTTCTACATGTACAATTTAGTGACATTGATTACATTCTTTGAGTTGTGCAACTATTCTTACCCTCCTTTTCTGAGTTGTTCCTCCCCCATTAACATAAATTCACTGCCCCCTAAGTTTCCTATCTAATCTTTCAAGTTGCTGTTGTCAATTTGATCCCATATAGATAATTCTTAAAAGAGCATAATGCTCAAGGTGGACATTTTTTACTAGTTAAGCTAAACTATTGATTAGTTTTAAGAAGACTTCAGGGGATATTTCTGATTTAAGGTTTAAAGATTATCTCAGAGCAAAAATTCCAGGGGTTCATTGAAACTCAGTGCTCCAGGAAGTCTGGAGTTCACAAGAATTTGAAATTCTGTTCTGCATTTTCCCTATTTTGATCAGAATTTTTCTATAGAATCTTTGGTCAAAATGTTCACGAATAGTAGCTGGGCACCATCTAGTTTTTCTGGTCTCGTGTCAAAGGAGGAAGTTGTTCATGGAAACAATTAGCCATACATTCCATTTCTTCCTTCTATTCCTGACACTCCTTGCTCTGTTGCTCCAGGTGAATAGAGACCAATTGTTGTGTCTTGGATGGCCGCTTGCAACCTTTTAAGACCCCGGGCACTACACAACAGACTAGGAGGTAGAACAGAAGCACTAAACATTTTATAAGGCCAATTAGCTGGGACGTCCCATGAAACTATGACCCTAAACTTCCAAACCAAGAAACCAAATCCTATGAAGTTTTTGGCTGTACATCAGCAGCCTCAGCAGCTACTCTTTGTGTGTGTGCGTTACAGTGTGTGTGTGTGTGTGTGTGTTGTAAATTTATCTATCACACAACTTTTGCCAGTTCAGCTTTTTATAGGTGTACAACTTATTGAAAGCTGTGACAATAATCAGTAGCATAGGCAATTATATAGATTTTTTTCTCATTTCTTCTAGATAATTTTTGTAGACATAGCCCAAGTGATATATGTGCATGGTTATAAGTATATGTATATGCAAACATGCAAAATCCCCATGTATCTAATGTATGTGTTTATGGTATGAAAATATTGACAGAAAATATTTATTCTCCTAGATTAATAGAACCACTTTCACATAAGGAAGTTTACAGCCCTTTAAATTCATTATGTCATTTGCAATCCTAAACTGAAGAGTTAGAAAATGCTTATAGTACCAGTTTTTTTGTATTCATGCATTCCTTCGGCAAATTGCCTTAAGTCATTGCAAATTTTATTTCAAATTATCCTTCGAAGAACACATATTATTCTCTAGTTAGAAAACTACAAAGTGCTCACAAGTTGTTTAAATCCTCTTATGGAGAAATGCTAGGTTCATCTCTATATAAAATCTCTGACAAAAATAAAGGCCATAGAATGTCTTTTAAGCTGCATTTTGCTAAATTCAAATTTTGCCGGAGGGTGCAGGAGCAAAGGCTTTTCTTTATCTGAATTAATCATCATTTAAACCCTCCAAAGTCTCACTATCAGACTCAGATCTAAGAAGGGAAAAAATAATTAAAAGCCCTAGGAGACTATGAAACTGAACTTTATTAAAGATAACTTCTCTAGCTCATCTTTTGTTTTTTCTCTATCTCATTTTGTAACTCTATCTAGAAACTGATACACTCAGATAATCTTCTGAAACATCTTGCTGTAAGAACTGGAAAATTGTCCTTACAGATTCTTCTCTCCTTATTTCTGCATAGCTTTTTTTTTTTTAATAAATGCTCATGCTCTCAACTTTCAATGTTGTTAAGTCCAAAATATTTTTTACTGTTCTAATCTTTCTTGAGATTTTAGTCTTTATTTGTAATAGTAATGGACAACCATAACAACGTTTACTGGTATACCAATAACCACATACAAGAAACTGAACTTCCCCTTTTTCCATTAAATCTCCCATCATCCAATATGTTTTTACTTTTGCAATGGTAGTAAGTAGAGACCTAAGCTTAAAATATCAAAAATAGTTCTACAGACATTAATTCAAGGTGCCTATATTGATGGAGCCCTGGTGGCGCAGTGATTAAGAGCTACAGTGAGTGACAGCTGCTAACCAAAATGTCGGAAGTTCAAATACACCTTGGAAACCCTATGGGGCAGTTCTACTCTATCCTATAGGGTCATTATGAGTCACTATATGGGACAGTTCTAGTCTGTTCTATAGGGTTTCTATGAGTCAAACTCAGTGGTAACAGGTATATTGATGAATATATCTCCTCTTACTTTTCTTCTTTTACTTAACTTCCATATTTAATAGCTCAAAAATTTCATTTTTTCTTCTCAAATATGTCTCAAATAATTTCCTTGAGTCACATTTTGTTGTTACTCAGTGAGTTCACCATTTTATAATTTTCACTTCTATAATTGCAATAGCTTCCTAATCATTCTACAAATCTCTCCTATTTACTCCTTCCTGTTGGTCCACAATATTGAGACTTTAATTATGTTCTGAAACACTGGTCACTTCTTGTCATTCTTCTGATTACAACCTTTTGAAGAATGTCCATTGCAGAGAGAATAAAATTTAAACTCCAGAGTAAGATACACAGTTTAGTTTCTAGTCACATAATGTTTCATACTCAACCATGTACAGTTTTCATATGTAAGCCACAATAAGATTTAGGAGAAAGTCATGATCTTTCACAATTCTACTTTGCTGTGGATCTCCTCTACTCAGAATCACCTGTCACCTTTCTACTTGGAAAATGTCTCTCTTTGTTTTTGTTTTGTTTAATCACCATAAGTATCACTTTCTGTTAGAAAGATGTTGCAAATTTTTCTACATACCTTGTCAAGCACTTACACTTCATACTGTGGACACTGGTGTATATGTTTGTTTACTCTTACATATTATTTGGTCTTCCTAACCCTTTCTTGGCTTTACTTTATGAACAATATCTTAGAAGTGCCCATGCCTTTAATTCTGTTACACAGAGTCTCAGATCTTTATGTCTCTCATAATCTTATCTGAGATTTCAACCTGTATTTCCAAATGCCTAATATCTTAGAGACACATCAAAATTCACACCTCGGATAAGACTATTGTGCATGGTGGGGAATACATACTCAATAATGAGTAAGGTATTATATATACATGTTTTTAAAGAAGCTATTAATATTGTCGGTATCAACAACAAACATATATGCAGTACCTTCTGTGTACAAGATAATTCGATTTAGTGGAACTAGTCTGAACATTTAGATTTATTGTAGTTTAAATTGGCAAGACATCTGGGACGTCTAATTCTACTTGCATATTCATTTACCAAATTCAGATATGAAAAGTGACTTTCACCTCTGTATGTATAATTCGATGCCTGCAGTGCTTCATTCATGAATGTCCAAAAAGACAAATTGTTCTCATCTATCAAATAGAATTTTGGCAAGGAACAGGCAGTAAAACCAAGAGACCTGCCAAAGTTTGGACTTTGCAGAACTTTGTGCCCCTTTTAGACACTGTTGTAATCTGTCAGCCTGTGTCATTTTAAATGTGTTTCCTTTAGGACTGGCAGGATTCATATTGGCAGGAAAAACATAGCATTTATTATTTTTATACTTTATACATTATTCCAGTGACTGAGAAATCCAAAAGAGGCATCAATGTCTAGAATACATCTTCAAAGGTGACACTTTTTAGAAGAGTTCTTTTGGCTCAGAGCTCAATTACTGTGCATATTTACCAAATATAATTATTCACTGAGAGCTTATGAGTAGCCCGAGTCAATAACTCACTAATTATCCAACGAATAGTGTTGAGTGCTGAATATCTTAAATCACAAAGATAACTACTTTCATATACTTTATCTCATTTAATACTCATAATAACCTAGAGGGAACACAATGTAGTTACTAAAACTCCAATTTTTATACAAACAAATTCAGGTATATATTCAATTAACTATTCCAGTAAATTGACTAGTGAGGGCCCAGTCAGGGTATAGTATACTTGATAATGATGGAGAATTTATTCCCTAACAGTCTAGTTGGTATACTATATAACTTTTAGTTGTACTGAACTAAATACATTATCAATAATAAAAAGAGAGATAACAGCATAAGTAATAGGTTCTTACTATGTCTGAACAGGTACCAGTGAATTACAAGTTCTTTTTCCTCTGAGTTAAAACATCACAATATTAGTTTTGAGACATTTATTTACACTACCTTCAAAACGTATTCGTGAAGTTCCTGATTATGGGTGGTAATGTCTAAGCAACGTGCATAGTTAGAAAGACAAAGTTCTTTGTCTATCTTTTAGTTTAGCGCTAACCGTTTTGTAACTTTTTTCCTTCTTCTTATGGTTGAACTGTTTAAGAGTTCTTTGTGTGATTTGGATCTGTGTCTTTTATCAGATATTAGTTTTGCAAATAGTTATCCATGTTTGTAGCTTGTATTTTAACACTATCTTTCACTAAGCAGTTTTTTATTTTAATGAAGTCCAACTTATCAATTCTTTTTTTCTTTCATAGATTGTGCTGTTGGTATTGTATCTAAAAACTCATCACCAAACTCAAAGTCACCCAGATTTTCTCCTGTTTTGTACTAGAAGTTTTAGAATTTTGCATTTTACATGTAGGTCTATGATCCATTTTGAATTAAGTTTTGTGAAAGTCATAAGGTCTGTGCCTAGGTTCACTTTTTTGACTGTGGATATCAAATTGACCCAGCAGCATTTGTTGAAAAAGTTATTGTTATCCACTGAATTACATTTGCTCTTAGTAAAAGATCAGTTGATTGTGTTTGTTTAGATCTATCTATAGGCTCTATTCTATTCCATTGATTATTCTTTTGGAAATTCCACTCTCTTATGAGTACTGTTCTTCTTCTTCAGTATTGTATTGGCTATTATAGGTTTTTTGCCTGTCTATATAAACTTCAGAATCTGTCAATATCAAGAAAATAGATTGCTGGGATTGGGATTCCATTGGCTCTACATATACTTTGATCTTTTGATTTTTCTTTTTTTCAGCAGAGTAGTGTAGATTTTCTCATATTGATTCTTAGCACATTTTGTTAGATTTATACTTCAACATTTAATTAGGGGGTGTTGTAAATTGTATTTTGTGTGTGTGTGTGTGTGTTTTAATTGTAATTTTCAACTTTACTGGTATATAGGTGGGAAAGAAATGGACTTTTGTATATTAACCCTTTATCTTGTGGCATTGTTGTACGCACTAGCTTCAGGAATGAAAAAATTAAGATAAACATATGAACATGGAAATATGAAATGAACTTCAAATTTTGATATTACTACAGTTTGATGAAGCCCTAGCGGCACAGCGGTTAAGCGTTAGGCTGCTAACCAAAAGGTCAGCAATTCAAATCCACTAGCTGCTCCTTGGAAGCAAGCTACTCTGTCCTGTAGGGTCACAACGAGTTGGAATCGACTCAACAGCAATAGGTATACAGTTTGATTTATATTTTGAACATTATTTTACACTTCTGTTTTAAAAAGCTTGTATTGCAGTTATTACTAATTTAAGTCATGATTGAGTAACACAGAGGAATCTTTGGAGCATTGACACTTCTGATTTTATTTCTTCATAAATTCACAGATTATTTTAATTAGTAATTAAAAAATTAATTGTAAACATATATGAACTCTTTTGGGTTTTAAAATGAAAAAAAAAATTACTATTATTGTTTCATTTCTCTTTATCCCTTGTTCTGAGGTAAGTCATAGAACTGGAGTCAGAATGTTCACATCATATATCCCCCAAAGTACTTGCAAAGAAAGATAGTATAAAAAATGTTTTGTCTCTTGGTGGCTGAGTTCGCTAATATTTAAGATGACAGTAACAGTTCTACTCTGTCCTATAGGGTCGCTAGGAGTAGGAATCAATTCTAAGGCAATTTTTTTTTTTTTTTTTTTTTGGTTTGGTGTTGTTTAGATCTAGCATTACTTCTGAGCTCTTTTTAACAAGCAAAACAATTTTGTAGGCTGCTACCTATTCAATTCAGTCATTACCCAGTTAAAATGAATGCATTCATCCATTAAAGTAACCAACACACTAAGTGAGATAAATTACACCGTAAGCTAAACTATTTATGAGAGACAGCAGCTAATAATTTATAATTCAGTTGGAGAGAAAGAATGGGTTCATCGTTTTCAAAGGAGATATTTTTAAATTTATCTCTAGGCTCAGACTTGTGAAATTGCAAGAAAAATACAGATCACAATTTCTTCCACAAGCTTTCTCTTTTGTTGTCTTAGTACAAATTAGCTAATAAACTTTTTAGTCATAATTGTTCTTATACCATCAGCAATTTGACAAAGAGTATAAGCACTATCATAAACAGTGTGTAGCTGGTAATGATAATGATAAAATTTCATTAAGCAAACGTCTTATTTTTCTATTGGTGTAGAGTACTAGGAACTCAGAACTCTGTACCTGATAAAGAAGGTAGAGGGTAAGACTGACAGATAACCCTACAATTGTTCTCAGTATAGAAAACACTACAAAGAGAGGAGACATACTATCCAAGAGCTTTCTATGTGACTTTAACTGAGCCACACGGGAAAACCTTATCTGTGTACAATTTTGTCGAGAAATTGCCGGCAGGGATATATGAAAGGATGTGTTTGCTTATTGCTCAGAGTAGTAAGCTCATGTTTCAAACAATGCCAGTCATCTGTCAATGTTCCTTGATGCTCATCTTCGGACGGAGCCTTCTGGTAACCTTATCGTTGAATTTTAAGCACTAATACATTAAAATCAAAATATCTTTTTTAATGGAATTAAAAGCATAATTTTCTCACAGTGTAACTATTTTATGTTAATAAACATTAAGAACGTCTTCAAACTATCATTGATACTTATTTAAATGGACAATTAACATTAGCATATAGACAATCCCATATAATGTTACTGTATTGAATATTTGCTGGCATTCTAAATAAAGGGGATTATTAGTTTATTTAGACTGTCACATTGACCTATCTTTACCAATAAATACGAATAATAAACAAACAAGTAAGCAAAACCCTGCTATCATCCTGCAGCCCAATGCTCAGTTTGATTTTACAGTCAGCATTCCAAGTGTTTTGACTACGCACATTTGGCTGCTTCTTTACTTGCTGCACTACTTCAACCACAAAACAAAAGATAATGTGTTCTGTTAAGAGAATGAAATAATGTTACTAGGTAGTAGAATCTGAAACGTTTACAAACCTATAAATGAAGACTACACCATTAATATGAATGAATATAATCAAATGCCTTCATGATAATTGCTACACACAGAGCATAGCACAACCTAGCTATTTTTAGTGCATTAGTTGCAGGTTTTATAGTCACAGGAAAACAGTCAGTAGTTACAAGTACTAATTTTCGTGTTGCAAAGAATGTTCTTTTAAAATCTTTCCGTATGTCTTAGTTATCTAGTACTGTTATAACAGAAATGCCACAAGTGGATGGCTTTAATGAACAGAAATTATTTTCTCACAGTTTAGGAGGCTAGAAGTATGAATTCAGGGCTCCGGCTCTAGGGGAAGGCTTTCTCTCTCTGTTGGCACTGGAGAAAGGTCCTGGTTTCTTCCGAGCTTTTGCTCCTGGGCAATCTTCATGTGCTTCGGCATCTTTCTTCCCCTATTTCTGCTTGCTAGTTTGCCTTTAATCTCTTTTATATCTCCAAAAAGACTGACTCAAGATACACCCTATACCAATCCTGTCTCATTAACATAACAAAGACAATGCATTTCCAAATGGGATTATAACCACAGGCATACAGGTTAGGATTTACAACACATATTTTTGGAGGATACAATTCAATCCATAACATTCCACCCTTCAGCAGCCCCAAATTCATGTCCTTCCCACATGCGAAACACATTTGTCCCATTGCATTATTCCAAAAATCTTAATTCCACTCCAAGTCCAAAATCTCATCTTCTGAATCAGCTAAATCTAATATGGGTGAGATTATAGGCAAATCCATTCTGGGGCAAAATTTCTCTTCATTTGTGAACCTGTGAAATCTAGACTACAAGTTATCTATTTCCAAAGTACAATGATGGAACAGGTACAGGTAGACCTTTCCATTAAAATGGAAGAAATTGGAGGGGAAGAAGGTATAACAGGTACCAAGCAAGTCCAAAACCCAGCAGAACACATTACACTAGCTCTCAAGTCTTGAAAATATTCCTCCGTTCTCTGAGAATCATGTAGGCAATGGCCCTGCCTTCAAGGTTCTGGGTGTTGGTCACGCTCCCTGGATTCTAGGTGGAGGCCTCTTGGCCCTGGGCTTCAGCTCTGTCTTCCAGACTCTCTGGGATGACAACTCTGCTCCCTTAGCTTTAGGCAACCCCATTCTCCTAGTGCATCTGAGTGGCGACCTTACCCCCTGGGCCCTGGCAGGCCCCTTTCTTTTGCCTTTGTCCATGGCAGTCCCACCTACTTACCTTTGGGTGGCAGCCCCATCCCCCAGCACATCTTAATGGTAGCCCACACGCCAGAACCAAGTTGGTGAAGATCCAACTCTTTGAAACCTAGTAGACCATGGCCCCACCCTTTGAGAACCAGGAGACTGTGGCCCACACTTTGAAACTGAGAAGTCCCTGCTTCCCTGATCTCTGAGCTGCTTCCAGGATGGTCCTTTTCTTGGAGGAAAACAGATGTAGCTACTTTGGCCTGTTTCCTGCCTGTAGAATTCTAAGAGGCAGATAGCTTTCCTTCCTTTCACTCTTTATTTGTCCTCTTCAGTCTAGGCTGATGGGTTTTCCGCTGTGGTAATTGGTTTGATCCATAAGTCACAAGCTTAATCTCTTTAACAAAAGTTTATATAGTCAGGTCCTTGATGAACATTCTAGGACACATGTCCTTAGTTTTTGCAATAGAATTTTCCAAATCTTTAAGTTCTGTTTTCATTTTGCACAGTTCATTTTTAAGTCCAACTCTTTCCTCTCTCATTTTACCATAAACAGCAAGGAGAAACCATGTGGCCCCTTGAAGATCTTGCTTAGAAATCTCCTCAGCCAGATATCTAAGTTCATCATTTACAAGTTTTACCTTTCACCAAACATTTGAACACAATTCAGACAAGTTCTTTGCCACTGCATGGAAGTATCACCCTTCTTACATTGTCCAATCACATATTTATCATTTTCTTTTAAAGCCTCATCAGAAGCAGCTTTAACATCCACATTTCTAGCAACATTCTGTTGCTGGCACGATATGTATTCTAAGACGATAGAGACTTTCTCTATAGCTCTCCTTACTTTCTTCTGAGCACTCACCAGAATTGCCTTTGACATTCATAATTCTACCAACGGTCTCTACAAGGCAATCTAGAATTTTACCATTAAAAAAACCCTCAAAACCCATTACCAACGAGTATATTCCTACTCATAGTGATCCTATAATACAGAGTAGAAGTGCCCTATAGGGCTTCCAAGGAATGGCTGGTGGATTTGAACTGCTGATCTTATAGTTAGCAGTCAAGCACTTAACCACTGCATCACCAGGGCTTCTTTAAGGGCTATTAGGCACCTTAAAAGTCTTCCAGCCTGCACCCATTACCCAATTCCAAAACTGCTTACACATTTTAGGTATCTGTTAGAGCAGCAGCGCCACTTCTCGGTACTAACTTCTGTTTTAATTATCTAGTGATGCTATAACAGAAATACCACAAATGGATGGCTTTAACAAACAGAAATTTATTTTCTCACATTTTTGGAGGCTGGAAGTCTGAATTCAGGGTGCCGCCTTTAGGGGAAGGCTTTCTCTCTCTGTCGGCTCTGGAGGAAGGTCCTCATCTCTTTCAACTTCTGCTCCAGGGCGATCTTCATGTGGCTTGGCATCTCTCTTCTCCTGTCTCTGCTTGTCTAATATGTTCTTTTTATCTGTTGTAATAAATTAACTCACACAAAGGTCTAATCTTTAAAATCTACAGGAAAATCCAACACCTCTACAACAAAAGGACAAATAATCCATTTAAAAAGTGAGTAAAGGAAAGGAACAGACACTTCAACAAAGAAGACATCCAAGTGGCTAACAGACACATGAGGAAATGCTCGCGATCACTAGCCATTAGAGAAATACAAATCAAAACCACAATGAGATAACATCTCACCCCAACATTACTGGCACAAATCAAAAAAAACAGAAAATAACAAATGTTAGAGAGGCTACAGGGAGATTGGAACTCTTATGTAATGCTGGTGGGAGTGTGAAATGGTACGATCATTTTGGAAAATGATATGGTGCTTCCTTAGAAACCTAGAAATAGAAATACCATATGATCCAGCAATCTAATTCTTAGCAATATATCCTAGAGAAATAAGAGTTGTCACACGAATAGACATATGCACACCCATGTTCATTGCAGCATTGTTCACAACAGCAAAAACATGGAAACAACCTAGATGCCCATCAACAGATGAATGGATAAACAAACTATTGTACTTATACACAATGGAGTATTACGCAACAATAAAGAACAATAATGAATCTGCGAAGCATCTCACAACATGGGTGAATCTGGACGTCATTATGCTGAGTGAAATGTCAGTCACAAAAGGACAAATATTGTATGAGACCACTACTATAAAAACTCATAAAAAGGTTTACACACAAAAAGAAACAATCTTTGATGGTTACGAGGCAGGGGAGGGGTGGGAATGGAAAAACACTAAATAAACAATAGATAAGTGGTAACTTTGGTGAAGGTATGACAGTACACAATACGGGGGAAGCCAGAACAACCTGTACAAGGAATGGTCATGGAAGCTCCATAGACAAATCCAAACTCCCTGAGGGACCAAATCGCTGGGCTGCGGGCTGTGGAGACCATGGTCTTAGGGAACATGTAGCTCAGTTGGCATAACATAGTTTATAAAGAAAATCTTCTACATTCTACTTTGGTGAGTAGTGCCTGGGGTTTTAAAAGTTTCTGTGAGCTGCCATCTAAGATACTCCACTGGTCTCACCCCATCGGGAGAAGGGAGATTGAAGAAAACCAAAGACACAAGGGAAAGATTAGTCCAAAGGACTAATAGACCACAACTACCACAGCCTCCACCAGAATGAGTCCAGCACAACTAGATGGTGCCTGGCTACCACCAGTGACTGCTCTGACAGGGATCACAATAGAGGGTCCTAGACAGAGCTGGAGAAAAATGTAGAACAAAATTCTAACTTACAAAAAAAGACCAGACTTACTGGCCTGGCAGAGACTGGAGAAACCCCAAGAGTATGGCCCTCAAACACCCTTATAGCTCAGTAATGCTGTCACTCCTGAGCTTCACCCTTCAGCCAAAAATTCGATAGGACCAAAATGAGACTAAAGAGGCACACCAGCCCAGGGGCAAGGACTAGAAGGCAGGAGGAGACAGGAAAGCTGGTAATGGGGAACCCAAGGCTGAGAAGGGGAGAGTGTTGACATGTTGTGGGGTAGGTAACCAATTTTACAAAACAATATGTGTACTAATTGTTTAATGAGAAGCTAGTTTGTTCTATAAACCTTCATCTAAAGCACAACAAAATTAAAAAAAAAAACACAGACACACACAAAAGGACAAATATTGTATGACCCCACTTATATGAAATGTCTAGAACAGGCAAATGCACAGAGATAGAAAGTAGATTAGTGGTTACTAGGGACTAGCGGGAGGAGGGAATGGGGAGTTATTGCTTAAAGCATACTGAGTTTCTGTTTGGGGTGATGAGAAAGGTTTCGAAATACATAATCGTGGTGGTTGCACAACCTGGTGAATGTAATTAATGTCACTGATTGTACACTTAAAAATGGTTAAAACGACAAATTTTATATTGTATATATTTTATGCCAATAAAAATACTAAAAAAAAATTTAAAAAATGGTAAACACCTACCAAGGTGAATTTAAAAAAAGAAAGAGAGAGAGATTAACTCACCCTACACTAATCCCGCCTTGTTAACATAACAAAACACTCATTCCAAATGCGTTTATAACCACAGGCATAGAGGTTAGAATTTGCAACACATATTTTTGGGGGACACAAGTCAATCCATAACAAAAGAATCATATAGAGAACTTAGAAGCTGAACTTGGGTGAAGCTCCAACATCTAGATAAAGAAGTGCTTCTGGTCCCCACTAGTTGATTGTCCAGTTGATCCACAGTGAGCACCCAGGGTCATTTTCAAACATTGCTTGATGCAATATACAAGTCAGTCTTTTAAATTAAATTGATGTGTTTATTCATTGAAAAAATTAAAAAAAAATAATCAAGCCAAACTTGAAGATATAAAGAGGGATATAAAGAGTTTCAGGTTCTTCAGATTTAAGCATATAAATCTTGATATATATGATGTGGAGCCCTGGTGCTGCAGTGGTTAAGAACTCAGTCTGCTAACCAAAAGGCCGGCAGTTCGAATCCACCAATCACTGCTTTTAAATCACATGGGGTAGTTCTACTCTGCCCTATAGAGTCACTTTGAGTCGGAATTGGCTCGAGGACAAGAGGTTTGATTTTGGTCTGTACATGATGTAGAAGGAGCCCTGGTGGCACAGTGGTTAAAATGCTCAGCTGCTAACCAAAAGGTCGGTAGTTCCAACCCACTAGCTTACTTACGGAGTCGCTATGAGTGTGAATCAACTCCACAGCAGTGGATTTTTTTTTTCCTATACATATATATGATGTACTTCTGTGTGTGTGTGTGTGTATGGATATCATTTACTATTTACTGAAAAATCTAAGAATGAAAGGTAAATGGTAATAAAATTACAAGAAAGTTACAAGATGAAAATATTATTTTTGATAACGATTGTTTATATAATACATGTTTTTGTTGTTGTTAGGTGCCATCAAGTCGGTTCCAACTCATAGTGACCCTGGGTACAAAGAACAAAGCGCTTCCCAGTCCTGCGCCATCCTCACAACCATTGCTATGCTAGAGCCCACCGTTGCAGCCACTGTGTCAATCTATCTCATTGAGTGTCTTCCTCGTTTTCGCCGACCCTCTACTTTACCAAGCATAATGTCCTTCTCCAGGAACTAGTCCCTTCTGATAACATGTCCAAAGTACATGATATGAAGTCCTGCCATCCTAGCTTCTAAGGAGCATTCTGGCTGTACTTCTTCCAAGATAGATTTGTTTGTTCTTCTGGTAGTTCATGATATATTCAATATTCAATGTAATACATAGAGGTTAATAATTGACATCTTGACATGAATTATTAAGGATGACTTGTGGAATTTTCTAGAATATCTAGGAACTTAAACAATATACTTTGCTGAAAATGTGATGCTTATATTGTGATTGAAAATATGCTTTTTAGTACTTATATATAATCTAATATATGACCCACTCTTTAGTGAACGATTACGTATCATTTATTCACTGCAGATATGATTTGAATATTATAGACTAACTTTAGAAAACTATGACCAAATGCAAATCATAAAAATAAATTCTGGATTACTTCCTTATTTGACATCATCTGCCTAACTCTGGATTACACGGTATCCTACTCCGTATATTGATTCTAGCTCCCTTTTCCAAAGGTCTGGTTCTCCAAACATTTTATTTTGTCTTCCTAACTGGAGAAGCCCTAGTGGTGCAGTGATTAAAGTGCTCAGTTGCTAACCCAAAGGTTGGCAGTTCGAACCCACCAGCCCCTTTGTGGGAGAAAGATGTGCCAGTCTGCTTTCATAAGGATTATGGCCTTGGAAACCCTACGGGGAACTTCTACTTTGTCCTATAGAGTCACTAAGAGTCAGATCGATTTGACAGCAGTGAGTTTTTTCTTTTTTTTAATCTAGATAAAATGTTTCCTTAAATTGCATTGAAAATAAATTGTAGCTTAAATTGGGAGAGATGGAAAGGGGGGTAATAGCAACATATAAAAAATAAGTAATCTGGGCCTCCATGCATGGGTGCTTGTGTTAAGCTCTGACAGCGTTTTGGGAGCTTGAGCAGCAGGTTAATTATGAACTCTTAACTCTCGGCTTGGCCAATGTGGAAGGCACTCCCATTCAGTGTCTAGTTTAGCAAATAGTAAACACAACCAAAAGGAAAGAAATCGGGCTTTATATTGTGAAGTATACATTGTACTTTTTTTTTTTTCCACTGAAAATGTATAAAGAATCATTATGCCTGGTATTGTTTTCACAATAGAAATATTATATCTACTGGGACATCCTTTAGGATTGTTCAGAAAGAAAATATTCTTCTCTCTCTTTTTTTTAAGTGTTAACAAGGGAAAAGATTTCTGTCTTTTTACTATAGTAAGCTATATTTTCAGCAGCAGAGAAAAATCAGATTCCTTTCATTAATTGTGTGACAGTTTTCCCAATGCAAAAAAGAATTTACTTTGGAGGCTTAGAAAAGCACTCATGTAACGAAAATTCCTTGTCACATTGCAAATGCATATGATATTTTCCTACTTTTCAAAAAGATGTGAAACTTTCTGCAGCTGTTCCACAGAAAATATTGTGACACTGGGTAATTTAACTTTTGAGATATTTCATCTATAAAAAAAAAAAAAGTTTTTTTGAGACAGAGTTACAGATAACCCAACCGCATTCATTTATATTTACTGTCTGCTTTTGTTGAATGCATAAATGATTTGGCCAACTCTGTGATGAAGTTCATCTCAACTCCTCTCTAAACTCTGTGCATTTTCTTGTTGAGTGAGGTGGATGCGTTATGCAAAGTCTGCAATTTATGTGCAATGTAGGTAAAATGCTAGCAATGGAAGTGTTCTTGTATTTAACCAAAAGGAAAATATTTAGTTGGGAGCAGGTATCTGTTTTATATTTGTAACCTCACTATTCATTCTTAGGTGTTGTTTTTATTAGAACACAGTAGCAGTGGAGGAGTAAATTGTAAACATTCATCATTTAAGCATTGCATTTATTGATTTTTCTCATATACTATATTTTGTGTACTTAGTGATATATGTTTAAGAACCAAAGAAAAATGAAAGGTTATGACTGTTCACTGATAATGTATCTCCCATGAGAGTTTATTAAAAAAAAAAAAAAGCTCTGACACAGGACATGAATAGGAAAATACTCATTTAAAATGCTTTAGATGCATCATTTACAGCTTAAAGAAACAAAGAATGTTGTGTATGCTAATATGTGCACGCCTTTACTTATTGAAAAGCTGCCACGTTTATCTCATATTTATGTGCAGTTAATCATTCTCAAATAAAGGTAAATAATCACTGGTTTTATGAAGGTGACAATTATCTCCTGACGTTTTAATCTTCTATAACATAAATAGATACTTAGTGAGAGTAGCTGTATATCTTTTATTTTATTACATTGTCAGTTTAGGCAATGGCAAACCAAACTAAACCACACCCACTACCATCAAGTCAATTCCAACTCATAGTGACCCGACAGGACAGAGTAGAACTGCTCCGCAGGGTTTCCAAGGCTGTAAATCTTCATAGAAGCAGACAGCCATGCCTTTATCCCATGAAGCGGCTGGTAGTATCAAACCACCAACTTTTCAGTTAGCAGTGAAACCTTAACCACTGCGTCAATGTGTCAACGACAGCTTTTGGCTGAAAAAGAGTTTTAGATGAATGTATGGCCTAACTCCATACAAATGGATTTCCATGTAGATTTGAAGATTCTGCTAATTACCGTGCATATGGGTTCACAGTAGAATTAATAATTTTAAGTATCCATTAGTGATTGATGGCGATTGGGGCTAAAGCACTTGTTTCTAAAGAGCATTCTGGCTGTATTTCTTCCATGGCAGATTTGTTCATCATTCTGGCAGTCCATGGTATATTCAATATTCTTTGCAAACACCATAATTCAAATGCATCAATTCTTCTTAGGTCTGCCTTATTCATTATCCAGATTTTGCATGCATATGAGGTGATTGAAAGTAGCATGGCTTGGGTCAGGCGCACCTTAGTCCTCAAAGTGACATCTTCGCTTTTTAACACTTTAAAGAGGTCTCTTACAGCAGATTTGCCCAATGCAATGTGTCGTTTGATTTCTTGACTGCTGCTTCCATAGGCATTGATTGTGGATCCAAATACAATGAAATCCATGACAACTTCAATCTTTTCTGCATTTATCGTCATGTTGCTTATTGGTCCAGTTGTCAGGATTTTTGTTTTCTTTATGTTGAGGTGTAATCCATATTGAAAGCCATAGTCTTTGATATTCATCAGTAAGTGCTTCAAATCCTCTTTGCTTTCTGTAAGCAAGGTTGTGGTATCTGCATATCACGGGTTAATGAGTCTTCCTCCAATTCTGATGCCATGTTATTCATCATATAGTCTTTCTTGGATTATTTTCTCACCATGCAGACTGAATAAGTATGGTGAAAGGATACAAACCAGACATAAACATTTCTTGTCTTTAAACCACACAGTATCCTCTTGTTCTTTTCAAATGACTGCCTCTTGGCACAATTAAGTGTTCTGGAATTCTCATTCTTGGCAATGTTATCCATACTTTTTTATGATCCATACAGATGAATGCCTTTGCATAGTCAATAAAACATAAACATCTTTCTTTCTATTATTCTCTTCTTTTAGCCAAGATCCATCTGAAATCAGCAACGATACCCCTCGTTCCATGTCCTCTTCTGAATCCAGGTTGAACTTCTGGCAATTCCCTGTTGATGTACTGCTGTAACCACTTTTGAATGATATTCAGGAAAATTTTACTTGCGTGTGATATTAATGATATTGTTCAATAATTTTCACATTCTATTGGATCACCTTTCTTTGGGATGGGCACAAATACTGATCTCTTACAGTTGATTGGCCAGGAAGCTGTCTTCCAAATTTTTTGACATAGAAGAGTAAGCACCGCCAGAGCTGTATCTGTTGAAACATCTCAATTGGTATTCCATCAATTCCTGTAGCCTTGTTTTTCTCCAATGCCTTCAGTGCAGCTTGGACTTTTCCTTCAGAACTGTCAGTTCTTGATCACATGCTACCTCCTAAAATGGTTGAAAGTCAACTAATTCTTTTTGATAAAGTTACTCTGCGTATTACTTCCATTTTCTTTTGATGTTTCCGGTGTCCTTCAGTATTTTCCTCATAGAATCCTGAAGTGTTGCAACTCGAGGCTTGAATGTTTTCTCCAGTTCTTTCAATTTGAGAAATGCTGAGTGTGTTCTTTCCTTTTGGTTTTCTATCTCCAGGTCTTTGCACAAGTCATTGTAACACTTTATTTTGTCTTCTCAAGTCGCTCTTTGAAATCTTCCATTCAGCTCTTTTACTTCATGATTTCTTCTGTTTGCTTTAGCTACTCTAAGTTCAAGGGCAAGTTTCAGAGTCTCTTCTGACATCCATTTTGGTCTTTTCTTTCTTTCTTGTCTTTTTTAATAACCTTTTGCTTTCTTCATGTATGATGTCATTGATGTCATTCCACAGCTTGTCTGTTCTTTGACTATTAGTGTTCAGTGCGTCAAATCTATTTTTGAGAAAGTCTCTATATTAAGGTGGGATATATTCAAAGTCATATTTTCCTCTCTTGGACTTGATCTAATTTTCTTCAACTTCAACCTGAACCTGCATAGGAGCAATTGATGGTCTGTTCTACTGTTGGCCCCATTTGTCTGTCAGTTTGTTGTACTGTGTTAGCTTGCATTTTGCAGTGATGCTGGAAGCTATACCAACTATATTTCAAATACTAGCAGGGTCATCCATGGTGTATCGGTGTCAGAGAAGCTTCTAAACTAAGACAGACTAAGAAGAAGGGCCTGACGATCTACTTCTGAAAAATACTGGCCAGTGAAAACCTTATTAATAGCTGCAGAACATTGTCTAGTATAGTGCGAGAAGATGAGTGCCTCAGGTTAGAAGGCACTCAAAATATGACTGGGGAAGGGCTGCCACCTCAAAGTAGAATTGACTTTAATGATGTGGATGAAGTAAAGTTTTTGGGATCGTCACTTGCAGAGGTGGTATGACTCAAAATAAGAAACAGCAGCTGCAAACATCCATTAATAATCAGAACATGGAATGGACGAAGTAGGAATTTAGAAAAATTGGAAGTTATAAAAAAATGAAACGGACCACATAAAGATGATATCCTAGGCATTAGTGAGCTGAAAACTCAGGGCACTAATTCATATTAAATATGTTCTTTGAGGTCAGCGCCCAATATTAGGCCATTTACTCAGTGGTTTGTTTTCCAGCGAGCTTGTTCTTTTGCAATAGAGTATAAATATGCAAAGATACCAAGACCTAAAATAGCTATTGTCAAGCACACTTAAGAACTTTTTTTTTTCCTTCCTTCGGATCCTTATTGACTATTGACAACTTAGCATATTATTGTTTGTAGTTTTGGCTATTTTCTTCACAATCCACAATAAGTAGGAAACAACTGAGCACAAAGGGGTTGGGAAGAATGACAGTTGTAAAAACTCAGCTTGAGGAGAGCAGAAATGACAATTTGACAATCTGATATCAAAGAATAAGATAGAAAATCTATAAAGAATTATGCAATATGGTGAGTTCTCCTATGGACAACCCTGAATAAAAAACAAAACAAAGAAAATGAAATAATCTTTGATATCCTCTGATTAAGAACTCAGTAAAATTTATAATCCATTTTTAAAAGATGTCATGAAATCATAGAATATTAAACCAGGGAAGGATCCAAGAAAGTATCTGAAACTGTAAGTCCTCATTTTGCAGATGAGAAAGTGAAGTAATATGAGTTTAATGATTTCTCCAAGGTTATAAATAAAGTTTTAAAATTAATAACACATTTCACTAGTCTGGATAAACTTTAGTTTTCTAGAAATTTCTCTTACATGAAGTAGTTTATTCCTTAGCAATGCAATATAGCTCATGTGTGTGCACATGCGTGGCTGTGTATATGTATCTACACATATACACATATTTGTGTGTGTGAAGCTATATGTATATATTCATACTTATTTATATACCAACATATGTATCTTTCCAGAAACTATATATGAGAAGCATGTGTCTTAGTTGTCAAGTGCAACATTCCTAAAATATTTTTTAAACTCACGTTTGAGGTTGAGCATATTTTTTACTAGTAGGATCTACCTTAAGATTGCAAGTGTATATCTGGAAAATAAGTCTGCTGAAGTCCAGAATCCCTTAATAGTTGGTGCTGTATTGGGAGTGAGGAAGTGTGTTTTCTTGGATTCCTGAGATCTGACATATACACATAATAACACGTAATTCTTTTAGGTAAATCTGATACATATATATAAATATATATATATATATATATATGTATATATGTTAAATGCCATGCCAGAAAGATAAAGAAGAAAACAGTGATGAGTCTTCAACTTTAAGGCCATACATAGCCATTTATTATAGTAAAGTTCATATTTTTCAAAATGCGATCCATTGGTCACTTGCATGGGAATAACTGCAATAACTTGATAATTATGCAGGTCTGTGAAGGAAGGGCAAGAGGGAAGCAAGGAGAGATATGTATAGAAGAATCTTAGATTGCAGTGATCTCTGAGAATGTTGTGACCAGGCCAAAAAAGGAGATCAAGATCTATCTATCTACCTATCTATCAATCAATCTATCTATCATCTATCTGTCAACTATGCATACATATACATACATATTTATTGATAAAGTTAATTAAATTTGAGGTGACTTCTAAGAAGAAGTAACATCGCAGCAGAAGAATTAATAGAAATTATCCAGGAGAAGAGAAAGAGGTGTATAGACAGTAGTGTTACAAGAACTAGCATACGCATAGACTTGGAGGTATGGCAGAATGCTTAGCGGATTTGAAGAACTGAAAGTTCAATCTCTTGACCATGGAGTATAAGGTTAGGAGTAGGTGTGGATGATTCCAGAGAATCAGGTCGGCTCATATCAGGAAAGGATTTATAACTCTTGGCAAAGAGTCAGGGTTAAGGAAGGAGTCTTTTAAGATAGCAGAGAGTGCACATGTTTTATTACCAATGGGAAGAATTGAATAAAAGGAAGAAGTTGAAGAATTAGGAAAAAGAAGAGATAATTGACAGAGGCTCTTTTAGAAGTGACATAGACACTTTCCTTCTGTTCCCTTGTAACTATAAGTAAGTTTGTCCCTGTTTCTTTCCTCTCCTCCAGAACCAAACTTCGTCAGAATTTTCCACATGTGCATCTTACTCCACACTCCATTACAATTTACTGTTAACTCTGTGCATCAGTGAACACGCTGTAACCAAAACAACCAATGATCCCTCTTCGAATACACCTAGTGAAGAGTTTACATTATTTATTAGATTATTTCAGTGACCTTTGATTCTGTTGACTCTTACCTTCTTCAAGAAAGAATCTCTTCTTAATGCCTGCACATTTGTGCCAAGAAATATGTTCAAGAATGTTTATCACAGTACTTTATAATAATAGCTTCAAATGGGAAACAGTCAAATACCCATCTGAGTTAGAATGGATAAATTGTAGTAGTTTTAGTTATTGGAATATTATATACTAATGAAAAATGGACTTCATCTACACACACCAACATGGATAAATTTCACAAAATCAAGGTTAAGTGAAATAAAACACACATTTTTTTTTGTCAGTTATGTAAGTTCAAAATACAGGCAAAATTAAATTATGCTTAAGGACTCAGGAGAATCATTATTTTATTATTGTGAGAGGGGTTGAAATTGGGAAGGGGCATGTAAGATCCTTCTAGGATGCTAGAAATTTTTATTTCTTGACTTAAATTTTGGTTCATGAGTTCACTTTGAAATACTTCATTGATAGGAATATTAATGTTTTATGAACATTTTTCTATGTATATTTCACAATTAAAAAATTTTAGGAGTATTAAATTAAGAATGCCAAATACAGCCACCTGTTCCACCTAGCTTTTGTGATGCTAAGCTCTTGTATCTTCTTATTTCTCTTACTGCACCTTTTCAGAATCTTTTTGTAGAGTTTTCTGTCTTTAAATTTTGGTATTTCTAAGCACTCTGACTTAGGTCTTGCCTTAACAATTTCCCTGAGTAATCACTTACTTTAACTGGTTTCCATTTATTTGAACACCATTTATGTCTCAAGCTCACTTTTCTGAGTTCCAGACCCACATATACAACTCCACGCTGAATATCTACTGAATCGCACCACAGCCAACTCAAATTCAACATGTTGTGTCCCCTAAATATTTACCTACCAGAATATTTTCTCCTGATGGTTTTCCCTCCTTCAGTAAATACCTTTATTTACACCAAGCCATGAATGTGGGAGTTATGATGAATTTTCCCCACTCTCCTTCCTCATTCTATCAATTACCATGTCCTGTGAATTCTACCTCCTAAATAAGCTTCTAATTAGCTTATGCCCCTTCCATTATCTTGTCATTAACTGTCCAGGCAACAGTTACTAATAATCTGGATGCTGCTCAAGCCTTCTTAGCAGAGTCTTGATTTTAGCATTGCTCTCTACCAAGCAATGGCCCCTCACACAAAAAAAGCTAAACATTTTTAAAAACATAATTCTGATCTTGTCACTCCCAAATTAACCTATAATTTTCCTTCATGTTTACCTAAATATTTTTTCCATATGCTAGATTAATTTTGTTAGCGTAGTCAGGTATGCATCAATTATTAAAAGGGCACCACGCATATGTGCATTAAATCAAGGACTGAAGTTTTGTCAAACTTAAAATTTCCAAAGAAATAACAAAATAATACTCTGTGACCACCAGAGTACTTATGACCTATAGTGCATCTTCTGTTTGCTGAGCTTGTCCTTTATAAGCATCTCTTTCTAATAGAAAGAATACCACCCATGATCCTTGCATATTTTCTTCCATATGTTCTTGCCAGTTCCAAACCTAGCAGCTTGAAAATGTGCTAGGAGCCAGAAAAGAAACACACTCTTCCCTTAGCTACTGTGTCACTACACTCCAATGTTTTCTTTTTGTCTGCACCTTCTCATTATCCTTGAGTTGTCAGGAAACTTACGTTACTGAAATACAAGACCATAGATGCAGAGAATTTGAGGTGTTTACTGCTCTGGCATTAGCACTTGAAACAGTACCTGGATCATAGTTAGGTTTATTGTGTGTTAAAAGACCCCAAAGAATGTTGGCAACTACAATGTTTACTGCCAGATTCTCTTTGAAGAATCTTTACCAGAAACCAAAGAAAAGAAACCATTTGTTAGTAGTAAGCATTTAACATCAAAAGTCATTATATAGAAGGACCAAGAGAGGTTGTTAATTTTTAATGATGTTCTGTTCATTAGCAAATTTTTATTTAAAAAAATTTTTGATGGCATGTGTTTTAAGTATTGGAACGTATGCTTACTGAGCGTGTTTAAAATTTTGGTTGGTAGAATAGAAGAGGATAACAGAAAATACAGAGAGCATTTTTGAAGATTTGTTGGCAGAAAACTTCCTTGATATTGTTAAAGATGAAAAGATATTTACCCAAGATGCTCGTCGAACCCCACACAAGGTAGATCCCAAAAGAAAAAAAGTCACCAAGACATATTATAATCAAACCTGCCAAAACCAAAGATAAAGAGAGAATTTTAAGAGTGTCTAGGGATAAATGAAAAGTCATCTACAAAGGAGAGTCAATAAGACTAAGCTCAGACAACTCAGCAGAAACCATGCAGGCAAGAAGGCAATGGGATGACATATATAAAGCTTTGAAGGAAAAAAATTGCCAGTCAAGAGTTATATATGCAGCAAAACTGTCTCTCAAATATGATGGCAAAATTAGGGTATTTCCAGATAAACAGAAGTTTAGGGAATTTGCAAAAACCAAACCAAAATTACAAGAAATACTAAAGGGAGTCCTCCAGTTAGAAAATCAGTGTCATCAGACAACTGCCCAAGACTAGAACACAGGACAGAACAACCAGATATCAACCCAGATAGAGAAGTCACAAAAATAAATCAAAGCTAAAATGCTGAAAATAGGGAAACAGAGGCATCAATATGTAAAAGATGACAGCATTAAAACAAAAAAAGAGGGACTGAAAAATGTAGTCATAGATTTTTCATATGGAGAGGAAGTCAAGGTGATATAAAGAAATAAAAGATTGGTTTAAACTTAGAAAAATAGAGGTAAATATTAAGGTAACCACAAAGGAAACTAACAATTCTACACATCAAAATAAAAAACAAGAAAAACATAAAGACTCAGCAAATACAAAATCAACAACAATGAAAATACATACAGAAAAATGACTCAGCACAGAAAATTAAGTGGAACAAAGAAACCGTCAACAATACAAAAAAAAAAAAAAAAGACATTAAAATAACAGCACTAAACGCATACCTATAAATAATTACACTGAATGTAAATGGACTAAATGCACCAAAAAAGAGACAGAGAGTGGCAGAATGGATAAAAAAACATGATCCATCTATATTCTGCCTACAAGAGACACACCTTAGACTTAAAGACACAAACAAACTAAAATTCAAAGGATGGAAAAAATATATATCAAGCAAACAATGGTCAAAAGGAGCAGGAGTGGCAATATTAGTCTCTGACAAAATAGACTTTAAAGTAAAATCCACCACAAAGGATCAGGAAAGACACTATCTTCCCTGATCAATACAGGATTAAAGGGTCAATATACCAGGAGGACAATACACCAGAAGGACATAACCATAATAAATATGCTCATCAAAAGACTTCACCATAAGAGTAAAAAGACATCCTACAGACTGGGAAAAACTTTTGGCTATGACAATTCTGATCAGTGTCTAATCTCTAAAATCTACAAGATACTACAAAACCTCAACAACAAAAAGACAAATAAACCAATTAAAAAATAGGTAAAGAATATGAACAGGCACTTCACCAAAGAAGACATTCAAGTGGCTACCTATAGGTACATGAGGAAATGCTCACGATCATTAGCCATTAGAGAAATGCAATTCAAAAGTACAATGAGATACCATCTCACCCCAACAAGGCTAGCATTATCCAAAAAACAGCAAATAATAAATGTTGGAGAGGTTGTGGAGTGACTGGAACACTTATACAGTGTTGGTGGGAATGTAAAATGGTACAACCACTATGGAAATCGATTTGGCACTTCCTTAAAAAACTAGAAATAGAAGTATTATATGATCCAGAAATCTCACTCCTTGGAATATATCCTAGAGAAATAAGAGTTGTCACACGAATAGATATATGCATACCGATGTTCATTGCAGCATTGTTCACAGTAGCAAAAAGATGGAAACAACCTAGGTGCCCATCAAAGGACAAATGGATAAACATTATGGTATATTCACACATGGAATACTACACAATGATAAAGAACAACATTGAATCTGTGAAACATCTCATAACATAGATAAATCTGGAAGGCATTACGCTGAGTGAAATTAGTCACAAAAGGACAAATACTGCATGAAACCATTATTATAAGAACTCAAGAAATGGTTTAAACACAGAAGAAAACATTCTTTGATGGTTACGAGGGTGGGGAGGGGCAGAGAGGGGTATTCACTAGATAGATAGTAAACAAGAATTATCTTAGGTGAAAGGAAGGACAACACACAATACAGGGGAAGTTAGCACAACTGGACTAAACCAAAAACTAAGAAGTTTCCTGAAAACAACCAAACACTTGGAAGGACAGAGTAGCAGGGCAGGGGTCTGGGGACCATGGTGTCAAGTGACATCTAGCTCAATTGGCATAATAAAGTTTATTAAGAAAATGTTCTGCATACCACTTTGGGTCTGGGGGCTTAAAAGCTAGCAAGCAGCCATCTAAGATACATCAATTGTCCCAACCCATCTGGAGCAAAGGAGAATGAAGAACACCAAAGACACAAGGAAAACATTAGCTCAAGAGACAGAAAGGGCCACATAAACCAGAGACTGCATCAGCCTGAGACCAGAAGAACTAGATGGTGCCCAGCTACCACCAATGACCTCCCTGACAGGGAACACAACAGGAAGTCCCTGACAGAGCAGAAAAAAGTGGGGTGCAGAACTCAAATTCTAGTAAAAATACCAGACTTAATGGTCTGATTGAGACTGGAGGGACCCTGGAAGACATGGCTCCCAGAGTCTCCATTAGTCCAGAACTGAAACCATTCCTGAAGACAACTCTTCAGACAAAGATTAGACTGGACAATGTGACATAAAATGATACTCATGAAGAGTGTGCTTCTTAGATCAAGTAGATACATGAGCCTAAAAGGGCAGCTCCTTTCCGGAGGCGAGATGAGAAGGCAAAAAGGGACAGGAGCTGGTTGAATAGACACGGGAAATCCAGGGTGAAAAGAAGTGTGCTGTCACATTATAGGGAGAGCACCTAGGGTCACATAGCAATGTGTGTATAAATTTTTGTATGAGAAACTGACTTGAACTGTAAACTTTCACTTAAAGCACAAAAAAAAAATTTGGTAATATCGATTTTAAAAACCCATTGCCATCGAGTCGATTCCGAGTCATGGTGACCCTATTGGATGGAGTAGAACTGTCCCATAGGATTTCCAAGGAGTGGCTGGTGGTTTTGAACTACTGACCTTTTGGTTAATAGCGGAGATCTTAACCACTATGCCACCAGGAATTTTGAATCTCGGAGCCCTTGCTGTGTAGTGGTTAACAGCTTGGCTGCTAAGGAAAAGATCAGCAGTTCAAACCCACCAGCTGCTCCTTGGAAACCCTTTGGGGCAGTTCTACTCTGTCCTATAGGGTCGCTATGAGTTGGAACCGACTCAACGGCATCTAACAGCACAAAAACAATATGGATTTTTGAGAAATATGTTCTAGTAATACAGGCCTCCAATGACAGTCGTGGTACTCTTGTGCCACCAATCTGTGGTATGACGATATACTGATAAATAGAGAATTTAACTAAATAGAGAATTTATTGTGGGCACCTTTCCATTAGGTTACATGAGTAACACCTGGTTTTCCAAATATGACACAGTAAAACCAAAACAAATCCATCAGGGATCCCTGACTATCACACAGGAAAGCCAAAATTATGCTTGTAAGTCTTATCTCACATAAATAAAGGGAAAAAAGGCAAAACTTTATAAATCTAACACATGCAGGAAGCATCATCTAATAGAACGTTCAACTTGCACAACGAGGCTCCAACTCTGAGCTTCACACATTTCAAAACGAACTCACCCTGATGCTAAATGCATTAGAACCAGAATAACACCTTATCTCAGAGGTCCAGAGGCATAATAAGTGGCTGGTATATCCTTAAACCAATAGTAATTAAATAGTTAAGCGATATAAGTCTTTGTGGGGAATAAAGAAACAAACACATGGAATCTAGCTGTCTTATTAACCAATTGACAGTAGAGAAACACCAAGACACCCTCAATTAGGTATTGCCTTTGTGAGCCCTGCTCTAATTGAACCACTTGTTTGTGGAGTCCCGTGAATACCTGTTCTTCATGCACCCACCGCATCTTGCCAATAAGCCTTGGCGTAATTGCCCTTAGAGACAAAAGAGCCAACAAAGACGTTGGTAAACATGCCGTAAACCAGTGGTAAAGAACAACAGTTAAGTGGCTTCTTGGAGTAAAATGGAGGAGAAAACACTGCTGAAAATACTCCAGCCCTCTGCAAATGAGCACACTGTCTGGAATCACGTGTTAATTGGGCAGCATAGAGAGGCAAAGCATGAATGAAATGGATAAGGAATTGGATTGAGCATAAGATCTTCTTGATTTTCTTCTCACTTCTGATGCTTTCTAGCCAGGAGACCTTGAGGAATGCACTTAATCTCCTTGGGTTTGGTTTTCACATTTGTAAAATGACAATAAAAATGACCTTGTCTATCTCCCTGGGGGCATTGGGAGGATCAGGCTCCATAATATCCATGAAACAGCTTTATGAAATTTAAAGTCATATTTAGGTGTTCCTTTGTTAAATCATTATCATCAATGCCACACTTTTGCACAGTGGTATTCTTCAATGAAACTAGATCTTTTTTTTCTTTTAACAGACATTCTGAGGTGAGCATCACCTCTGCATTCAGTGGTGACTGAAGCCACTTATCTGAGGAATACGCAAAGAGAAAGCAGAGCATAAGGAACTGCAAATACTGGTCTGAACCCCAAAGGAAGATCAGGGAAATACAGAAAGTCTAGTTCAAGGTACAGTTGCCTCTTGATCACTTTCTCTGAGAAGGAAAAAGAAAAACAAGAAGAAAAGACACGATAGCCCAGAGTGGAAGTATTGTAATAATGACTGAGCTTGGCTCCTTGAGAGGAATGTAACCACCACTTACTCCAGGAAGAGGCAGAAGGAGATCCTGACACTAAACCCCTGAAGCAAACCCAAAGAAAACCCACTACCAAGGAGTTGATTCCGACTCATAGCAACCCCACAGGGTTTCCAAGGCTGTAAATCTCTACAGAAACAGACTGCCACATCTTTTTCCCGCAGAGGCACTGGTGGTTTCTAACTGCCCACCTTTCGGTTAGCAGTTGATCTCTTTAACCACTGTGTGGCCAGAGCTAAGCCCCTGAAGAGAGAGGTCAACAATCTACCTTAGCAGTTAATCCTGCTTGTATAGCATTCCTCTTATAAAATACCCTGAGGGTGGAAACACCTTTACATATGAGGAACCTTTCTCTTTGTTACATATCTAAATTCCAGACAGGGTGAGCATCTGTGAGTCCATTACAGTGAATGGGAATAGCATAGCTGAGGAATACTTGCACAAAGAGAAAATAAAATAATCTGTGTGTTAGTAAGCACTACAGATGCACTGTGTTTGCATCCTCAGTTGCTATTTTAAAAATATTTCTATAGTATCCTTGTCAGTGAAGCCTGCATTTACTTACTTAAGTTCACTTGAGATTTGGGACCCAGAATGAATTAAAATCAGAAATGAATCTATCATTCTATGGTTACTTCTTTCATCAAATATAGAATTAGGGATAAGAATCTGGCTTGGGTAAATATAAGAACGTCTCTACCTACCTCAGCACATAACAAATTAAAGCAAGCCTATTTTTATTTCCTTTGTTCTCTTTTAGTTGATTCTAAGCTAAAACAAGCAAAGAAAGAAGGAATTGTTGGGATTTGGATAGTGTTACACTTTCCAATTCTCAACGATTTACCACATCTCTCAACAATCAACCAGTGTCATGAAACAAGCTAAGCTCTTTGCTATATATGGAAAAGTTATGAGAAGAAGCCACTGTGGCAGTAACCCATGGTGGCTAAAATCACATATTTCAATATCACCAAGAGATGAGCAGTAATTTATTTTTGTCCTTTTAATTTGTAGATCAGACAAATGAGATTGAGAAAAATGGAATGACTTACAAGGTCACAAAACTGATTGATGTCAAAATCAGGACGAGAATCCAAGTTTTCTGACTCCTAGATCAGTGAAATTCCTAATTTGCATCCTCTCTCTCGTCTTTTCCCCAGAAACAGTTCTGCACTAATGCTTCCAAACAAGATGAACTCATTGCTCTACAAATGTGTCACATTCGTTGGGCTGCAAGAATAAAGCCATTTCAGTAATAAATTTTCTTAGTTTTTGTCTATATTGATAGATTCTCAACAGTTAGTAGAAAACTCACTCAGTGCCTTATCAAATAATCTAATATAAATAAATCTCCCCTTCTGAGTTATAGAAGTTAGCTTTGAAACTCTATGAAAAAACACGCCACTAACTGATTCTATGAGGCACTGGTGGTTCAGTGGTAGAATTCTCGTCTTCCATGTAGGAGACAGGGGTTCAATTCCCAGCCAATGTACCTCAAGAGCAACCACTTCCCAACTATCAGTAGAGGCTTTATGTTGTTATGATGCTGAACAGGTCTCAATGGAGTCTCAAAGATGTACTGGGAAGACAGACCTGATGATCCACTTTTGAAAATTAGCCAGTTAAAACACTATAGATCACAATGGTTCAATCTGTAACTAATCATGGGGATGGCTCAGAAGCAGTGTTTCTATCCATTGCTGTGGGGTTGCCATGAGTTGGGGTTGACTTGACAGCAAATAGTGACTCTGTCGTCTGTCATTTTTCTATATACTCAGTAATATTTTTAAAATAAAGACAGGAAAAAATAAAACAGCACAAAGTGAATTTATAAAAACCCAAGTAGGAGCCCTGGTGATGCAATGGTTAAGCACGTGGCTAATAACCGAAAGGTCAGTAGTTCAAACTCACCAGCCACTCCACGGGACAAAGATGTGGAAGTCTACTTCAAAAAAGATTTCAGCCTCGGAAACTCTATGGAGCAGTTCTACTCTGTCCTATAGGGTCGCTATGAGTTGGAATCCACTCGATGGTGATGGGTTTGTTTGTTTTTTGTTATTGTTTTGTATCTTATTATCAGAATAAAAACATGGATCCTGAAATAAGTACCTACTACATATGCTAAATCATTAAAAATGTTAGTTTAAAAAAATTTAACCTGTGAATGGGAAGAGCGTAGTCAATGTCACTGAACTGTGCATGTAGAAATTTTTGAAATGGTGTATCTTTGGCTATGTGTATTTTCACCAAAAAAAAAAAGGTTGAGA